>NC_074712.1:38318017-38918017 GCF_947242115.1 Biomphalaria glabrata | reverse complement strand
CCCTATGCGAAACGGATCGCGCTGGGCCTAGTCTGGGTAGGGATAAGCATAATGTCAAAATTATTTTTTCTTGAATTAAAAAATAATCCTACTTTGGTCTTTGCAATAAATTTTTATTAAATGAAAGCTCGCAATGCCACTTTTTATTTATAGGCACCCCAAAATGTCAATTTCGTCTATTCTTCAGGAGATTTGAATAAATTCAAAAAAAGTTCAGGACTTTATCGTATATTTTGCCTTTTCATGAGATTTCCTGGAGGCTCTGAAAAATCAGGAGGTCGCGAAAACCCTGTTATTTTATATACATTATAATTGTTTAATTTAATAATGTACACTTGGAATTAGCGCGGGGCCCATGAAAGCGCGGGGCCCACTGCCACCGGCACTGTCTACTAGGAACTTTAACAATTCGTCCACTTCTGGTTGTCTTGACTGGCACAACAAGTTCTCTAGACGTTGGTCTATAACTGTCTGTTTCGTTTGTTCCAACAGTTTGCAGTTCATTGTCTTCATCGGTATCATAGTATCTCTGGGAGATGTCTTCATCGAAACTCTTATTTAAAAAGCGTTAATTTTTCTGTATGTTTTTCCATTGTTTGTCTTTATGATGTAAGATCTGGGTGCTGAATTTTTTTTATGACAACTGCTTTCTGCCATGTTTGACCTAGATGAACTCTCCGACAGAATAATCTTTAGGTAGTTTTGCTTTTGCATCGTATTTCACTTAGCTTTTCATCTGTCGTTCGTTGAGTAATGTCTCTGCATTTTCAGCTACCGATGGTTTCAATAGTTTGTGATCAGCTGGAATGATTCCCTGAGTCTTCTACTCGTCAGCAGTTGTGATGGTGAATACGACAGTCCACTTATCGGAGTATTTCTATACTCGAGCATAACGAGATATGGATCTTTCCCACTTTTGTATACTCTAAATCCTTTTGCTTTCGCACAAAACAGAAATAACCAACAATGACGTAATACCATATAATATTAGCACAGAATCTTCTTCATGCAGTGGAAAATTAAGAATTTTTTGCCTATCTGGAATTCTGGTCAAAGCTCCTGTGCCCAATTAAGATAGTTCAGAAGAAACTACAAAAGTCTGGACTGCATATACGGGAATCTGCTAAAGAAATTAGTACCCTTTCATGCTTTCTGCAAAATGATGAGAAACTGACAAAAACCCAATCCATCGAAAAAGCAAAAGAAAGTAGTGAATACTATGGATTCCCTGTAATCAAAACAACCATATGAAAGAAAAGACTTGATGGGAAGTTGTGTTCTAATGTAGGACTGTCAATACAACTGCAATTCAAACGTGTTGCGACAGAAGTGCTGGACAGATTTCATATGGAGATGAAGGGCAGATTCCAAAGGCTGGAAAGAAAATGGATACCTTTGGGTTTCTTCTTGAACCAAGACACCTGTTAGAAGACACGCTTGTGACAAACTGTGCTACTTTTCCTGTTTGTATGATGAAATAAATGGAAAATCGCTTTTTCAATGATGTCATTGATGCACGAGCACTTTTCATCAACAAACCAGTAATACAATCACCAATAGACATATTGAGGAAACAGGCTTCATATGGGAATTACGTGTGCTCAGACTTTGCAACCTCCTCCGAATACCGCTAACTCAGGCCACTTCCATTACGTCATGTGAGAGATCATTCTCAAAGCTCAAGCTCATCAAAAAGTATCTCAGGAGCACAATGACGCAAGAAAGGCTTATCATGGTTTTAATGTCAGTGAAGTCACAAATACTAGAAAGTATCGATGTAGTTGATGTTATAGATGTCTTTGCTGCACAGAATGCACGACGTGAAGCGATATCAATTTAGATTTGTCACTTGTGCATTATTTAACTAATAAACAACGGTATTATTCATTAAAAGAGTATTGATGATTACTTTTTGTTACGTTTACTGATATACTGAACCAATTTGATTTGGGGCTTATATATTTTGGCGTACATTATCTCATGTCATATGTCGAATGTCAAAATGCAAGGGGCCCCCAAAGAGGTCAAACCCCCCGGGCCCCCAAATCCCTAGTTACGCCCCTGATTGCTACGGTACTTTAATTTTTACATATGACCGCAGTTGTGTATCAAGGATTGGCCTTTTTTGTCACACAAGAAGTCGCAATGGGAAAAGAACGTCTCTCGAGACGTAAAATGCCATAATTTTCTTTCATTGAGCGACTCTGAGTTTAGTGATTTTACAAATAGTGTTACTCTAGTCAAATATGAATATTGTTATAAACCTCAGGGCTCTATTTAACGTTTGATTTAGTTTATTTATTAATTAATTGTTTGCTTCAGACTTGTATCTGTTACATCCCTGGATTACTCACTTTGCCGCTAAATCTATTCAAAAGAAATGTATTCAACAAAAACTTTCTAGTAGGCATTGCTTTTCTACCAAGTGGATAGTTCGTTGTATCTCTCACTTCGCCCTATTGCTAAAATGAGATATAGTGCCAAAGTAATTCCCAGGAGGTGAATGAAAATCGATACGTTGTTGTGTATGTCCACTACCCTATCCCCGCTCTCCTCCCCCCCCTCTAATCACAATGGCTTTCATCTTGTGCCCCGTATCTCCCAGAAGTATTTTCTCACTATCAATCAGTCCGTCTAATAACTTTGTCAGCAAGATTTAACTGTTAGACTGCCTTTATTTCTCAACCGGCCTGGGTTTCTGTCTGCTAGTGTGTGTGTTTGTGTGTCTGTCAGCCTGTTCAATAACTTTGTCAACAAGATTAGACTGTCGGACTGCCTTCACACCCGGCCTGGGTTTCTGACTGCTTGTGTGTGTGTTTGTGTGTTTGTCTGTCTGTACGCCTACAATTCTTTGCATTTGTGTGCCCTCCTTGGTATTGAATGTAATTTTTGTTTGTAACAAGCTTCTTTCTTTTTCAACCATTTTGTAAGCTAAACACTCCTCTTACCCTGGTAGCTCAGTTCAACCATTTTGTAAGCTAAACACTCCTCTAACCCTGGTAGCTCAGTTCAACCATTTTGTAAGCTAAACACTCCTCTTACCCTGGTAGCTCAGTTCAAACATTTTGTAAGCTGAACACTCCTCTTACCTTCGTAGCTCAGTTCAACCATTTTGTAAGCTAAACACTCCTGTTACCTTCGTAGCTCATTTCAAAGAACTAAATTTCTTTTAAAATATTGTTAAGTTTATTGTTGTTGTTGTGCGGAACTATGAATCTGGTTATTGGTCATTAGAAGGGCGTTTAATACTGTTTAATATTGTCGCCTTCAGTGGAGCCAAACACTATTTCCGGTATTGAAAACACACACAAAATATCTACAATGCATTATCCTGCTATTAAAAAAATTTGGTTCAAAAACCAAATCTTTGTTTTTGTCAGATTGTGAATCTGATATTCAATGCACTTTATTAATAGAGCCCAGCGACTGGTAGAAATTTGTAACCCCTCATGGAATTTGGTAACTGTTGTTTGCTTTACATTTTATATTGAAAAGGGAAGTTTTATCGTCAAAACCATCTGTTTGGTAACTGTTGTATGCTTTAGTCTTATATTGAAGAAGGGGTTTTATCATTAAAAAAATTCGGAGGGTGTTTAAAACTCAAAATCCTCCTTGGCTACGCTCATGGAATTAGGTCACTGTCGTTTGTATTAATTTTTGTTTTATAGAAGAGGAGTGTTTTAATCTCAAAACCCCCTGGAAGGGGATTTTAAATTCACCCCCCCCCCCTCGGTTATGCCCATGTTTCCATGTAACAAGAAGGAATAGATACGTTTTAATTAAAATCACTATTTTACTCTGTAATGCCTTTGGACTCTACCATATTGATGATAGTTACCAAGCAACAATACACTTCAGGAAGTTAATAAAACTTTCGCATTTTTTAGACTAATAAACTCAGTTGATGGAAATTCCTACTTCCTTAACTTGAGTTTGTGACTCAGGTGTGTTTGTAATGGGTTTAATCGTTACAAGATCATTCTATTTAGCCCATTAATTGTTATATTTGCTGCTTTTTTGACAGTACCTCTAACTACACACATATTTTCACACTTTTCGGCCTATTTTTTTACATTGACAACCCCTAACTTTTTTGTAAGCATCCTTAAATTCATTGATCAATTACCACATACGTATCAGTTTTTGATTGATAGATATTGCACTTTTGGCTTTGATTAAATAACCATCGCGCATATCTCCTAATCATAACGCAAGCAATATACGTTATTAGTCACCGCAAACATTTCTTTAGACCATGAGCTTCAGGCCTCAAGGAAAAACATTTTCCGAAGATCCCAATTGAATACTTTCTTCCCGTTCCACACATTACATTTTTTTTGCCATTGTGTCGTCTATAAAAGGAAATAGCAATTTGTTTTTTTTCCCGAAAGGGGAAAAGACGCTATTAGTTTTGTGTGGCCTGTCTGTCCGTCCGTCCGTCCCGTTTAGATCTCAGAAACTAGAAGAGATCATTCAAAGTTCTGATGCAACGGCTACTTTTTTCTTTTCCGAAAGTTTTGCTCACTACGCCTCTGACTATATGTGACACCATCGTAAGCATGAACAGTACTTTTTCAGACACGTAACCAAAATGGAAAAGCTTCTCTCTTAAAGATAGAATGAGAGATTGGCCCTTCACAAAACCATCAATAAGATGATCATTTATAACAGCCGCTAGGCCAAGCTCACGCTGAACTATCTTCATAGCAATCAGTTCATTGAATACATATGAATATTAGCAATGTTATAATATTATTAATTTTCGTCATTAAAAACAACATTACCTAACATTACAATAATATCAGCTACACTTTTTCGACACGCTCTTTTTGTTCGGAGGGAGATAGGGTTGTGGTTGTTGAGAGGTAGTAGTTCATAGCTTCTGTTATTCATTCTGAAAATATTGAAACTTGCATTATATCTACCTGAGTAGACTATTTCGGGGGCGTACTCTGAGTTTGTGTTTCCACAAAGACAATATTTGCAATCTTTTTTCTTTTGCTTCGACGAAAGAGCTAGTAGTAAAAATTGTTGAAAAAAGAATACGTCTTGCGCGCTTTGCTTACTTGAAAACAAAGTGCATCCCCAGGCCCCAGGTATTTTCGTTATCTAGTGATGTAATTCATTAGTGACAGTCGGCCTGTGTGTGTGTGTTTGCGTGAGTGCTCTTGCTCCATAAAAACTTCGTAATCATCTAAAATCATTAAAAACCAACGTTAGGGTTAGGGACAAGACGCACTCTTCGATCCACTAGTGCGACTCCTAGAGATTATTGCTAGATCTATGATTTGGACCAAGTTAGCGTGGCACTTTGTCACTTAAGTTAATTTTTTTTAAAATCTAAATCAAACCTTTTTTTTGTCCCTGTTCAAATATTGACAAAAGCTTACATCAGAGCTGGGAAAACAAGCCGTGAAACATTTATGATATAGTTTCGATGTTTGCCTGATATGCATTTAGCCTACATCCGCATGACGCGACAGAGACTTTGAAAAGAAACTCCATTATGATCGTTCCTACTTCAGTTGACAATAGACATAAGGCTTTCAAATACTTTTGTTTGGCTTTGGGGAATTATATGCGACAACATGCGGCTCGCAAGGTTGTATCAAGTTGTTTTTTTATTGGGACGAGGCAACTTTTTCAAATACCTAGCCCTAACCCTAGTCAACCTTAACCCTTAGAAATGTATAGAAATGCTTGTGATGTGTGCACGTGATTTGTGTGACTTTCTTTGTGTGTGTGTGTGTTGATGAAAGAAGAAAAAAAAAGTTTTGAAAACTTATTCTACTTGTAAATGGGGGGGGGGGTTAGGTAGTCAAAGATGACAAGACATTGACAAGACGTTAAAACAAAAGTGCTACGTACAAGTTCTGTTACATTTGAAATGAAAAGTCTATAGACTTTTGTTAGTACATATCTTTTTCATTACCGTCATTTTCAATCATTACTGTCTTTACATAAAGTTTTTGACACTCCTAAATCGTTTTCCTTCAACTTGCATTGATTCCATTGATTGGAAGACGAAGACACATATTTGCTGGTTAAATCAAAATTGTTTTTCATCCCCCCCCCCCTCACTCCGCGTTGTTATTGCATTGAATGATTTTTTTTTACCATTAACTTCTTCCATTTAAGAAGTTGAAACTATAAAGCCAGCAAAGTAAATACAACAGTACAAATGAAAACATGCAGGAAGTAGAAAAAGTGCAATATGATGATAGCAAAAAAAAAAATTCATCAGAATAAAAAATTGGAATTACTCAAAATTTTATTGGCAAAAAAATTACGACAGGGCTTTATAGGGAATTAGGAAAATTGACAAACAAAAACTAGACATTTGAATATAAAACAAGAAAGGTTACAAAGACAGTTTGTGTGGAAACACAAATTGAAAATCGGCCCCCAAGTGGTCCACCCAGGCAGATAAAAAGGCAGGTTTCAATATTATTAGAATGAAATTCTAACAAAGACAAATGACAGAAAATAATGGAGAAAAAATGTTAACTGATGTCGTGTGGTGCCCCAGCGGTCCAGCAGACCAAAGGATAGGTGAAAGTGAATGTGAAGTTAGATGTGAACCTGGCCTAACTGATGTCTTATAAGGAATATCTAATTGATTTAATTGTTTTGTAAAGGGCCAATCTCTTATTCCTCAAGAATTAAACATTTCCATTAAAAAACAAAAAATAAAAAAATATTTTTTTTTTTTGGTTAGGTGTTCTTGTGGTTCTACGCATAGCAGTTCATACTAAATAGATTTTTTCTCTTTAAAAAAATCAATAAACATTTTTGTGTATGTAAATATAGTACTTAGTATATTTAAAAACATTTTGACAAAAAAATATACAACGGTGTGACAGGTGGGGGGATGTGACGTGAGTTTGGCGCGTTTTATGTCTAGGGGATGATTATTTTTAAAGCTATCACACACCAACCTATCAGCATATGAATCGGGAGCAGACACGCAACGAGACAAGCAATGAAAGATAGATACAAAAGTTAAAAATGAAGAATATTTATTTACATAAATATACAGATAATAATAAAAAGGGGGAGGGTTTGCACCTATATCTAAATAATAATGGATTTAATCATCACTCTTGCACTTAATAAGAGAGTATGTCACTTTGTCCTCTGACTTAGCTGGTTGTCCTGTTGATGTCGCAGCTGGCCGTGTTCCTGGCTTGAGGTTCTGCAGCTGGAGGTGGCGCTCTAGCGGATAGAGGGACGCCGGTGATATAGTTCTTGTGGAGTCTCAATCTTAAGTTCTAATATCTGTAGTGGGCACAGTAGGGCGGGTGGCCGGCTACCGTGGGCACAAGGTTACTGCGGGCAGAGCTGATCTGCCGTGGGCAGCGTAGTTGACAGGATATGTCCAGTGAGTTGCAGAGGGTTGGCGTAGCTATGACGTCTCGCACAGACCATAGGGACGTCGCACCTAATATGATGACAGGTGGGCTGTCGAATAGGCGGGCAAGGCCGATAGCGCCAAGTAGTAGAGTTGAGTAGATCTCAGTAGGCAAGTGCAGTGCTGAATAGCACTAAGCACATAAATAGGCGGGTAAGTAGATCGTTGATCCAATAAATAGGCAGACACCTGAGGGAGGCTGCGGATAAATAAAGACAAGTTAGGACATGTCTCTCGTGCATCTTATCGATGCCCTCGACTGAGGTGCATTCGTCAGATTGGTAAAATTGCTTTAGAGCACAATGGGGAGATGATGACAAATGGGATTTGGAAAATAGATGGCAGATTGTGGCAATATAGAAATGTACATAAAAGGGGAAATAATAATATAAGAATGTACATAGAAGGGGAAATAATAATCTCAAATAAACAACACAGGTGGATAGAGAAGGAGAGGGGGGGGGTGTGTGACCAGGACGGTTTGTTTTATATGACCGTGGGTCGAGAACAATGGAGCGCGCTTGAATGGAGAGGGTGTCCGTTCAAGCGGCGCAACTCTCATTAGAGTAAAATGAGTAAAGGGGAGAAAATTCAATACAGGGGAGATAACTCATAACTCTTTTCTAGACGCAGTATTAGTGCGCTAGTAAAATTATCAAGGCGGTCAACCGAGATAAAGGAAATAAAATAAGATGTACAAATATACACATGGTTGCATCAACGATCAATTGAGCAACGTAGCATTAATAGATTAATGCAATACATAAATAAATACATACATAGGACATGTTTATGTTTTCTACTTACGACAGTGAGAAATACACAATGCACTAATTAATGTAAATAAAATAATAGAATACACATGATAATATCCAGTGGAAATAGCACAAAAGTAATTAAGATGGAACTTGTGATTAAGTTCGGCTTACCACCAGGTATTCCTCTAGGAGTAAAATAGTATGAAGTAGTCCAGACTCGATAGCTCAGCTCGAATGAGAAATGAAAGAGAGTCTGGCCTGATTTGATTCACTTTATATAAAGGCCTGACACAGGGGCGGAAACAGGAAACGTCCTAGGCCAGGAACTTATCTTACACGTGGGTGAAGTCCGACAAGAGTCGCACCTTGGAGTATCACGCGGTGTGTTGACCCGAGTAATCTCTTAGATCAAAGAGAGTCGTGGGAGAAGAAGGGGGGGGGGGAGAGTGAACTACATTCCACCCAAGGGGGGTGTCAACTGCGGCGGACATCCGCGGATAAGACTAAAGAGATTATCTTTCCCCGATCAAGGGCAGATAAATGAAAGGACTGGCCTAGTTTTTTCTATCAAGTCGCTTAATATTGAAAAAAAACATCAACATTACAAGTAAAAAACTATATGTTCAAACACAAGTTATGACATATTCTTATGTTTGATGGTTTTAAAATGTTCTAATTTGTGACTCGAATTCCTTCACCTTAATTTACTACCAATACAGTCAATAGGTATTTAGTTTGACCTCTTGCTCAAATATATTGTGACGTGGTAAACACATAGATGTCATCTAAAAATCTGATAGGTCAAGTCTTCTTTTCAAAGCAAATGACTAACTATTCCCAGTTTAGATAGCTTAGATTAATTAACATAGTCCTAACTTAGAATAATTAACATAGTCCTACTATGCAGGGTAATATTTTATTTAGTTGGTGAATTATTACAATGCGTTCAATCTTCAAAGTCTACTGTGCCATACCAAAACATTTACAATTAAAACAAACAGAACACAAAAGCAACTCTTCAGATTGGTGGTCTTTAATAGATCGTTCATTTTTGTCATTACAAAACTATTTTCAAAATGATTTCGGGTACATATACTTCCTTAAGAAATTATTCAACCGAGCGAGGCTCGGTCACCCGGTATTGTTATTATATCATCCCTAAATCAGCGAAAGTGACAGGATCGATGGAAACTGAGGTCCACAATAAACTATAAAAACTAATAGTGGCAGATGTCAGGTGACGGCCCACATAGCAAGGTCTGATACCGCTATGGATTTTTAGATCTAGATCTAATCTTGATTAAATGTAAGTAGAAATATAGGCCCTGTATCTAAGCTTTAAACATTTGTATAAAAAAATATATGACTGGGTAAAAACAAAAAAAAAACAACAACATTAAAAAACAACTAATAAGTTAATTGAAAATAACATTCAAAATTTAAAAAAAATTAATGCTATAAAAACAGACCTTAATACAATGTATCGATGTTTGATCAATGCAGCTGTTGCTAAACAAAGCTATTCTGACCTAGATGTAAATGCATATAATAAGTGACAAATCATTTAGTACATTGCGCAAAAATAACTTGTGACCTGGCAACGAGCTATTGGTCTAAACTGCCCACAGGGTGCGATGTCGCAGGATAGTGTTAATGTCTTCTCTAACGATTGGTCTCGGTTTAACTCAGTTTAACACGTTCCCACAGAGATGACACAAAGGTGTCCACCTCTGAGTTAGTGTAAAACACACATTTTCTTTATTATCTTGCTTATTTGTTTTGTGTGGTCTGTCTGTCCGTCCGTCCGTCGTCCAGTTTAGATCTCATAAACTAGAAAAGATCTTGAAAATCCAACATCATATTTTAGACCATTCAAAGTTCTGATGTAACGGCTACTTTTTTCTTTTCTGAAAGCGAAAAATTTAGTTTTTAAAATCAACTATGCAAGCAGTTTTTTCATAAAAATATACCATTTTTACAACTATTCACTATTAATAGTAACAAACTCAGGAGGCTATTTAGTAAGGGAGGTGACTATTTACCATATTTTTGACACTTTTATGTTAAAGGTTTTAGATTTTTATTCGAAAAAAATATTTTTAACAATTGTATTGCTAAGTTAAGTAAGTTCTATCATACCAACTACTACATTTCCCCCAAAAAATGTTTACTTTTTTTAAAAGAGAAAAAAACTATTTAAAATGCATATAAGTGGAACATAATTTAAAACAACAATTAATAAATAGTTTTTCATATCATCGTGTGAACTGCACGGGGATATAACACTATTACTTCTGCAAATATTGAAATCTGCCTTTTTTACCTCCCTGGGTGGACCACTTTTGGGGCCGATTTTGAGTTTGTGTTTCCACACAACCTGTCTTTGTAACCTTGTTTTTTAATATTTTTATATCAATCAACATCAACATCAAGATCTAAATGGGAAGTACGGACAGACAGGCCACACAAAACTAATAGCGTCTTTTCCCCTTTCGGGGGCGCTAAATAGTTGCTGTTTTTTAAAGACAATTCTTCCTTTATTAAGAACGATTATTTTGTTTTTAATAACTAATTAATGACATAAAAATTTTACTTGTACTTTAAGACACATCACGTAGTAAAGGTGTAAAATAACCAATAAATAGGTGTGTTGTACTAGACTATTTAAATTTCATGACATTCTAACGTAGATGGTGACTTGGACTGGATAAACTTGACACCTGGTTCAGGTAACAGTACGGCTCGTCTGGATTAGTTTCTGGTCACATAGCCTCTCGGACACTGCTAGATTTATTGTTACATCTTATGGTGTAAATGTACGAAGTATTGCATCATGTATTCTAGATATAGAATATGGAATGAAATTCAGTCTTACATAGGCTTATATTAAAAATGTAATACCTACATCTAAAAGTCCCTATGTGATAATTATTTTTTCTGTACTTAAGTAGTTGCACAAACTTCAAATTGGATGATTGAGACCTTGAATCTAGACTAATCGCGGGACTAGATCATTTCTGACACCTGATAGAACAAGATTGATGTTGCCTGTTATGAGGATTATCATAATTATTCATTTCTAAGTTCAACTTCTTTTAACAGGCTTGAGTCGAGTATACAATAAGGTTCTACCGTTAGATATATTCAATGAAATATGTAAATAATTATATTAAGTTTCGGGCATATTAAATGTAAAAAAGAAACTTCTGCAGGACGGTTGGGGAGGGGGATCAAACTCGGGAAGTCGTGAGAGAAGTCTCAGGGTCTAGGACAAATGGTCAAATGTTGTTTTTTTAACCCGAGCAATTCTTTGACAGTTTGTATTAACAACGTCATTGGTACAGCAGTAAATAAGTTTTCCATGTATCCTTATTACATGTATGCATTTCGATGATATAAGTGTAACACCTCATCAGAGCTGTTTATTATGAAATGTAGGTCAATGAGTTGGCAGATTAAAAGCTGTAATAACACTTTCTTTATCGAGGGGAGCACTTAACTAGAGGAGAGGGACACTTTTAATAGATATTTTGAATTCTGGGAAAGATCCGGTTTTACGGTTTTTTAAAAACCTAAACCGAACTTGTTCAATTGGATGTCCCTTCCTATGTGAGTAAATGAGAGTCTGATAAGACTGTACAGCGGTTCTCAACCTTTTTAGCTCCGCGACCCCCTTATACAATTTTTTCACCAGGGCGCGACCCCCAACCATAAAAACATTTTGTCATAGGTCTAGGTAAATGTGATTTAGCTAATGATATGGTTATTAAAATGTACAGAACTAATATCAATGATGTTAATTTAATTGTTACAAACGTATACTATCTATTTAGTGTAAAATAAATTTGTGCTTTAATTTTAAAAAAGCAGATTTTATTATTTTTATTTATTTACTTATCATTGCGTGTTTATAATATTCACATTACATACATATTTTATAATTTAAAAAGTATTAAATCATGGAAACTGTTGAGACAATATTTTCAAACACGTCAAAGTTAGTGCAAAGGTTGAGCTTGTTTTTATTTCACTAGTTTAGGAATTCACATCAAGTTTATTTCTGTATTTAGACTTGATCATTGACAGGCAGAAAAAAAAAACATGTTTCACAAAGATACGATGTTGGAAATGGAAGAGGAAGTCTAGAAAAAAATCTCCTATAGACTGCAAACACTTGATCCAGAATCGTGCAACTAACATTGAAGATAAATATTTAGATGCATTGCTATTGACGTTGCTAATATATGTCGATGAATCATTAATGAGTTACAATGGATTCTTATGGTGACTCCATCTGTAGCAAACATTGACATCCAGACCGACATCCTATCATACTTAGAGCATCATCTGTGTGACTCATTCTGTAGCAAACATTGACATCCAGACCGACATCCTATTATACTTAGAGCATCATCTGTGTGACTCATTCTGTAGCAAACATTGACATTCAGACCGACATCCTATCATACTTAGAGCATCATCTGTGTGACTCATTCTGTAGCAAACATTGACATCCAGACCGACATCCTATCATACTTAGAGCATCATCTGTGTGACTCATTCTGTAGCAAACATTGACATCCAGACCGACATCCTATTATACTTAGAGCATCATCTGTGTGACTCATTCTGTAGCAAACATTGACATCCAGACCGACATCCTATCATACTTAGAGCATCATCTGTGTGACTCATTCTGTAGCAAACATTGACATCCAGACCGACATCCTATCATACTTAGAGCATCATCTGTGTGACTCATTCTGTAGCAAACATTGACATTCAGACCGACATCCTATCATACTTAGAGCATCATCTGTGTGACTCATTCTGTAGCAAACATTGACATCCAGACCGACATCCTATCATACTTAGAGCATCATCTGTGTGACTCATTCTGTAGCAAACATTGACATCCAGACCGACATCCTATCATACTTAGAGCATCATCTGTGTGACTCATTCTGTAGCAAACATTGACATCCAGACCGACATCCTATCATACTTAGAGCATCATCTGTGTGACTCATTCTGTAGCAAACATTGACATTCAGACAGACATCCTATCATACTTAGAGCACCATCTGTGTGACTCATTCTGTAGCAAACATTGACATTCAGACCGACATCCTATCATACTTAGAGCATCATCTGTGTGACTCATTCTGTAGCAAACATTGACATTCAGACCGACATCCTATCATACTTAGAGCACCATCTGTGTGACTCATTCTGTAGCAAACATTGACATTCAGACCGACATCCTATCATACTTAGAGCACCATCTGTGTGACTCATTCTGTAGCAAACATTGACATTCAGACCGACATCCTATCATACTTAGAGCACCATCTGTGCTGACACCACAAATAATTTTTCCAAGAAGTCTTTTACTTTTTAAAATTTAACCAACTTTGTCAGTTACATCACGCGCTGTAGAGGTCGTTTATAGAGGTTTGCATAGAAACTTATCTTTAAAATCGCCATTATGTATTTATCGTAAGTGTACAGGAACTAGTAGTTTTGAACAATTTACAACGCCTGTGGATTCATCAAGCTGGATGCTAAATATTGTAAAAGGAGTAGACATCATTTTCCTAATATTAGAACTTATCTCCTGTGAATAGTGTCATTAGGTATGGAAATCGCACTAAATGTATTAATAAATTTGTCTCCAATCATAATCAGCTGACAATAACTCCTTGATAATGGAGTGAGCTTTCAGAACTATGGCGATTCTGAGAGCCACCAAAATAAGAAGCTTCGTAGTCTGATATGTTTTAATTATGGTACTTGACTTCTAAGTAAAGTCTGAACTTCACCTGGATTCAAAACTAAACTACTGAATTTCGTTATCGGCAAAGTTCGGACATTTGTTCGGCCTCAATACATACGTCATAGAGAACTTCATTACAAATGCTGCATAGTGGTCTCTTAATTCCTGCTTAAACATTGAAGTAAAACTTTACCGCCAAATGATCGTCATTCTCTTTTCTTTTATTATCTTTCTTTTGTTCGAAGTTCGTGTTCATGAGTTGTTCCGTAATGATTTCTCTTCCCATCGACTTTCATACGTGACGTGATTAGATCTTTACCAAAGAAATAGAGATCCTGCAATGTGGTTTCGACGCATTGATGGACGGTCAATTCAATTGTTGAAAAATGTATTCCGCAACAACGTAGATGTGGTCTGTAACATCTAGTTTTGAATAACAATTAGAAAAAAGAAAAAAAAAACAACAAAGAAGAACCAATAAAAGAACATGTCTACTTTCCAACAAAGATAATACATTGACTAAAAGTGCCCTCGGTATCCTTTGGCAGTATGTCCGCGTTTATGTTTGTCATCCACACTTTTTATTTATTTATTTTTTCATTCAAGCTTGACGATCGTTTCATAATTTGTTTGGTAATAATGTAATTTTAGTAATGTCCCTTACCGTTGAATTATGACTAGTTACGTCAATCTCTATCCACTATGGTACAAATACGCTTGTACAACACATTAGAAACAAAAAAGATTTTTAAAAATTGCCAACTCCCCCCCCCCAATTTTCCAATGGTCTTAGGCGACCCCTGGCAAATGGTCATTCGACCCCCAAAGGGGTCGCGATCGACAGGTGCAGAACCCCTGTCAGATAAGTAGACAGTTAGTTTTATGTGTTTAATTGTTTGCTGTGCGCATTAAGACCGTACGAGCGTTAGAATAAGACATTAAGACAGTGTTTAGTGTTTTGTTTTGAATCAGACCAACAAAGTATTAACTGCCGGCAACTCGTAAGTTGATATTCATTGATTTTAAGCACGAACAAATGTTTGACCATGCTTATAGATTTATCTTTAGATCCCTTTGCTTGGTTAGATATTTATAGAGCTCTCTTTCCAACCATATAGTCTAGGGAGGTTGCAAAATTTGATTCTCACAATATCTAATAGGTTCTAGATTTAAAAAAAAAATTATGGTTCTTCAAGAATGTTGTTGTTCCGTAAAGAATAGTTATTTATAGAAAGGCAAAAGTTAAAAGTTAATGTTTGTTGATATTGATATAGCACTTCTTCAGAGTGACACTTTTTATGTGTGGGAAAAACAGATGTGTTCAGTGAAGCTTGTATCAACTTGGAGATTCAGTCAAACGTGTAGTTTAACGTAGACTATTAGATAGACCCATTACACAAAAACACTAAGTGCATTCATCTGAAACCAATGTGAACATGTCTCCATTAACTAGACATTCTTTCACTGATAACTTTTGCGCCACTACTCCTTTTAAATATCTTTTTGTAAAGTTCAGGAAGCGACAGTTTCAAGACACGCATTGAACCGTAAAGAAACAAAGTGTGTTATATAGAGATATACATTATAATATATGCATGTCCTCAATATCTATTTATTTATATTTAAGATATAATTGAATGTAAGATTTTCCTTTTTTTTTTCCGTATAAAAATCAAAACCGTTTCACAAATCTTGATAAAACTTTCCATGCATTTTCCTTGTATACTAACGGTAAACCTAACTTACGTAAAGTAGCCCGACCATAAATTGAAGACCCTAAAACTAAAAACATATAAAAATACTCATAAAATAACATATAAGCGAGTTGTATCAATTAGTTTGGATAAGTCATGTAATTAAATTTGTAATAGATCAAGGGTAACAATAATAAATCTTCGATTACAAATATTTGTATCAATTGTTTTTATTGAGCGCAATTTCAGGCTTTTAGCTTTTCTCAATATGCTATGATCCTATCACTAGTCTGGACCATTTTGAAAGCGGTGGTGGAGAAAAAAAGGGTGTTTTTGAATGATCGATTTTCAATGTATAAATAAAATAACTCGAGGGCTAAAGCCTCCTCTAGCCAATACACCAGCCACTGTGCCAGGGAAGTGCTTATGAAAATAAAAGGTTTTATAATTATCTATTGCTCATTTCAAACTTTTCTCACCACAAAGAATAAAGGGGACTAATTCATTTTATACCAACACATCAGACAAGTACAATTTTTTCCCTTGTTCGAGATACAAAAAAATAATTAATTACCAATACTTAACTTAACACTAAGACTCAGGCGACTACTCATAAAGGGGACTAATTCAGCTTATACCACCACTTCAGTCAATTACTATTTCTTTCCCTTGTTTGAGATACCAAACAAAATAATTAATTACCAATACTTATTAACTAATTGTTTTGTTTTTTTTTATTGATTCTTATGTTGTCAGGTAAAAGAAATAATTGTGCACAATTTCAGCTTGATCCGAGATTGGGTGTCGGAGAAACAATGTGTACCAACTTTTGGCCAGACAAACAACAGAATATGTTTATATAAGCTCTGTAAAAAAAAAGTATGGAACTCCATGTACGATTTTTTAAATAATAGTACTTTGTGGGGAAAAACTTTTCTTTGTCATTCTTATTTTTATCTGTAAATTCAAACTGATCAAACTGATAGCAAGAATTTAAATTAGAAAATACCTTGTTAAAATTATTTAAAACATCATTTCTAATTTTTTTTAAACAGCCACCTGAGTTGATTATGTAGTTCAATTTCAAGGCGAGTAAATTGTATACGGGTGTAAGCACTTTTGTTTTTAATTGCGAAATATGTGTCAATATTTCAGACAAAAAATAAATTGCACTGTTTAACTAGATAAATTAATTAGTGTTTTCCATGGTCATAACAACAAAAGGTGTTATCAGCTTTATCAATATCTAGTCAAATGGTTCCTTCTTAGTAGTCGTATTTACCTTGGTTACATAACAGACGTAATTTTTTTCGCCTTTCATACAATACAATAGGAAACATCTTTTGTGTCAACGTTTTACCTAGTCCCATTTAGTTGTACAAAGCATGCATACTTAGACAGTCCTAATTGAACATTTAGTTGTACAAAGCATGCACACTTAGACAGTCCTAATTGAACATTTAGTTGTACAAAGCATGCACACTTAGACAGTCCTAATTGAACATTTAGTTGTACAAAGCATGCACACTTAGACAGTCCTAATTGAACATTTAGTTGTACAAAGCATGCACACTTAGACAGTCCTAATTGAACATTTAGTTGTACAAAGCATGCATACTTAGACAGTCCTAATTGAACATTTAGTTGTACAAAGCATGCACACTTAGACAGTCCTAATTGAACATTTAGTGGTACAAAGCATGCACACTTAGACAGTCCTAATTAAACATTTAGTTGTACAAAGCATGCACACTTAGACAGTCCTAATTGAACATTTAGTTGTACAAAGCATGCACACTTAGACAGTCCTAATTGAACATTTAGTTGTACAAAGCATGCACACTTAGACAGTCCTAATTGAACATTTAGTTGTACAAAGCATGCACACTTAGACAGTCCTAATTGAACATTTAGTTGTACAAAGCATGCACACTTAGACAGTCCTAATTGAACATTTAGTTGTACAAAGCATGCACACTTAGACAGTCCTAATTGAACATTTAGTTGTACAAAGCATGCATACTTAGACAGTCCTAATTGAACATTTAGTTGTACAAAGCATGCACACTTAGACAGTCCTAATTAAACAATTAGTTGTACAAAGCATGCACACCTAGACAGTCCTAATTAAACATTTAGTTGTACAAAGCATGCACACTTAGACAGTCCTAATTGAACATTTAGTTGTACAAAGCATGCACACTTAGACAGTCCTAATTGAACATTTAGTTGTATAAAGCATGCACACTTAGACAGTCCTAATTAAACATTTAGTGGTACAAAGGATGCACACTTAGACAGTCCTAATTAAACATTTAGTGGTACAAAGCATGCACACTTAGACAGTCCTAATTAAACATTTAGTGGTACAAAGCATGCACACTAGACAGTCCTAATTAAACATTTAGTGGTACAAAGCATGCACACTTAGACAGTCCTAATTAAACATTTAGTTGTACATAGCATGCACACTTAGACAGTCCTAATTGAACATTTAGTTGTACAAAGCATGCACACTTAGACAGTCCTAATTAAACATTTAGTTGTACAAAGCATGCACACTTAGACAGTCCTAACTAAACATTTAGTGGTACAAAGCATGCACACTTAGACAGTCCTAATTAAACATTTAGTTGTACAAAGCATGCACACTTAGACAGTCCTAATTAAACATTTAGTGGTACAAAGCATGCACACTTAGACAGTCCTAATTAAACATTTAGTTGTACAAAGCATGCAAACTTAGACAGTCCTAATTAAACATTTAGTGGTACAAAGCATGCACACTTAGACAGTCCTAATTAAACATTTAGTGGTACAAAGCATGCACACTTAGACAGTCCTAATTAAACATTTAGTGGTACAAAGCATGCACACTTAGACAGTCCTAATTGAACATTTAGTTGTACAAAGCATGCACACTTAGACAGTCCTAATTAAACATTTAGTGGTACAAAGCATGCACACTTAGACAGTCCTAATTAAACATTTAGTGGTACAAAGCATGCACACTTAGACAGTCCTAATTAAACATTTAGTGGTACAAAGCATGCACACTTAGACAGTCCTAATTGAACATTTAGTTGTACAAAGCATGCACACTTAGACAGTCCTAATTAAACATTTAGTGGTACAAAGCATGCACACTTAGACAGTCCTAATTAAACATTTAGTTGTACAAAGCATGCACACATAGACAGTCCTAATTAAACATAGTCCACACTTTCAAGAACAAGACGAAATGATTTAGATTACTGACGAGTACAAATATTATTCCGTGAAATTTATATTTAGTAATAAAATACTTTCAATCATCATTGAACACTTTCCTGAAGCAGTTGTAGTAGAGTCATTCTTTACACTGAAACGGAGAAATCATTTCTCACTTTGCCTGGACGTTTCAGGCATTCTGTAGAATGCCGGATTTTGCATACTGTATGTGTGTGATGGTACGTCAGTGTCTCTGTTTGTAATAGTGATGTTATCTTATACCTCATGATATATATATATATATATATATATATATATATATATATATATATATATATATATATATATATATATATATATGTATATATATATATATATATATATATATATATATATATATTGGGAGAAGTTCGTTATGTCCTTGATAATTTGATATATCTCCAGCATCAGGTAGAACATTGAAGAATGTTTTCTTCCAACGGTTATGAATGAAGTAGAGACACTTTGCCCCCCCCACCCCCACCCCACTTAATGTTCCACAATGGTGGAGACTATTCCTGGTTTGGGTCACGTGACAATATCGAGGCGAAGTCTTAGTGTCATTTGAGCTTCTAGTCGCATCCAGGAAGCTTTCTTCGTCTACCTTTTATTTGTCACCGAATTCCATGGAAGGGCTGATATTTTCAGTTGACAGCGTACCTGAGAAAGCCTCTAATGTGGAATAGAATACTGGATTTTTCGGATAGGGCAAGCTAAGTGTTTCTCAATCTTTTGTTTATGGTGCTAGCAATGGACGTCTGGGAATCTAGTGTGAGTTCTTGTATTTTGAGCTTCATTATAGTAAACAAAGTTACAAAGACAGTTTGTGTGAAAACACAAACTCAAAATCGACCCCCGAAGTGGTCCACCCAGACAGGTAAAAGGGCAGGTTTTAATATTTTCAGAAAGAATATCAGAATGAAATTCTATCAAAGGCAAATGACAGAGAAGAATAGAGAAAGAGGGTTGACAGATCTTGTGTGGTGCCCCAACGGTCCAGCAGACCAAGGGATAGGTGTAGTGCGTAGGGTGCCATATATGAACCTGGCATAACTGATGTCTTATAATGATTATCTTTTTGTTTTGTAAAGGGTCAATCTCTTATTCAAAGCCTCAAGGAAAAAAAAAGATTTTCGTAAGATGAGGATAGAGGGTGTTTCGTTCACGCGATAAATATGAAAAACTGCTTATTAATTGTTGTTTTATTTTACAAATATATATAAATATTTTTTTTTCTTTAAAAAAAAGCAAACATTTTTATGTAAATGTAGTAGTTAGTTAGTTATCTACTCGTGGCATGAAAAAAAGCTGAATGTCTTCCACCTCCGATACCTAAGGCAGATCTTTAAAATAAGGTGGCAAGATAAAATAACCAATGAGGAAGTGCTACGAAGAGCAGGGTGCCAGGACATCCGCTCACATAGCCAGCATTGGCTGGCTTGGCCACGTTTGTAAAATGCCAGTAGGTCGACTTCCACAAGACATTCTGTATGGCGATCTAATAGAAGGCAGGAGAGACGCTGGTCGCCCACTTTTACGTTATACGGATGTATGCAAACGCGACATGAAGCTCTTCAAAATCGACACTAGCATCTGGGAAAAAGTAGCACTAGATAGATCCATATGGAGAGAGAGCATAAAGGAAGGGTCTCGGATTGCAGATGCCATACACAACAGAAGCAGAAAGAAGGGTGAAAATGCAACGGCGCCTGGTGATTACATATGCCCAACCTGCGACCGCAGCTGTGTATCAAGGATTGGCCTCTTTAGTCACACAAGAAGTTGCAAAGGGAAAAGATTGTCTCACGAGATGCAAAATGCCATAGACAGTAGTTAGAATGACAGAACTTATATAACTTAGCAATAAATCTAAAACCGTTTGAATAAATGTGCTAAAAATATGGTAAATTGAACTTTAAATGGTCTAAAATAATATGATGTCAGATTCTCACTATCTTTTCTAGTTTACGAGATCTAAACGGGACGGACGGATGGACATACAGACCACACAAAACTAATAGCGTCTTTTCCCCTCTTTTCCCCTTTTGGAGTCGCTAAAAAAGAGTTAATAAATTATGTCACTCTTAATTATGTCGATGCGACAAGGAAAAAAAATATTATACAATATCACCTATAGAAGAAAACTGCTCTTTTTGGTTGTGCCTTTTTACAAATATATTTCATAACAAAACCAACTGAGACAAGTATTCACATATTCATCTGGCCAAAAAAAAAATGCTGTTGTTATCGGATGTCCTCCTAATGTTCCTCGTGGTAAAAATATCAAAACTGCCTATCAGTCCACTTCTGTGACCCTTGGAAACAAGTGTTAGTGTCCCTTTGTCCTCTCCGCAGGTTGAGAAACGCTGGCATAGTTAATCTCTGTTGAGACCCGACCACAAAGCTAGTGTACTTAGGCCGTCTATGGGCGATGTGGTGACTCCCTAAGAGCCAGTTTTGATCATCCTGTTAACGTTTTTAAAAACCCTGTCAAGAAATACAACACTTCACACAAACTAACATTTTAGTAATGCATTCACACAAGTAGTCTTGTAGTTCATTATGTTCAGTGTGAGTTTCCACACAAGTAATCTTATAGGTCATTATGTTAAGTGAGTTTCCACACAAGTAATCTTATAGGTCATTATGATCAGTGAGTTTCCACACAAGTAATCTTATAGGTCATTATGATCAGTGAGTTTCCACACAAGTAGTCTTTTAGATCATTATGTTCAGTGAGTGTGCGTTTTTATTACAGTATTGTGGATGGCATCTGATGACACCAACTATGTGACATATCAATATCCATCACTGGCATGCGTTTGCTTAAAAAAGGTAAGGATGAAAAAGATAATAGAAACTACTTTAATGTTATACACAAGTGTAAAATGACACACTAAATATAGCTTTTTTTTTTCTTAAGCTCTTAATTTTTTACTTTTACCAATGGTTCTTATATAGCTGATACCTTATTGTTATAAACTTGCTCCCGCGCTGACACTGATGGTGAAGATGGCTTCGAGGGTAACACGCTCCCAGTCGTCTGTGACTCCCACAGGCCGACCTCCATCTGCACTGACCAATGTCCACTACCTTGTAGTGCACCTGAATCTGTTCGGGACGAACAGAGCTAAGAAGGGGGCAATGTTATAACCCTGCTTCCGCGACGACACTGATAGTGTGCACCAGCACACCGTTCAAAACGAGGAATAGACGACATATTGATTCTAGAGGAAGGACTTCCGGCGGAAGTGATCTGCAGGTTATGGGAGTCTGAGCTGTCTGGGACTAAGAGACATCATTCGTGTTACCAGTGAACTGTAGTGAGGAGCGACACCGTTAAATGTGTCAGTGGTCTGTACTAATGTTTAGGCAGAAAAGGACTTGTAGAGCTTAAGCCAAGACTCCCTGTGACTTAATAGCTGAAGTCCATGTCTCACTGTGTATTGTACAACTGTAAATAAAAACATCGTCTATTGTTACATCCTTTCGTTAAGTGCTTTCCATAAATTGACTAGATCTACAATACTCAAACTTTTCCAAAGCAGTGGGCTCTTGAAACGGAAGTAGAACCAACTGGTACATTGCAATCTTCCTGTTTGTTATCTTACTTCATCTAGTTTTCAGCACGAAACAAATAAGCAGAATCGAAAATAATGTACTACTTACAAGTCAAGAAAACAAATACAAGACATTCATTTTTGCGAAGAATACAAAAAGTTTCAGAGAGCCATTAGATACTATAACATTGCATTTAGTTCAAATACGAAGAAGCTTTATAGAGTTCTAGAAACGATTGGAATATCATAGTGCAAAGTCAAAGTTTATCCCTTCTGTAATCTATTGGGGTAGATTGATTGATTGATGTATACTATACAAAACAATGGGTAAGTTATATTTATGTTATACATGAGTTTCAAGGAGGCTTTGATGTTTTTTATTGTAAGTTATTTTTATTAATACTAGTAATGTGTTTAAATACTATTTTGTGAGATCTACATTAAAGGGTTACAATAAGTAAGATACATCTAAGAATGTCTTTTCATTATTATAGATAGATCAAATGTACTTCTGAAACTCATCAATAATGCACTCGTGCAGCCAAACTGTTTATTACAAATGTTGCATTTAAAAAAAGCAAGTCATATTTTCAACAAATCAATTCTTACTTTATGTTCAATTAATAGAGCAAACAAAAGATTCATATTTTAGATGTTATTGAAAGTGAAGACAAAAAAAAAAAAAAAAGCCAATACTGGTTGTAAGTCAACACACAACTTCGAACTTGTATTTTTTAAGTCGTTTTATTCAATTAATATTTGTCCCACAGACTTAGTCTGGACATGGAGATCTCTTAACACTACACACAAATGTAAAAAAAAACTTCCAAAAGCTGAAATAATGTGTTGTTTTGTAAAGTAGGTTTAATAAGAATGGTTGTTGTTTTTTCAAACCTAAACGATATAGCATATAATATATACACGACATATATAGTACTAATTTATAATGCCGTTCACTTTTATTGATGGGAAGATAATGATCTATTATTACTTAAATCGACAATATAAACAAATGGTTTAAAACAACAAGCTTGAAATATTAAAACTAGGATTGTCGAAAAGGCATCTATATGGAAACTAAAAGGAAATGGCTTTATACATAGATTTGCGTAAATATATAGGTTAATAGCCGATTCTATTTAAATTACGCAAAAATGGGATTGCATTATTTCTAAACTTTGAAAACTAAAGATCTTAGTCTGGATCATAGACATAAATAAATATAGACTGGCCGATTAAAGAGTTTTATGAAACGAAAATTTGTGACTTATAATTTTGTGTACTTTATTATACAGCATTTATGAGCAGTATAAAAGTTAAGTATTCGTATTTTTTTCAGCTATATAAGTATTACATATGTTGTAAATGAGGAGGCAGTGTAGTTTTGTTTAATCTCTAAGAATGAAGATCATGCAATTTTTCATAATTCGGAAATCCGAATACAATAGAAATACATGTTTTCAAGTTACATGAAGTTACTTCCTTCGGCCAGTCTATATTTATTTATGTCTATGGTCTGGATCTATTGTCCTACGTCTTCTTAGTCTAGATCTACTGTCCTACGTCTTCTTAGTCTAGATCTATTGTCCTACGTCTTCTTAGTCTAGATCTATTGTCCTACGTCTTCTTAGTCTCGATCTATTGTCCTACGTCTTCTTAGTCTCGATCTATTGTCCTACGTCTTCTAGATCTACTATCCTACGTCTTCTTAGTCTGGCTCTATTGTCCTACGTCTTCTTAGTCTCGATCTATTGTCCTACGTCTTCTTAGTCTCGATCTATTGTCCTACGTCTTCTAGATCTACTGTCCTACGTCTTCTTGGTCTAGATCTATTGTCCTACGTCTTCTTAGTCTAGATCTATTGTCCTACGTCTTCTTAGTCTAGATCTATTGTCCTACGTCTTATTTGTCTAGATCTATTGTCCTACGTTTTCTTAGTCTAGATCTATTGTCCTACGTCTTCTTATTATAGATCTATTGTCCTACGTCTTCTTAGTCTCGATCTATTGTCCTACGTCTTCTTAGTCTAGATCTATTGTCCTACGTTTTCTTAGTCTAGATCTATTGTCCTACGTCTTCTTAGTCTCGATCTATTGTCCTACGTCTTCTTAGTCTAGATCTATTGTCCTACGTCTTCTTAGTCTCGATCTATTATCCTACGTTTTCTTAGTCTCGATCTATTGTCCTACGTCTTCTTAGTCTAGATCTATTGTCCTACGTTTTCTTAGTCTAGATCTATTGTCCTACGTCTTCTTAGCTTAGTCTAGATCTATTGTCCTACGTCGTCTTAGTCTGGATCTATTGTCCTACGTCTTCTTAGTTTCGATCTATTGTCCTATCATTAAACTAGATAGTAGATACCATATATCCAAAATCCAGTATCGTAGTCTAGATTACTGTCTTTTAATGTTGCCATGTATCTGTATGACTGTATCACTAAACTTAAATGTTATTAAATCTGAATTTATACATGCGCTTAATCAGTATATTTTTTCGGGTGGGGTGCGGGGTATAGGCGCGGTGTAAAAAAACGTTTCATTTTCACAATTGAGGTCGCACATTCATGGAAACAAATGCATACTGGATCATGGGTGGACACGGCTCTCGAAAACAGCTCTAATGATTTTCGTAGAAATTCGACAGTTGATGTATATCGTTAGGGGAAAAGAATTACTAGCTTGTTTACCATACTGGAAAAACTCTAATTTGACCGTTATATGTTTTTACAGTATACAAAAAATTGGCTACATTTGAAAATCTTTATCTTGAACAAATTAAGTCTTCGGGTATTTTCGCATGTAGGCCTTATTCTTAGAAAGTTTAATAAATTAATTTTCGGGAACATTTTGCGCACAGTCTTTTAAGTCTACATTTATAGAATATTACGAACTCTAGTAAATTAGTACATTTGATTAACAAATGATTTTTTGGGGGGTGGGGGGTTGGATGGGTTGTTGTAAACAATTTTCTTTTCTAAGTTATATACAGAATGAATTACCGTTGTTAAACAAATATTTTTCATAGTTTTCCTGATGTATATGTATCTCAATTTGATTTATTTCTCCCGCACCATTCATTCGTTAAGAATAAGATGATTTATTTGCGGTATTGCAAAGATTTAATAGAGGAGGAATGGTCTTTACAAAAATGTATGTTACTTCTTAATAGATCGAAAGTATTCTAGATGAACACAATTAAATGTAAATGTGTGCGACTGAAACTATTTGTATTGATTGTACGCTGGAGTGCAATCACTTTTAATGACCAGTTTGGTGGGGAGCTTTTCTTGCTGCCTTTTCAAAAGCAATTTTTTAAAAGTTGCTCGAGTCTGAATTTGAACACGAGTTTCCACGATGGTAAGCCGATGTTTTTGTGTTTATTGAAAGTTTAACATTTTTATAGAACTACTTTCTTCTGTATACAAGGCCCATCTCCCCTTTGCTAAGTCTATTTTCAATATTAAACAAAATTAATTGATTAACTATGTGAGGAATAGTTAAAAACTAAAACAGGGGAGGCTATGCTAATTAGGGATAGGATTATTCTTTAAATTTTTATAACACTACTAATTTATATGTTTTCTGTTGTAAGGGCAACTAATAATTTACCGAGTACTTTTATTTTTGTTTTAAACAAGAAAGAATGCAATTTATATGTAGGCCTATAAGTGTATTTTCAAACCCAGATTCAATAAGCGGTGTTTAAGCATATTTACTACCCGTCTGTCTGGCACTGTTAATTTTTAACTGTACGAATCACATGAGCAAAAGGATAGGACGCCTTCCAAAGGGTATCTCTCATTCATGGAAGAAGTCCTTCAATTTTGCTCAACCCTCTCATCCGCTATATGATTATTTAATCACTTTCGTTAGGCCAGGCTTACACTCAACCATATCGTTATAACAATCCGTTCATTGAATACTTATGAAAAGTAACAATTTAATAATCATAATAACATTAGTCAACTAGACACTACGACGATTTATAGAAAGTCTAGGGAGATGTCTAAGTGTATATAGTGATAGCCTTTGACAATTGTGCTGACAAACAGATGACTCATGACTTGAGTTCGTTAGCCGTGTAAATAGAGTGCTAACTTGATTTGGTTCCCCTCAGGATTTGGTTATTAGATTAGGACGACATTGTAAAAACTATTTGATTGATTAGATAAGTCAAGACTTTGTCAATACTAAGTTATTTAGTCCCATCCTGTACATAAGTTTGAAGTTCAAGTGCGTCACCCAGATTTCCGGGAAACAGACAAGTAGCTCTAGTAACAGAATCATGTCATTCTTGTGTAAGAATAAGTATCGACTATATCTGGTCAGCGAACAGTCGTGTTATGGTAGTCTGTTTTGACTGACTCGAGGCCGGTAGTAGACTCTAGTGGTCTATAGATCTAGAGACATGCGCAGTAGAAGTGCACGAGATAAACCTGTTATCAAGCTACTGAAACGTTGCTTACTCTCGAATCCTTCACAAATCCTTCATTTCATGTATTGTTCAAGCTGTAAAATATGTTTTGTTTTCTATACATTATTTTCTTAACGTTCGAATTGAATAACGAGATCCATTGAATCTTTGAAATCTTCCTTATTTCTGTATGCATGATCTAGTTGACTTTACTTGTTTAAAAGCGTATTGATTGGTGATTTCTATTTGGTTTAAAATAAATAACTGTTAATTGTAGAGTTGTGTGATTTTGCTTTCCAATCTCAACTCGAGGCTTGTTCTGTTCCAACAGGCTGTAGGAGAACACTTCTATTGGGAGCTGTGACACTTTTGTTGATTTACATCGTTTGGATATTTCTGAGTGGTGACCACTACGTGTCTACCAAGCATGAGGCGAGTCACTACTGGTGCGGCTACGGACCTGCGATGTCGGACTTTGTCCCAAAGCAGAGACCTATGTACGAAACGGAAGATTACCCTCCAAATGTCAGCTATGCCTATAGGAACCAGTGGGTCGGCTTTCCAGACATGGAGCAAGTCGACTGCAATCAAGCATTTAACAGTTCCGTGAAGAACAACTGGTTCCCGCAGACAGTTCCTCGCATTTTCCCACATCAGTTTAAAGCCGCCAGTGCTAACTGTAACGAGTTTATTCGAGACTTTGGTTTCCTGAGGTATCCCAAAGTCTCAGAGGAGGAGGAGAATTTTCCTTTAGCTTTCATAGTCCTCTTTTATAAGGATCTAGATCAGGTAATACTTTTAGAGATAGATTTTATTTTATAGATTCAAAACTCAGGTAATACTTTTAGAGATAGATTTGATTTTATAGATTCAAAACTCAGGTAATACTTTTAGAGATAGATTTGATTTTATAGATTCAAAACTCAGGTAATACTTTTAGAGATAGATTTGATTTTATAGATTCAAAACTGTGTTAGTAGCTTGGTCCAATTCAACCTCCTTTATCATCTCATTTTACAGGGCCGGCCTAAGGTAATTAGAGGCCCTAGGCGAAGTGAAGGCCCGAAATGAAATAGAAAGATAAAAAAAATGCAATGAATTAAAACCTTCCTGTATTTATATCTAAATCCACAAAAATAAAATAAATTCATATAGCGCGATTTCCGTAGCGTTCCGTTCCGTATGGCATCTTGAATCAGAGTAGAGACTTAGAGCGAGGCTAGTAGAGGAGTCATAGAGTTCTGCTATGTTTTTGTTTTGGTCCAAGTTTCACAATTTAATTTTTTTCTCTAAAAGTTTTTTTTTGTCCTCTGCGAGGCCCCCACCAATCGGAGGCCTTAGGCCACGTTTGCCTATGCCTAAGGCCGGCCCTGCATTATGTGTAGTATTTTATGCAATTTAAGAGTTTCTTATGCACTATATCTAAACAGTAGTTGAACTGAAGTAGTTTACTTTTTTTTTCCCACTTTGCAATCCTATCCATCTTCATAATTAATTATTTAGGCTCTTTAAGTTCATATGGTTTCATTCTTCTTGCCAACTTTCGTTCACAGCGGTCAGTTTATCCGTAGTGCTTTAGTTATTTTTTTATTAGGTTTTTTTTTTAATTATTTTTTTATTTCTAGATAAACTGTGACATTATTTTATTTGACGAACCATTAGTTTCTTTTGGCATAGCCAACGTTTACACCATTTGATACTGCTTTGTTTCACTACTGATATGTTATTGCTTATGTCTTGAAACTACATTCAGTGGTAATTTGTACTAACATCTAAAGTTGGTGTGTTTGTTTGTTTTTTGTACGCCACATAATTTTTAGTGTGTCCTCGACTCTTGACTGAGAAAGAGAGCACGGTTCCTAAGTACTTTTTAAGTAGTTTTGTCACTTTTATGTAGCCTGCCATCTTGATCCATCAGTTTACACATATTTTGCACGGGTTGATTTACCGTATTTTGTATTTCAGTATTTAGAGACTTTTTTATGACAGAATTTAATCTATAAGCTTTAAAGCTTTATTTACTAAGTTTACAAACTTCTGAATGCAACTTTGATTTTATTGAGTCTATTTTTACGTGCTAATAAATAAATTAATTAATTAATGTTTCGAGCTGCCGATATCTTAATAGATTAGGACATTATGTATGTCGTATCTTGGAGTGATATTAGGACATTGTGTATGTCGTATCTAGGAGTGATATTAGGACATTGTGCATGTCGTATCTTGGAGTGATATTAGGACATTATGTATGTCGTATCTTGGAGTGATATTAGGACATTGTGTATGTCGTATCTAGGAGTGATATTAGGACATTGTGTATGTCGTATCTTGGAGTGATATTAGGACATTGTGTATGTCGTATCTTGGAGTGATATTAGGACATTGTATTGTATATGTCGTATCCAGGAGTAGAGACAAATTATAATTTACAAATATGGTTCAAATGAAGCTTTTGTGTTGTGGTTGTGTAATAAATGGCTTAAACTACAAAAACTAAGCTAGCTATTTAATTATTGAAATATTTCAGCAAATCAATGGCTGTTATAAGAGTTACCGTTCTAGATTAAGTATCATATTTCTTGAGGGACTGTTAGCAGTACATGTAGTTGTCTAATGTTTTCTCAATGTGTACATCTCTTCAGAACGTGAAAATAATAGTGAAGAGTCTATTTCTCTTTTGTCAATTAAAGCCGCTGCGGTGCGTTGAACGATTTAAAAAATAAATAAAATAAGTAATTACGACACACCATGAAGACAAAGTGTCATCATGAATTTGCATTTACGAACAGAACTATTAATGAAGCAGGTTGAATAGAATCGTGTTGTCTTTCTATCCTGCGTTGCAAGTTGCAGCTTGACACACTACCCCATTCCTTTAGGTACTTTAAAGTCCATTATAAATACGATAAAACATACATATAATGAATGGGCTGGTAAAGATATTGAATTCCGTCGCTGGATATCTTCCCATCAACGAACAATTTCACACTTTGACCGAGACGGTACCGTAACACACCGGACGGAGGATGTGATCTCAAAAAGGTAGGCATGTCCACCTTTTGCCGGACATTTGTAACTTACTCTAGCTTGTTGACTGAGCTTAGCTTAAAAATTACATGGCAAGATATACATAGGAGACACCACGTGATCAATAACGTTCATGTATAAAAAAAATAAGGATGTTCCTCTAGCATACGCTCACACACACGTACACACACGTCTGCAGAAAATACCTACGACTTGAAAAGACTAGAATGACATGAAGCGATAACAAATATTTAAGCAAGGTTCCAACTAGAGATCTTAGAAGACGTACTTTATACAAATATACAATACTAATGACAAACATTCTCCTTAAAAGTATTGCCACCCCCGTCCTATTCTATCTGTGTAGCACTGTATCTGTACTCTTTTGACCAGGAAGTAAGGTTTGTCATTCGCCATTATCAAATAAACACTTTTTAAAAAATGTTCTCTTAACTGAAAAGAACTTCTATTACAAGCCTACATCACTAGGATATCGACTTATCAGTCATGAGGGAAAAAAAAACGTACAAGATTAAAGATAAAACTGAATCTATGTTTTATCGGCTGATATGTGTCCACCCCTCGGAGTTCACCCGATGACACGTAGAACTATTTATTAATTGTTGTTTTAAATAATGTTTCACTTATATGCATTTTAAATAGACTTTTTCCTCTTTAAAAAAAAAGTAAACTTTTTTTTTGAATAAGTAGTAGTTGGTATAATAGGATTTACGTAACTTAGCAATACAATTGTAAAATAAAAAATATTTTTGTTCGACAAAAAATCTAAAACCGTTTACATACATGTGTTAAAAATATGGTAAATAGTCACCTCCCTTACTAAATAGCCTCCCGTGTTTGGTACTATTAATAGTGAATAGGTGTAAAAATGGTGTATTTTTATGAAAAAACTGCTTGCATAGTTGATTTTAAAAACTAAATTTTTCGCTTTCAGAAAAGAAAAAAGTAGCCGTTACATCAGAACTTTGAATGGTCTAAAATATCATGATGTTGGATTTTCACTATCTTTTCTATTTTACGAGATCTAAACGGGACGACGGATGGACGGACAGACAGACCACACAAAACTAATAGCGTCTATTCCCCTTTCGGGGACCGCTAAAAAAAAACAAATACGCAAGATAATAAAGAAAATGTGTGTTTTACATTAACTCAGAGGCGGACACCATTGTGTCAACTCTGTGGGAACGTGTTAAACTGAGTTAAACCGAGACCAATCGTTAGAGAAGACATTAACACTATCCTGCGACATCGCACCCTGTGGGCAGTTTAGACCAATAGCTCGTTGCCACGTCACATGTCGTTATTTTCGCGGAATGTACTAAATGATTTGTCACTTATTATATGCATTTACATCTAGGTCAGAATAGCTTTGTTTAGCAACAGCTGCATTGATCAAACATCGATACATTGTATTAGGGTCTGTTTTTATAGAATTATTTTTTTTTTTAATTTTGAATGTTATTTTCAATTAATTTATTAGTTGTTTTTTAGCGGCCCCCGAAAGGGGAAAAGACGCTATTAGTTTTGTGCGAAATGTCTGTCCGTCTGTCCGTCTGTCCGTCCGTCCCGTTTAGATTTCGTAAACCAGAAGAGATATTGAAAATCCGACTTCACAATATTTTAGACCATTCAAAGTTCTGATGCAACGGCTACTTTTTTTTTTCCTGAAAGCGAAAATTCTAATTTTTAAAATCAATTATGCAAGCAGTTTTTTTATAAGAAAAAGCTAATTAGTATGCATTATATGTTAGACCTAATTTAAGACGAATAGTAATTTTATAAACATCATTTTCGTGACCATTTTTTTTTATATAGCGGAAATTTTTTAAAAAATTTTTTTTGATGATTCGAATATGAGATTTAGCCTTTTCAAAACAATTAACTTATTTAGTTCGAACCGAGGGTCCCGGGTTCGAATCCTGGTGAAGACTGGGATTTTCAACTTCTGAGTCTACCCAGCTCTAATGGGTACCTGACATTAGTTGGGGAAAAGCAAAGGCGGTTGGTCGTTGTGCTGGCTACATGACACCCTCGTTAACCGTAGGCCACAAAAACAGATGAACTTTACATCATCTGCCCTATAGACCACAAACTAGTTAGGCCAGGTTCACATCTAACTTTACTTTCACTTTCACGTATCCTTTGATCTGCGGGACGGTTGGGGCACTACACAAGATCTGTTAACCTTCTTTCTCCATTCTTATCTCTCATTTGTCTTTGATATAATTTCATTCGGGTGTTCTTTCTGAAAATATTGAAGCCTACCTGGGTGGACCACTGGTCGTGCGGTTTGCGCGCTGGACTGTCGTTTGGATTTATCGACGATCGAAGGTTCAAACCCTACCTGCTCCCATCCCCCGTCGTCCTGCGGGAGGTTTGGACTAGGAAGTAAACTATCTTCAACTCTGAAGGATTATCCGAATTATGTAAAACATTTTACTTCAGGGGCCGATTTTGAGTTTGTGTTTCCACACAAACTGTCTTTTGTAACTTTGTTATTGTTTTTTTTTGTTTTTGTTTTTACTCAGTCATATATTTTTTTATACAAATGTTTAAAGCCTAGATACAGGGCCTATATTTCTACTTATATTTAATCAAGATTAGATCTAGATCTAGAAATCCATAGCGGTATCAGACCTTGCTATGTGGGCCGTCACCTGACATCTGCCACTATTAGTTTTTATAGTTTATTGTGGACCTCAGTTTCCATCGATCCTGTCACTTTCGCTGATTTAGGGATGATATAATAACAACAGTACCGGGTGACCGAGCCTCGCTCGGTTGAATAATTTCTTAAGGAAGTATATGTACCCGAAATCATTTTGAAAATAGTTTTGTAATGACAAAAATGAACGATCTGTTAAAGACTACCAATCTGTAGAGTTGCTTTTGTATTCTGTTTGTTTTAATTGTAAATGTTTTGGTATGGCACAGTAGACTTTGAAGATTGAACGCATTGTAATAATTCACCAACTAAATAAAATATTACCCTGCATAGTAGGACTATGTTAATTATTCTAAGCTACGACTATGTTAATTAATCTAAGCACAAGTTTTAATCCCGACTCGACCAGAGTTATGTTTACAGGTACCCCAAAATGATTGGACCATAACTCTCTGTGAAGGCTATAAGAATGACAGTTGCATTAACTCTTTCTCTCCTATCTGACGAGACCAACGTTCATTGCACCAGAATGTGGTAAATAATTACGGAGAGAAAGAGTTAAAATAGTACTCACTATTAAAGTATTACAAGCATTGCGATTTATTTAATAATAATAATAATAATAATAATCTTTATTATCCGTAAGGAAATTTGTCTTACAATTTGTGCATTACACCAAACAAAAAACATTATAACTATAAGAAACCAAAGTGTACATTCACACCAGACTCACTCATAATTTACATGTGACAAAGTGTGATAAAACATAGCCAAGGCCTTTTCGCTAACATTAAACGAAGACAGTTTTCTTAGTAGTCGTAATCTTTGCTGCCCTTTTTTGCTGATATAATCAGTATTTGCAGTAAAATTTAGTTTATTGTCTAGGATAGTACCAAGGTATTTAAAGGTTTGCACAATTTCAATAGTCTCTCCAGCTACAGAAACAATATCATTTCCCTTCTTGTCCCTACGAAAATCGATTATCATTTCTTTGGTTTTTTTTACATTTAATAATAAAAAATTATCTTTACAGTATTCCTCAATGTGTTCTAGTTCTTTGAAATACTCATTTACGTCTGAGCTCTCTGAGAGCAGGGCAAGAAGAGCCGCATCATCAGCGAATTTTGTGAAGGAGCAACAATAACTATCGGATTGAAAATCATTGGTGTACAAAATGAACCACAATGGCGATGTTACAGCCCCCTGGGGCGCCCCTGTGTTAACTATGCGTTCATTAGATATAACATTGTTTACCCTAACCCTCTGAGCTCTCTGGGTCAAAAATTCATTAGCCCATAGTATTATGTATGGACTAATCTGCAACGCTTTCATCTTTTCAATGAGTAAATGAAGTTGTATAGTGTTAAAAGCTGATGAGAAATCCATAAAGAGCAATCTTACATAAGTGTTCGGTAAGTCCAGATGTTTGTAGACACAGTTTAAAATATTTAGGATGGCATCGTCTACACCTTTACCCTTTTGGTAAGCATCATTTTTATTTTGTATTTTAATAATGCACAGACTCTTACAAACACTTATGTAGATTGATTTATCATGGAATATGGAAGAAACAAAATTAATTAAATTTGCCGATGTATGATTATATTATTGTGTTTTAGGTGTTTTATGAAGTTTTTTACACTTTAATTGCTGAAAGCCGTGTTGGTAGCTTTTACTTTGTTAACAAGGCTAATAGATCCTACAATAAAATGGTGTGCAAATGTTTAATTAGGTCTATTGATCCATTAAAACTTGTTTATGTTAGCAAAGGAATGTTTTATTGTACTGCTGTAAGCTAGTGACGTAAGCGGTGTCAATTTTTTTCCCTTTGACCTCATATGGAAAATCTTCATTCATAAAATATTCTAGTCAAAATTCATTTTTCGATAATGAAACATTTTCAAACCGATATAACGGTCGACCTCGAGTTTTCCTCTTGTGGGGAATTAGTTGAAATTTTTTACTCATTTATATACCTATACCTTGAAATTTTAACGAAAATTGTAAGAGTCGTTTTCAAAATAAAATATATTGTCACGTATCAATTTAAATAAAGTCTAGTTTGAAAAACTTAACATATTTATGCCCAGTATCGCACGTATCAAGTGTCCAAATTCCCCATGAATATATTTATATATATTTATATAAATACAAGAATTGCTCGCTTAAAAGTATAGGAATATCTCATCTCTAATATGTTACATATTCAGAGTATTAAAAGTTCATTGCCTTTGAATTATTTATTAATGTATAAGATTAAGGTTCTATTTAGATTCAGCGTGACTTCAAATGCAAATCGACAAGTCACGAATACAGACTTTAAAGGGAATGAGAGGGATCAAAATGTTGTTTAAGTTGAATGCTAAATTATCTAAAGAAGTCAGTTCATTATTGGAAAAATTTTGAACAGTATTTAATATTTTTCGCTTGTAACCTTAGATCAGGGGTGGGCAACCTTTTTGTATCGAGGGCCGCATTAACAAAATTTTGGGAATGGGGGGCCGCATATATGTATATATATATATATATATATATATATATATATATATATATATATATATATATATATATATATATATATATATATATATATATATATGTGTGTGTGTGTGTGTGTGTGTGTGTGTATACTTACAACTTAGAAAAATACGCTAGTTAACTGTATAATGTCTTTTAATTCATATTTATACTGTATTATACATTCACTTCTCCTTTTTTTTCACATTCCAAATTGAGGAATTACTAGAGTTAGCAATTTCTGAAACCAATTTAACGATTTTTTTTAAATTGTTATTGTCTTTTCATATTACAACATTTCACCACAAATGTACAGTTGTACTTAATGTGAGGAATTTAACTATTTACACTCGTACGTAATGTTCCTGAATTGTGGAACTAGCTTTCTAGTTGTTATACTTATGACTGCTGTCAAATTATAGTCATTCACCATCGACCTGTGATTACACTTGTTTATTTTCCACAAGAAAAATACTTGTTCACATATGTATGTGTACCAAAATAATGTTAAAACTTAGCTGCAAAGTTTTTTTAAAGTGTGGAAATACAGCTTCTGGCACCTATTAAGCTACCGTGGAAGTACTGACTTGAACTTCTCTTACAGGTTATAATTTGCATGGTGTTATGTTCTCTGGAGCTGAATCAGCTTCTGCACTAAATGGTGAGCTGATGGTATTGAAAACTGGTTCTTGACGTCTTAAAATTTGCCTTCATACATTTCATAATTAATGAATTTAAATAAGTCTGGTAATATTAACCATTTCACTAGAAATATTTTCACCTTTCAACAAATAAAATTACAAAACCTATTTTCCCCTGCTGGCCTGGAGAAATTGGAAAGCCTTGTTTGAAAAGATTTAACATGCATTACATAAGCAAGCAGCCCATTGCAATAGCTACCATGAAAAACATAAAATGTCTTCCACTCTTCATTAGAAATATTAGTTTCAAAGTCACAGTCAATATCCTTCTTAGAATATGGACATTTCTTCTTTGAGAATTTATATTCTTCTCATTACCTTGCCCATGCTAAGCCAGCGGATGCATCGGAATATTTAGTTTATATATCTACAAGTACTTTTCTATACTGCCTGTGATTATGACCGTGAGTCTGATGTTTTTATTAGGTAAGTAGGTTTCGCATAATAGCAAGAGAATTCATGCAGCTTTGTGCAAACTTTACTGTTTAGAGTTTATGGTTGGGATATTCTTTAAAAAAAAAAAAAAAAAGTTTTTCTCAGTCAAAGATCGAGCTCCATCAGTTGTTACACTTGCCATCTTGTTCCAATCATACCCAACATTCAACACAGTTCTTCAAAGCATTGAAGAAATACTGGCCTGAGATTGTGTTATATAATGAGAGAGTTTCGATAATTTGAAGGGAAATTTAGAATTATTTTTAATAGATTAGCATTTTTATATGTATATACTGAGGGTACACATGATTTCTGTAGGTATTCATGGGCCGCATAAAACACTTCAGCGGGCCGCATTTTGCCCACCCCTGCCTTAGATGATATTTTTACAAAGCTTATGTCAAGTCACTCTGTCTGTCTGTCTGCTAAAAGTTTTATACAGGTTATTTCTCCTACACCTAATCTCGGATCAAGCTGAAGTTTTACAGTTATTTCGTTTACAGGACAACACAAGAATCAATTAAAAAAAAACAATTAGTCAATTAACTATTAATTATAAATTATTTTGTTTGGTTTCTCAATAGTTATTGACTGAAGTGGTGATATAAGATGAATTAGTCCCCTTTGTTGGTAGTCGTCTGAGTCTTAGTGAACACAAACCTGAAAAATAGATCATTAGAGAACTCTACAATCTAACTTGTTCATAAGCTCTCCACTAGCAGAGTGGTTACTTTGTTGGCTTGAAAAGCATGAGAAGGCTTGAGCCAAGTACGCTTGATATAAGCTGTGTTTATATATACATATATTTTCTTGTTTACCAATGCGCGAGTGCCCAGATATAGTAACAATGAGTACGTGGTGTTGTTGTACATTTTGGTTCTGTGTGACCTATTATATAGACTTACATCCATAGAAGTCTTGGATTCCAAAATGGCATATATTTCTGTAAAATGAATGGTTTACATAATTAATTTTAAAAAAACATTCAACGGTTCGCTTCCAGAAAAGAAAAAGTCGCTGTTGACTTTCTTAAGGACTGTGACGAAGATAGCACTTTCCCAGGCCCCGTTGAGTCTTGCTGTTACATCAGAACTTTGCAAGCTGGAAAATATGTTTAACTCGGATTTTTAATATCTATCATTTTTGTGACCTAAACGTGACGGACTGACAGACAGACCACACCAAACTAAGAACGGCTTTTCGCCTTTCGAGGGCCGCTAATAAGAATCTTTTTATCTTTGAATTTATTGGCGATTTTTGTTTTACTCTTCACTACGGACAGGTTTTGTTTCTCCTCCGGGCCATCTACCGGCCACACAATGTCTACTGTCTGAGCGTGGACACCAAGAGCAGTGTTGAGTTCCTGGACGCTGTCCGTTCTGTGTCCAAATGTTTGCCCAATGTTTTTGTGGCCAGCAAGCTAGAGAGCATCGTGTACGCTGGATTCTCCAGACTGATGGCGGACATTAACTGTATGGAAGATCTACTTCAACATCCTATCAAGTGGAAGTATGTGGTCAACCTGCCTGGACAACAGTTTCCATTAAGGTATTGCAAAGACGTTGTAGTTGTTAAAAGTGACCATTACAAAACTATTTCATTGTGTTTATCTTACTAATACGTCGACTAAAAAAAAACGATGAAACTTCAATATTAAAGGGAAACTTTTGGTTTTTTGGTTTTGACATTTTGTTATAGAATGTGTTTTGATTTACAGATAATGTATTATTCTTTTTTTTTTTAATTTGCAATAATAACTTTGTAATTGATGTTTTTCTGATGTGATTTTCCTGCGCATCCAAAACGATCAGATTTTCACCGGGTTTCTATGTGACGTCACACGAACCTATTAATTTAATCTATTCACTTATTGTATAGCGGGAGAGTGGAGACAATATAGTAAAGTTTACATTTTCGTAAACAAAATCTATCTTCGTCTATGCAATTAGATCTAGGATCTTGTAAGCAAAGAAAAAAATGCGTGTTAAAGTAGATTTACATGCTTGACTAACCACGGCAGTGTGTATTTTCTCGCCTGACCACTCAACACACATAAACACTCTCGCTTGGTTGTCTTGTCATGACCGATTACACTTAGTCTCGACTAGCCTTACACTGACCAGTTTGTTCGAATCAGTCAGACACTCGATCTATTTACTTTTTAGGACAGGGCTAGGGGCTTAGATGAAAATGTTAGTTTTTTTATCGAGTTGGTTATCCTAAGGCTTTTAGATTTCTCTCTATATTATAACTGTACCATAGCTCTTGACTAGGCCGTCACTAAGCCTAAAAGCTAATGTAAGAATGAAGCGATACGATTGGTTAAATCTAGTTTCCTTTTCAGTATTGTTGAGGGAAGTGACGTATGCCTAACCTAAAAACAAAATCTCAAAGAATCCTTTTTTTTTTTTTTTTTTTTTTTGAAATGTCAAGAATTTACTGTCTAATTTATTAAATATAAATGATTCTAAGCATTTAAATACAAAATGGTAAAATGTTTACTATAATAATTTTTTACGCAGAATTTAAATATGTCAATAACACAATTTTTGTAAAACCTTGAAACGTTTCGTTATTTCTCAAATAACATAGAATATAAGGTCTACTTCCGGTTTGAAACTATTTCAAATTAACACTCTCCTACTCAACAAAATACACGACACAAAATTGCGAAGTGATACATTACAAAATTGTGTATTGTTTGGTTCTGAAACAAAAAAAAAATAATCATCAATTATTCGTGAAAAAAAAATCCACGTAGATTATTTCAAGCCACTGGTAAATATTGATCTCATGTATAATCGTTACCAAACCCAGAGCACAAATGATTAGAAGAATGATCAACTCACTGACAGAGAAGTAAAATATGAATACATACCTTTTTTAAAAGCAAAGCTCACGTTGAGTAAGATAGCATCAATTATTAGAATCAATCATGCAATTAATTTTTATAGATCTAGATTCTAGACGAACAATAAATTTGTGTGATCGAAAATATTTGTATTAATCGTTTTGATTTAGCGCATTTTTCATGCTTGTAGAATGCTCAGTACGCTGTGGGTCCAATCACTTGTGTGGAGCGTTTGGATTGAGGAGGGGTGAAATGGGGATCTGTAAGAAGGTTTCGAGTTCTGGAACCTTCATGTCGGAAGGCCGACGCATCAGCCAATGAGCTATTCAAATAGGCCCTACTTATAAAAATAGAAGTTTGGTAATTTAAATAAAGTCAATAGTTGAAAATTTTAGCGAAAGACCTAATTCTCAACACATGGCTTATCTCCCTTAACTTGGTGAATGTTCTACACACGGTATATGCCGTTAAAAACAGAATTAGTTAATTACGACCAATTGATTAACTGACTAATTTTTTATTGATTCATGTGTTGTCATCAAAATGAATAATTTCAGTTTCTACTTGACCCTAGAATTGGAAGTAGTAGAAATAGCTTCAGAGAGACAGAATGAGCTAATATAAGCTTTGTAATATATTTGGTGATATTCTTTAAAAGTTTGATATTAATCTTCATCATTGAACTAGATTTAAAGCAACATAATAACAGATAACACTACCAATTGTACATGTAGATATGTCCTCAATGTTATCTTCAGGCTACATGGAATATCACACCTTCCCTAATCTGGCTCTTGGGCATACATATTGTTACAACTGTAGTGGTGACATGGATAGGTGTAACCGTGTATGTAATCAGCTGAAACATGTGACTCGTATTGCGAACAGTTAACCGTGGCGAGTGACGTCTGGCGACTCTTCAGGAAAGTACTGTGCAAATCACCGTGGGGTGGTCATGTGGTTATCTAGAATGAACCGGCGATACGTCGGTGGCATTTCTATCGTATTCGAGAAGGCAGTCGCGGACCATACATAAAAAGAGAGTGTCAGAGTCAAGACGATTTATTATGATGCAGTGAGTCCAGTGTGAAGTCAGCCCGGTACAGTAGAGTCCAGTGTGAAGTCAGCCCGGTACAGTAGAGTCCAGTGTGAAGTCAGCCCGGTACAGTAGAGTCCAGTGTGAAGTTGGCCCGGTACAGTAGAGTCCAGTGTGAAGTTGGCCCGGTACAGTAGAGTCCAGTGTGAAGTTGGCCCAATATAGTCGAGTCCAGTACGAGTTCAAAACGAAGAAGAGAGGTCATTAGAGTTTAGTATAGCTCCACAATTATCTGCAGTGAAGCATTTGTACATTCAGTGTTTCATGTGGCCATTGCACAGTATTGACTGTGAATTATTAGACAATAAAGAATTACGTTATTTGGAGACCGAATCGCAAAGTTCCTTCATTGAATGTTGTTCTTGTTTGCATCTATATTGTTATCGGTATAGGAATAATGCTGTGATCGACATTTATTGTCAAATAGAATTTCCATTTATTTGAACGAATAAAATTATTGTATATTATCTGACAACCCAGGATCCAAATACATAACAACATTTTTCTCTCTGAAGTAGAATAATTCTTTAAGTAGAATTCGTGAAAAGATTGAACACACACTGTATAAGAAGCATTACTAAACTTTATAATTCAAATTCAATAACAAATTCATAACAGAAGACTCAATAAACAAAACAGAGCTTGAAATGTATGGACTGAATGTGCAGTGATATAAGCTTGACACCTTAATTTATAGTTATTTAGTGTAGCTGTGTAGCAACTTTTAGCTTCTAGAATCCAATGTGTGAAAACATAGATAGATAGATAGATAGATAGATAGATAGATAGATAGATAGATAGATAGATAGATAGATAGATAGATAGATAGATAGATAGATAGATAGATAGATAGATAGATAGATAGAGTGGCGGGGGGGTGCGTCCGCACCGGGTGACACCCGTTAGGGGGGTGACACCCTAGTGAAAAAAAATGCACTTTTGAAATAACTGACAATTTAAAAATAGTAAATGTCAGTGGCTAAATATTGGAACATGTTATTCACACTTGATAAATAGATCTATATATATTTTTAAAAATATTTCGGCTAAACATATTTTTTTATGAAATTCTAAAAATTGTCCAAGACGTTACATCATACTTTATATTAATTGCAGATGTGAAACTTTACTTTCAGCTATATATTAGCTGCATATATATATAAACACTGTTTTGATTTTTAACAATGTTTTTATCGAAACTGTTGAAATAGTAGCTAGCATCGTAATATCAAGATGCCAGCCAATTGTCACTGTTTTACAATTGACGACATTCTTCAGGCATAAAATATTATTGAAATCTCACATATAATTAATGTAAATTGTATAGAATTGGAAAGTAGATAAAGGACAATTGAGATATCTGAAGATGATGATGTAATTTCCGAAGTTCAATGTCAAAGAAACTCTAGCCAAGATGAAGGAAATGTTACAAAAATCAGTTGAATGCTATAGACTTCAATATTTTAGGGGACAGTTTCTTTATGCCGTTTGCCAATTTCACATGAATTGCGTAGAAAGTTATCCAGAGCAAAAGGAAAAGTACACTGGTTGTTATTATTGCAACATCAACAGACGTATGAAAACTAGTCATCAGGATTGGAAAATTGGAAAACAAGAACCTCCAGCTACAAATACATTAGACAAGAGAGTCGTTGCTATGTGTGGTGTCAAGAATAATGGAAGGATATATTGCACGGATTGTTTCTATAACATCAGAATAGTTGACATTCATTTCGTGACCATTTTAACGACAAGTCTTTATTGAATATAGAAATTCTATGAAGATGATGGAAATGTTGTGTACTGAAAGTGTATCTATAATGTGGAAATGTTGTGTACTGAAAGTGTATCTATAATGTGGAAATGTTGTGTACTGAAAGTGTATCTATAATGTGGAAATGTTGTGTACTGAAAGTGTATCTATAATGTGGAAATGTTGTGTACTGAAAGTGTATCTATAATGTGGAAATGTTGTGTACTGAAAGTGTATCTATAATGTGGAAATGTTGTGTACTGAAAGTGTATCTATAATGTGGAAAAGTTGTGTACTGAAAGTGTATCTATAATGTGGAAAAGTTTATCAATGTTTCAGAAAACCACGTAAAAGATATACTTAGAAGAGTCATAATTACTGTATTTTGTTTGAAAGCACACCTGTTAGAGTACACACTGATCAGATTCATAACTTAAAAGATTCTAAGGGAGAAAACGTTAGTATGATCTACTTAATATCTTAATATCTTCTCAATATCTTGAAATGAATGAGCTTGACTTTAGGATATGTCGAGTTCAGGAATATAAACCAACGTAGCTTCTGTGTTTGGAGGCGCGGTGACTGAGTGGTAAAGCTGCACCGAGGGTTCCGGGATTTTAGGGCGCCTCCGAGTCCACCCTGCCCTAATGGGTACCCGACACTAGTTGGGGAAAAGTAAAGGCATTCTTTTTCAGAAAATGCTTCTTTCTTAAATTTTTGGTACAGTGGTAATAATTTTTGCGTTTTAAAATTACAGCCTTTAGAGGCGCCGCCTAAGATCTATTGCCAGATGACTTTTATTTTACCTATCTTGGCTTTATTTTTTTAAGGGGAAGATGTACTAGAAGGCCAAAGATACATAAGAGTAGGCCTACCTTTAAACTATTGACAAAGTGGGGGCTAATCCAACTTTTTCTTTAACAAAAGCATAACACGTTCGACAATGGAACATACGACATTTTCACAACGGGCAAATTTATTAAAGACATTCACTGTGAGTAATTAGTTTTCACGTTTTGAAATCAAGAAAAGAAAAAAAAAACATTGTAATTAACTTAAGGTTTCATTTTAGCAAAGTTGAACTATAGATAAATTTTAACCACTGAATTTAAAAATTTAATTGACGCTCACCCTAGTGACGCCACTAGATAGATAGATTAGATAGATAGATAGATAGATAGATAGATAGATAGATAGATAGATAGATAGATAGATAGATAGATAGATAGATAGATAGATAGATAGATAGATAGATAAGTTGTTTTAACTCTTTTTGTTTTGGTCTACTCTTCCAAAGTTGTTTTTTTTATAATTATGATTAAAGGCAAACAAAAAAAGTTTCTAATTAAAAAAACAACAACACGCTAGAATGAAACACTTGTCCCTTTCATTGCTTCCATCTTCACCACACTTTCGACAAAAGAAAAATGTGTATTGAGATGTCTATTGGTCATGTGTTCCATAGAAGCAATCTGGAGCTTGTTAAAATCTTCCAATTGTACAATGGAGCCAATGATGTGGAAGGTATCACCGGAAAACGGATGATGGCAATGAGATTTATGTGGAGACATGATTACGTCACCAACAACGTCACAGGTTAGTGTTTTGAACACAACGGGTTCGAGAGTAGAGGCAGTGAGTTTGCAATAATGCTAGATAGCCATTTGTCAAGCTATGTCTGCTTCATCCTTTGATCTAATATTCTATAAGCGCCATGCCACACAAAACACGAGAGCGCACTGATCATTAAATGATTCATTTCAAAATGTATTAATTAATTGAAACTTTTATTTTGGATTGGCAAAACTACAAAAATTAATATGGCGATCATGAATGCTTTTTTTGTTGTCTGACTCTCTGACATCGCATTCCTAGCCATACATCTTTCTCACACTATTTCTAAATGTCTGACTCTCTGACATCGCATTCCTACCCATACATCTTTCTCACACTATTTCTAAATGTCTGACTCTCTGACATCGCATTCCTACCCATACATCTTTCTCACTCTATTTCTAAATGTCTGACTCTCTGACATCGCATTCCTAGCCATACATCTGTCTCACTCTATTTCTAAATGTCTGACTCTCTGACATCGCATTCCTACCCATACATCTTTCTCACTCTATTTCTAAATGTCTGACTCTCTGACATCGCATTCCTACCCATACATCTTTCTCACTCTATTTCTAAATGTCTGACTTTCTGACATCGCATTCCTACCCATACATCTTTCTCACTCTATTTCTAAATGTCTGACTCTGACATCGCATTCCTACCCATACATCTTTCTCACTCTATTTCTAAATGTCTGACTCTCTGACATCGCATTCCTACCCATACATCTTTCTCACTCTATTTCTAAATGTCTGACTTTCTGACATCGCATTCCTACCCATACATCTTTCTCACTCTATTTCTAAATGTCTGACTCTGACATCGCATTCCTACCCATACATCTTTCTCACTCTATTTCTAAATGTCTGACTCTCTGACATCGCATTCCTACCCATACATCTTTCTCACTCTATTTCTAAATGTCTGACTCTCTGACATCGCATTCCTAGCCATACATCTTTCTCACACTATTTCTAAATGTCTGACTCTCTGACATCGCATTCCTAGCCATACATCTTTCTCACACTATTTCTAAATGTCTGACTCTCTGACATCGCATTCCTACCCATACATCTTTCTCACACTATTTCTAAATGTTTGACTTACAACAGTTTTTATTCCACGAAACTAAAGATTAAAAAAAAAGGTTTATCTGATAATAAAATGTCCATCTGGCCCAGTGTTTTGTTCATGCAAAGTATTACCTTGTAGTCTTTGTTTTAGTACATTAGTAGTACATTAGTAACTACAGGACCTGTATGGAACCAAATCACAGTGTTATTTTAAGTCTTCACTTATGTATATCTGCAGTAGCTTCGATAGATTTAGCAGATTTGTTGTAGTGATATGAACATAGTACATACTGTCATGAATAAAACACACAGACCCACAGGTTGAACCATTTACACTTTCAGTAAGTAAATCAAACAAGAGTACTTCGTTGCTTGAATCACAAACACGAGTTCCCATGCAACAGATTTGTTACGTAAACGAACCAACCTCGACACTGTGTTCGGCTTTTCTTTCTATACTATTTCTCATCCTTGTGTAGAGTCTCGTAGACATTTTTTGACAGCGCATTGTGACTTCCTAGAATGTTTTGGCATATTTCTGAATGCCATTACTAAAACAGATACATACATGACGTCTTACACATTTAAATGTTCAGTGGGGGTAAAATATATTAATAGACGGGTCAAACTAATTATCTATTTCAATGTCAACAAAGTTTAATGCTATGTGACAACAGAATACAATCAACGAAATAAAAACAAAATGTTATTTATTTTTAATAGGGGATGTCCGTTTGGTCAGCAGCGGCATTAAAAACAGACCCCCACCACATGGAATAGACATAGTCAAAGGTAGCGCTTACGGGACATTTTCCAGAGACTTTATCGATTTTGTGATCAACCATCAAATAGCCAAAGATTTTCTGGAGTGGTGTAAGACTGTCTTAAGTCCTGATGAGTACTTTTGGGCAACATTGCATCACAGTAAAGTTGTTAATGTGCCTGGAGGTTATACTGGTAAACTTGACTTCTTGGAATATTTTATGTGTATAGATAGAGAGAGAAATTATTTTATAAACTTAAGTTGATTGGTTGTTGTAGAAAAAATAAGCACCTACTTGCATTAGGATACATTTTTTTTCTATCTAACCCAGTGATTCTCCAACTTTTTCTTTAGCGGAACACTTCACACATTCTGAGTATTTAGTGGAACACTTTGCTTAGTTTTTGAGAGAGATTAATTCACGTGGTGGCCTTCTAGCTAATTAATTAATAAGTTCGTGGAACACAAGGGTTTCTCAGAACACAGTTTGGAAAACACTAATCAAACCTATTACACGTCTTTTTTTTTCGCAAGGCATCTTATCAAATGTTCTTTAAGACAGCGGTTAGTGTGGCCAGCACAACGACCGAGCGCTTTCGTGTTTTACATAACATCTTAGATTTAAACTAATGATGAACTTGGTAGTGAAATAGATAACAAACAAAATGGAAACGCAAAAGAAAATAAGTAAATCACTATTCATTGAGCTAATGCAAAGACTTTTCGGTGTTTCTCAGTTGCTCTTCCACTGATTGTTGTTGTTTTTTTTAGGCTGTTACATGTTGGGTTTTTTTTTGACGAGAGAGTATCTACGTGTTGGGCCAAATAAACAACGTTTGATAGTGTTCATGCAACTTCATTTCTGCTGGAGTTCGGTATCGAACTTGTATTTATATATGTATGTTAAACAAAGAGTATGTAACATCAGCACATCAGCAATCTTATAATACAAGTCTGCAATACCCTTAAAGAATGCAACCAGTCTCTCTACTTGTAGATCAGATGATTCAGATCATAGGCGTAGTAGGGGTGGGGGGTTGGGGTTCACTCCACCCAAGAAATTCCCCCATTCTTTGTGACTGATTTTTGCTTTGATTGTGTTCATTTTAGGTGAGATTTTAATGTTAAAATATCACTTGCTCCAGCGCAGACAGAGGGGGTTTTGAGTTTAAAATCCCCCTCAAGGGGATTTTGAAGTTAAAACCTCCTCTTCTATAAAAAAAATAATGCAAAGGACATTCAACAAATTTCATGAGCGTAGCCAAGTGGATTTTGAGTTCAAAACCCCCTCCAAAATTTGTTTTAATGAAAAAAAAAACAAAACCTATTCAATATAAGACTCAAGCATACAATAGTCATCATATTATATGAGCGTAGCCAATAGGGGTTTAGTGTTTAAAAAACCCCTCCAGAGGGGTTTGAAGCTAAAAACCACATCTTCAAAATAAAATTAAAGCAAACTACATACACAAAATCCTATGAGCGTAGCCAATGGGTTTTGAGTTTAAAACCCTCTCCCGTTGGTTTTAAGTTTACCCCCCCCCCCCTATAGATAGTTTTGGAGTGAAAACCCCCCTCTTCATTATTATTCTAAAGCAAACTACAGTCACCATACTCTACGATTGCAGCTAATAGGGGTTTTGACTTTGTTTAAAAAAAAAAACTATAGATTTTTTTAACTTAAAATCCACAAACAGATGGTTTTGACGATAAAACTTCCCTTTGCGATATAAAATCTAAAGCTAATTGCAGTTACCAAATCCCATGAGCGTAGCCAAGTGGGGTTACACATATCTACCCGACGCTGGGCTCCATTAATAAAGTGCGGTGAATAGCAGCTTTGGTTTTTGAACTAATCTCCTTTAATAAGCAGGATACTTCAGAATATGTTGGTTTTTTTTTGTTTGTTTTAAATACCGGAAAAAAAGTGCTTGGCGGCTGGTGGAGCTCACAGCGCTGCCCCAAACCCTATTTCTGTCAAGGGCGTGGTGTAAACAGTTTTTCCACTAACTCCAGGAAGAACTTATTCCAGGGTAAAATAAACGTCTTCCGAAAGAATGGAGGGTCGGAATATAATAAAGATTAATTACGTACATACACACACACACACATATATATATTATATACACATAAGGCTGGAGGGGAGGAACAAAATCCCCCAAAACCTTCCCCCCCCCCGAAAAAAAAATCCTGGCTACGCTCATGATTCAGATAGTTTCTGTTATCTTTATAAACTTTTTTTTATTTTCAAGCAAGGATCATTCGAGAGTAAAATAGGGTGATAACGCCTGATATTTTCAACATTATTTGTTTTTTAAACATTGATTTTGAAAGTATTTTTGTCCACGACAGGTGTTCCTGATACCAAGCCGTGGTTATCTACATATGCTTCATGGGGGGGAGGAGGAGACCCCTGCGCGACCATCAGAATACGGTCCGTGTGTATCTTCAGCCCAGAGGACTTGCCGTTACTTATAAATCGCAAAGAAATGTTTGCCAACAAGTTCTATATTACTCACCACCCAGCAGTTCTTCACTGCCTGGACCAGCTCCTTTATAACGTAACATTCTCTGGAAGTACCAGAGATTTGAAACAGTATCAAGATCTTCCATTCGCTCTAAAGACCAGTCTTAAGTTATGAAATAATTGTTTCATCAAATTACGACCAGCAACATAAAGTTTCTTCATAAGAAAATACATGGGACAGAATCCAGTTACATTTTATTTTGATTAAACAGTGTCTCTCCCTTTTATTCCGTGTCATGAGTCTCCTGGCCTCTTTCCAATTCCGGTAGTGTTATTCTACCCACTTTTTTACACCCGCGAACAAAACAAAATAACTTTAAAATTTAGCAGTGAAAAGATTTATGCAGTTGAGAATCTCAGTCTCTTAGAAGTAGCTTGCCTAGGACGTACGTTTGATGTTCTGAAGAAGCGACTTCTAAAGCTCTGTGTAATTCTAATAATAAAAATTATATGTATTATTAATTTAGTTTTATACAAACTTTCGCACCTGGCCAACTTTACGTGACATGACTATATTGACAACATGTGGAATCACGCGCCCCAATGACATGAATGCCGATATGAGGAACACGCAAGCAGGGTCGTCCTGGTTTAGCTAGGTGCCACATAGTCACGAAGGACATTGGGACAGTGAACACTTGTTGGGAAAAAATTGCATTACTGGTGACCGATTGCTATGGAGTGCCACCTAATGAGCAGAATGGTGTGGGAGGATCTCAGTTTAAGCACGTGTGGTAGAGGATACAAGAGATCAGTATACGCAAGGCGTTTCTAGTGCTAACATTAAGATCTATCAGGGGCGCTCCACTCTATTCTATGTGCATTGATTACTGTGTTCAGAGCTCACCTTATCAACTCTCGAATTAAATCTTTTAGGTTCTCGTGTAGACAAAAGTTCACTCAACAAACATTTTTACAGACAAAAGTTCACTCAACAAACATTTTTACAGACAAAAGTTCACTCAACAAACATTTTTACAGACAAATGTTCACTCAACAAACATTTTTACAGACAAAAGTTCACTCAACAAACATTTTTACAGACAAAAGTTCACTCAACAAACATTTTTACAGACAAAACAAATAATAAAATATTTTGTTTTATTACTACAAAAATGGATTTAGCTTTATCAGCAAAATGATTACAATATTGTAATGAATAACTGCTAAAGTAATGCCGCCATGTTGTATGTATCAAATTGTAATTTAGCATGTAAATCATAATTTGTTCTATGCCTCTCACTCATATAATACTAAAGGATGTAACACTACAATGTCCTTTAGGTAGCCTCTAAAGGATGTAACACTACGATGTCCTTTAGATGGCCTGGAAGAGTATTATGTGTCTATGTTTCCCTCTATAAAATAGTAGATTTAATAAATGTTTATGTTTTTACTGTAAATGTGTGTGTTTTTTTTAATCTCATTTAATTTCAACAATAGTCCAGAACAAAGTTATTAGTTTATTTTTATTTTTTTAATAATTTGTTGACATGTATTGCCTTTAGAATAATTAGAAGTGAGAAACATACTAGCATGCGCAAACGCAGGTTCTGATGTGATTTCAAAGAGATGGATACAGACGTATACAACATCGTCTGCGTCTTTACAGTTTAGAAATGATGAAATTACCAAAGAATAAAAACTACGTGTTTTTTAAGCGGCCCCCGAAAGGGGAAAAGACGCTATTAGTTTTGTGTGGCCTGTCCGTCCGTCCGTCCGCCCCGTTTAGATCTCAGAAACTAGAAGAGAAAATGAAAATCGGAGATCATGATATTTTAGATCATTCAAAGTTCTGATGCAACGGCTACTTTTTTCTTTTCTGAAAGCGAAAAATTTAATTTTTTAAATCAATTATGTAAGCAGTTTTTTCATAAAGATACACTATTTTTACAACTTTTCACTATTAATAGTAACAAATCCTGGAGTCTATTTAGTAAGGGAGAAGAATATTTACCATTTTTAAACACATTTATGCAAATGGTTTTAGGTTTTTGTAAAAAAATAATTTTTTTTTACAATTGTATTGCTAAGTTATGTAAGTTCTGTCATACCAAATACCACATTTACAAAAAAAAAATGTTTAATTTTATTTTTAAAGAGAAAAAATCTATTTACTATGTAAATAAGTTAGACATAATTTAAAACAACAATTAATAAGTAGTTTTTCATATTATCGCGTGAACTGTAGAGTATACATGTGGACATAGAACAAAACTAAAGGAATTTTTCTTTTACGGAAATTTTTTTTTCTTGAGACTTTGAATAAAGAGACTGACCCTTTACAAAACAATTAGATCAATTAGATACTCATTATAAGACATCCGTTAGGCCAGGTTCACATCTAACTTCACATTCACTTTGACCTATCCCTTGGTCTGCTGGACCTTTGGGGCATCACACATAATCTGTCAACCTTCTTTCTCCATTCTTCTCTGTCATTTACCTTTGATAGAATTTCATTATGATATTCTTTCTGAAAATATTGATACCTGCCTTTTTACCTGCCTGGGTGGACCACTTCTGATAGAATTAAATACTGATATTCTTCTGAAAATATTGAAACCTGCCTTATTTCCTACCTGGGTGGACCCACTTCGGGGGCCCGATTTTGAGTTTGTGTTTCCACACAAACTGTCTTTGTAACCTTGTTTTGTCTTATATTTGTGTTTGGAACTCATAAAGGTTTTGAAGATGTTTACAATCAAAAGTTAGACGTTTGACTTTTTAAAGAGAACATTCTTAAAAGTCGTCAAATACAGTCAGAGAGAACAAGAAGAGAAAGCGATGTGAAGAGACAGGGCGATGTAAAGAAACCTCAGGAAAAAAAAACATGTAATAGAAAGAGGAAAATCAGGAGAGATTTTTAAATAAATAAACCTACTTAATGTCAAGGACTTAAGGTTGAAAGGTCACAGTTGCCAACATAAAAATGACTATTTGTTACAACAGGAGGAGCTTGGCAATCGGATCCAACAACATAACAAGTTTACACTAAATTATCAACTGTTTGTTGACACTTACAAAACTTATCAATACAGTCCAAGTATTTACACTAAATTATCAACTGTTTGTTTACACTTACAAAACGTATCAATACAGTCCAAATATTTACACTAAATTATCAACTGTTTGTTTACACTACAAAACGTATCAATACAGTCCAAGTATTTACACTAAATTATCAACTGTTTGTTTACACTACAAAACTTATCAATACAGTCCAAGTATTTACACTAAATTATCAACTGTTTGTTTACACTACAAAACTTATCAATACAGTCCAAGTATTTACACTAAATTATCAACTGTTTGTTTACGCTACAAAACGTATCAATACAGTCCAAGTATTTACACTAAATTATCAACTGTTTGTTGACACTACAAAACGTATCAATACAGTCCAAGTATTTACACTAAATTATCAACTGTTTGTTGACACTACAAAACGTATCAATACAGTCCAAGTATTTACACTAAATTATCAACTGTTTGTTTACACTACAAAACTTATCAATACAGTCCAAGTATTTACACTAAATTATCAACTGTTTGTTGACACTACAAAACGTATCAATACAGTCCAAGTATTTACACTAAATTATCAACTGTTTGTTGACACTACAAAACGTATCAATACAGTCCAAGTATTTACACTAAATTATTAACTGTTTGTTTACACTACAAAACGTATCAATACAGTCCAAGTATTTACACTAAATTATCAACTGTTTGTTGACACTACAAAACGTATCAATACAGTCCAAGTATTTACACTAAATTATCAACTGTTTGTTGACACTACAAAACTTATCAATACAGTCCAAGTATTTACACTAAATTATTAACTGTTTGTTTACACTACAAAACGTATCAATACAGTCCAAGTATTTACACTAAATTATCAACTGTTTGTTGACACTACAAAACGTATCAATACAGTCCAAGTATTTACACTAAATTATCAACTGTTTGTTGACACTACAAAACTTATCAATACAGTCCAAGTATTTACACTAAATTATTAACTGTTTGTTTACACTACAAAACGTATCAATACAGTCCAAGTATTTACACTAAATTATCAACTGTTTGTTGACACTACAAAACGTATCAATACAGTCCAAGTATTTACACTAAATTATCAACTGTTTGTTGACACTACAAAACGTATCAATACAGTCCAAGTATTTACACTAAATTATTAACTGTTTGTTTACACTACAAAACGTATCAATACAGTCCAAGTATTTACACTAAATTATTAACTGTTTGTTTACACTACAAAACGTATCAATACAGTACGAAGTATTTACACCAGAGACACCAAAAAGCCGCCAGTAATAAAAAAAAAAACGATGATGGCTGCATAATAATGAAATGGCTTGAACTGATTATTTAGGACAGGGATCTCAAACCTCTGGCTCGTGGCGTGATGCTATCGGCATCTTCAAAACTTCTACCCACACTGCACAATGAAGTCGCAGATGTAGTGTTAAATATCTTATCTTATATAATACAGACGTTACTTCAAAAAAGAAACCAGTGACTTAAATTCTGCTAAGTCTTAGGCGAACCCTGGAAAATCGTTATTCGACCCCCCCCCCCCTTTTTCCAAGGGGGTCGCGATCCACAGGATGAGAACCCCTGCTTTAGATCTAGTAATTAAAATGATATTAATTCTGTGTTTGAACCTATACATAATACAATCGCACTTATATATACATATATATATATATATATAGTCTATGTACCCAACGTTCTATGAAAGACAAGAAATCCAAACCCTCTTGGGCTTCATAGTGGTAATGTCGGAGGTATAGCATTGACTTAAGATGTCAGAGCACGAAGGTTTGCCCTGTTTCTTGTACGTGAACAAACTGCGTCCAGAACTCATCTCAGGCCTTATTAACTAAATCAGCCTGTTAGGTTCTTTGTACACAACAATTCACTTTAATAATATGGTCTTTTAACAGACTATAGCGTACATAGATTTTGTTTTACAGCTAGAAATATTGGTATTGTTTCTTGTTAACATTTAGAACTATTTCCTAATAACTCGGATGACTGATCTAGTAATGCTAACATATTGTATTGGTCAAACTGTGATTTAACAAGAAAATCATTTGCTAAATGCTTCGTGTAACCATTCACACGATTTTGAAAGCACCACAAAATCTTCTGTGTCCAGACAGTTTGGAAGTCATTCCTGTGTCCAGACAGTTTGGAAGTCATTCCTAAGTTGTCACGTGTCTTCATTGGGAACATAAAGCTGCTGGGGATGATCCTAATGAAAAGTTCCTTCCAATCATCTCCACTCTGTGAGCGTTTGGAGTTTTAAAGATTCGTTTAACATTCTGAAATCAATCAAATACAGTCAGACAGAACAAGAAGAGAAAGCGATATGGGGAGAGGGAAACCTCGGGAAAAAAAACATGCAATAAACAGATTATGAGAGATTTTTTAAATAAATAGACATTTCTAGAAAGAGGTACAATGAGGTCACAGTATCGATTCGTGATATTGTCTATGTCAATGAATAATTGTGCAAAGTTTCAACTTGATCCCAGAATGTGGGAGAAATAACCTGTACAAACATTTTACCAGAGTCAGTGATATAAGCTTTGTAATCGAGCAGATCAAGAGTTAAGAACACCAGCTACTTCCGCATCAGAAAGGAGAAAGGGTGGCCTTGATGGAAGTGGGAAGTAAAAATTATTTCAATAAAAGAAAACGCCAGATGTAGATCAATATCTTCTCGTTCTTCTACGTAGTGTAGAGTTGTGTATTTGTTGGAAAAGTAGTTCGCCTTTCTCTCGTTTTACCTAGAACGTTATCAGTGTATTGTCTAAGCCTTAGCGTGTGGGTTAAACGAACCATTGAACTAAAGAACAGAATGATGTGCCCTGCTTGAGACAGCTCATTAAGTAAGACTGCAGGTAAACAGGATCTTTTGAGTAACGCTTTTAGCAGGAAAAAACCGGTCAAAACGTGGTGTCGCCCCTACAAATGCAACTACAGTATTGATTATTTCCACAAACATAGAATTTCTACTTCTTATATTTAAAATAATACAGAGTAACACAGAAGCAATTCAAACACTTGAAAATGTGTCTTGTAAATAGTATTTTATTTTCGGACTCCAAAATAATAATTTTTTCTCAAAATAATTGAATAAGTTCGTTATTTCCACGTCCTAATTCTTGACTAAACATGTTTTATAGAAGACAAAGTGTTGGGGCCTGTTGAATACGTTTGTCCACTGGTGGCTCGAGGCACAGCCGTCAAGAATGTTATATTATAAATGAGTTGGTCCAGGCAGTGTAAAGCCGTGGGGTGATGCTCTATGTCGAATTTGTTCAGGAAAAACTCTTGTCTGTTCTTTAGGCGGTGAAGGTCTTCTGTGGCGTAGATGCAGGTGTTTCGAATATATTTCGTGGAGCATGGACCTGACCACTCCCAAGTGGCGTAGGAAGTTCGATATAGCTTGAGCAGTGATTGTCCTGGAAGAGAGACAAGCTTTTTAAACTTTAAATCAGGCTTATAATTATAGATGATAGATAAGTTAGTCTTTACTTTTAAAGGTATATTGTATTTACAGGATTGAATTTCTATAATTATAATAAACAAGAGTTCCACAATGTGACCTTACAATTCAAACTGTTTAAATTTCTTCTTATCTTATAGGATACAGACGTTGCTTCAAATAAGAAGATGATTACGTCCTAAAGAGGTCCCTAGGTCAATCTAGGCTATGACTTAGCAAACCATTCCATGCTTTAATAGCACTTGGGAAAAAATGTGTATTTGTACAAATGTGTCCCAGCATATGGTTAAGGGGTCCTCTACGACATTTGTGTAATCTTTTATTTGTCTAACAAAAGTTAATTAACATTTCATTTTTAAGTTCTTATTTAACTTGTAGAAATTTCTTTTAATAAACCCTAATACTTTATTTTGCTTTTTTAAATAATTTCATCAGTATGGGAATTCCATGATAGTTTTTCAGTTATTATATTAAGTCTTTATTAATTAATTAAATGCTGAACATGATAAACCATCGTGACGCCGAAAGCTGTCGCAAAGGACAATAAAGCAGCGCTGGCAGCAGAAAAGCAGCAGAGAAAAAATAAAGGCAACTGACTTAAGCTCCAGCTGGAATAGCCAGCCCAGTGTGCAGCTGAACATAAGTCTACACGATGAGGCTTAAAAAATAAACGCAGTGCAAAGCACCCATCACACGTATCCGGCCCTCTCTAAGGACCATCAACAAAAGCTATTGTAGTTTACCTTTCTCATATCCTATGGACTCGAAGATGACTGTAAAGTCTAATTCTCGCTTGAAAATGCCGGCCACATACGTAGCATGGGTATGTTTGGACAGATGCAGATAGGCCTGCTTGTTCCTTCAGCTTTTTGTTGGTTCGGCGCTCTTTCACCCTAGCCACTCTTCTTGCTTCAAATCTCGAGACTCCGAGGTTGACAGCTTCACGCCATGAGGAATGATCGAGAGCTAGTGCTTCCCAGCCGTGAATGGCAATATCGCATTCCTTGAAGGAGCTCTTGAGAGTATCTTTATAGCGCTTGTATTGGCCTCCCTTGGAGCGCTTTCCTGCACACAACTCCCTGTACAGAAGTCGTTTAGGAAGGCGATTGTCTGGCATGCGGACTACATGCCCCGCCCATCGAAGTTGTGACCTTTTTACTGTCGCATTGATACTGTTCATGTTGGACAGTTTTAAGATTTCAGTGTCTGGTATGTGGTCGGACCAACGCACCTTATGGATACTCCTTAGGTGGAAGGAGTTAAACTTTTTGATGTGGCAGGACTCTGATTCATATAAGAATGACGGGAGTACTACAGCACCTAAGATTCAAGTCGTATCCACTAATCAACAAGGCTATTCCTGCACTCAATGATAGTCACGCCATAGAATGTTTTAAGCAGACGTGACCAGATATGACGCTTACTGCTTTTCTTTGTGCATTCAACCTACTTATCTTTAGATTGTACTTACGCGAAGAATTAGCGCTACTTCTGCCTGGAACACTTAGATTATTAGCATAGTTTAAAGTTGACCAGAAGATTTCGTCGGGACTGTAGATCTTCTGTGACCATTCCAGTACATCCAAGGCTATTGGGCTACTCAGAACAAAAGCAATGAATTTTCTTGAGAATGATCCGTAAGCGCTGCCTTTAACCACTTTAAGACCATGGGGAACTGGTGAGTGTGGGATATTGGTTTTGACCAGTTCAAATCGATCTGTTGAGAAGAATATAATGGAGAATGTTTATTTTACTTTTGATGTAAGAAGACTCCTCATCTGCTTGTTCCCATGCGCTGAAAGGCCGCAGCGAGAAGTAAGATGCAGGCACATTTTTTCAATGAGAGGAAAGACGAGCGAATGTAGCGGAGAGACGCAGATAATGAACTTTGCACACGGTCTGATCCTGAATGAATTCCTGGCTGAGCCAATTGAAAATAGTGAGCCAATGTACAATACAAGTGAGCCAATGTACAATACAAGTGAGCCAATGTACAATACAAGTGAGCCAATGTACAATACAAGTGAGCCAATGTACAATACGAGTGAGCCAATGTACAATACAAGTGAGCCAATGTACAATACAAGTGAGCCAATGTAGAATATGAGTGAACAAATACGAGTGAACAAATACGAGTGAACAAATACGAATGAACAAATACGAGTGAACAAATACGAGTGAACAAATACGAGTGAACAAATACGAATGAACAAATACGAATGAACAAATACGAGTGAACAAATACGAGTGAACAAATACGAATGAACAAATACGAGTGAACAAATACGAATGAACAAATACGAGTGAACAAATACGAGTGAACAAATACGAATGAACAAATACGAGTGAACAAATACGAGGAAGCCAATGTAGAATATGAGTGAACAAATACGAGTGAACAAATACGAGTGAACAAATACGAGTGAACAAATACGAGTGAACAAATACGAGTGAACAAATACGAGGAAGCCAATGTAGAACTTGAGTGATTCAACTCAATTGATTCCTGTGCATGCGAGTGAGATACTATTTAATACAAGTGAAACACTATTAGTAGGCCTACACCAAAGAATCCAAAGAAAGATGACCAAGTATAGAGAATATTACGAGAACGAGATGATTTAAGTTCCTTACAGGCATGGTTTATCAGTTAATTTCCATAAGAAAATACCGCATAGCAGTGCCTCTTGTAAAGACCGGTCAATACATTGCTACACTTACAAAACTAACAGGATAACAATGGGGTATATATTTATGAAAACAAAACAAAATGATGGAGACTGTTTGAAACCGAACTCCAACAAAATAAAGATTGATAAAGTTGGTTTGGAAGTGACTTTGTTTGTTTTACGTGTGCATTATTTCATTTTATTTCATTAGGTTGTTGTTTTGTATAAACCCATTGACTACCCTTTGACTGATGGGCTACAGTATTGTTTCCTTTACTTTCTAGCACTTCCTAATGCAATGCTTGTTTTGTTTTTTCCAAAGCTTTTATCAACTCACTTTGTCTGTCTGTCTTGTACACATTTTGTACACATTATTTCTCCCACTTCCCATTCTCTGATCAAGTTGAAACTTTATACAATTATTGATTGTCCCTGACAAAACACGAATCAATTTTAAAAAATTAACGAATTAGTTAATTTATTAGTATTAATTAAGTTTTTTTTTTATATAGAACATGGAAATAAATCTTACAGCATTAAGATATATGGCTGTAAATGTACAGTTCTTTTCTTAATATGAACTTTGTTTTTAAAAGTATTTAAAAAAATATTTTGCTTGTTAAATTAACCGTTTGATCCACACAAATGGCCACATGTGGCCCATGGCCTGCTTATCATTTGACTAATCAACTCATATTGCCATTACAAACCAATAAAACGATTCTCTGACCCTATCCTAGAAATGTTAAGGACAAGAAGCTGTGGCAACAAAAAAGAATGTCTCTACTTTCATTGATGTAACAACATGATGTAGCATTAGTTCTAACACGTGTTGTAACATGATGTAGCATTAGTTCTAACACGTGTTGTAACATGATGTAGCATTAGTTCCAACACGTGTTGTAACATGATGTAGCATTAGTTCCAACACGTGTTGTAACATGATGTAGCATTAGTTCCAACACGTGTTGTAACATGATGTAGCATTAGTTCTAACACGTGTAGAAAATAGTCAACCGTGAAACTAAATTCTCCCAAAGTTTGAGAACCCAGCGGCTTTACCTGTCTTGTTAATTTTAAGGTAACTGTGGATCCAAGATGTCCGCCATTCTATATCTTCCTTGACCGTCCGTATGTCGTACTCAATGTCATTGGAGCCGTTATAGTGTTTCAGGATATTCACCACTTCCAAGTTAGTCCTAGTCAAAGAAAGACAATGAAGTGCATGTCGTGGTGACTAGTAGGCCTACTGCTTATTTCTTTTTTTCAACACAAACAATGAAATAATATTCATCCTTTACCCACTATGTAAGCCTCAAAGCATAAAAGTGCGTTTACAACTAGCGTCAATGGATTTGGTGATTAGGTAGCCTATTATTACATTTCATAGAAATGTATTTCAGGTTACTTGGTTATAGAATTATGACACCAACTCCATTACATTTAATCAGCTCCTCTACAAAGCGACCATTACAACATTTTAAAGGCCTTTTTCAAAAGGGGGAACTACACATGAACATTTTTTCTATCCCGAAATTCTCAAAGTGTGAGTTGCTGCTGCTGCTCAGCACGGGTATATATCTCCAGAAATATTTCCAATAGCTACAGAGTTTCTCATTCAAAATGTAATACTGCTCTCGCAGTGGCCCAATGGTAGGTAACTCCATTGAGCATTACAGATGTATGGTGAGGAAGGGGGGGGGGCTTTATATTTAGGTAACCACTTGATCTAGCATTCTTCAGCTTACTGCCATTCAATTAGGCCAGGGGAAAGTAATTCAGCTTCTTGGTAAGTGTTCTCTAAGCTGTTCATGATTGAGAGACATATAGCCATGTCAGCACGAGAGAACCCAAAGTTTGCACTTAGTTAACGCTCTGTAATGAGGCTCAACATTCACAATGCTTTACAGTGCTCCCGTATCCCAGTCATTGTCTTACTTTAATGTTTTCTTTTCATTTATTTGGATGTTCATTTGGTTTTGTAATTTTAAAAAATTGTAAAATTAAAAAAAATAAATATAGAAAACAACAAGATAATGCATTGTGGTCTACATTCACTGAATTCAGTCGCCATTTTGATTCACCTCAGAGGAAATTGCTGTCCAGGCATGTTGATAGCATACTTCCACTTCACTGGATGGTCAAGTAAATCTTTGAAGCAGTTAAGGTCCGCTTGTAATCTAGAGAATCCAGCGTACACGATGTTCTCTAGCTTGCTGGCCACGAAAACATTGGCCAAACACCTGGACACAGAACGGACAGCGTCCAGAAACTGAACGCTAGACTTAGTATCAACGCTCAGACAATAGACATTGTGTGGCCGGTAGATGGCGCGGAGAAGGAACAGAACCTGGGAAATAATGAAACACTGGTCAGAAAATCAGTAACGTATAGTTGAGTTTGCCTCCAATAGCACATTCAGAAGAAGAAATGACATATATCTATAGCCCTAAGACTCGAGGTTTTCGAGAATATTTAGCTAGACAAGACTATATTTATATGAAACTTGCGGAGTGATCCAAAAATGTACCTACAGCATTACAAAAAAAAAAAATAAATTCAACCATATTGATTCTATTTGTACATATCTTATAATAATTTGTGTACATCTTGTAATAATTAAAATATTTTTTTTTTGAAAATCAAACAGGGACATGAAACTAAAAAGCTATTTAACCTTAGGCCAATATTAAAATATGAGTTATCTGTTTATGACCCCTTAACTCAATAAAACATATAGAAACTAGAACAACCGTAAAATACAGCAGTGAGATTTATAACAAACGAATAATCCCATTTGATTAGTGTAACACCATAAGTAAAATCACTAAACTTTGAGAAACTTCAGGACAAAAGAATAAAAAGGACAACTAGGCCATTTTCAAGATCGAAACCGCAGAGGTTAAACAGAGGTTAAACAGAGGTTAAACTGATCAAAATGTTGTTTTTTTTTCCACAATTTCTTCCAACTATGCATATGAAAGTTGACATTAATAAATTAATGTTCAGGAATATTGTGCGCACCGAGAGAGAAAGAGAGAGAGAGCAAGTAATGGTACTTTGTAACACTGTCATAAAAATACCTTTACTTGCTCTCGCTTTCTCTCTCTCTCTCTCTCTCTCTCGAAAAGAAAAGACTCCAAATCTATCTCATTAATGCTAATAGGATTGGTTTTGTTTTTTATTTTGACAGCGTCTAGAACAGGAGTTCTCAACCTGTGGGTCGCGACCCCTTTGGGGGTCGAATGACCATTTGCCGGGGGTCGCCTAAGACCATCGGAAAATTGAGAGTGGGGGGGGGGGGAATTTTTTATCGGAATTTTTTTGTTTTGTTTCTAATGTCTTGTAACAAGTATATTTGTACCATAGTAGATATAGATTTACATAAGTGGGGGTAATGGTAAAGGACATTACTCAAATTACATTATTACCAAACAAATTATGAAACGATCGTTAATTTTAATCTTCAATTAAAATAAAAAGTGTGGGGGACGAATATAAACAATGGCATACTGCCAGGGGATACACAGGGCACTTTTAGTGAATGTATCCGCCTTGTTGGAAAGTAGACATGTTTTTTTGTTTTAATTGGTTCTTCTTCGTTGTTGTTATTTTGTTCTTTATATAATGGTTATTCAAAACTAGATGCAGCAGACCATATCTCCGTTGCTGCACAATAAAATTTTGAAAAAATTAATTTACTGTCCATCAATGCGTCACCATTGCGGGATCAAACATTTCTTTGGTGAAGATCTAATCACGTCAATAATACGCTATTGTATTAGGCTATAGTCAATGGAAATAAATTCATTATGGAACAACTCATGAACAGGGATCGACTTCGAACAAAAGAAAGCTTTAATAAAAGAAAAGAGAATGACAATTTTTTTAAGGTATAGTTTTACTTTAATAGTTTAAGCATGAATTCAGAGACCTCGATGCAACATTTGTAATGAAGTTCTCTCTGACGTAAGTATTGAGGCCGAACAAACGTCCGAGCTTTGCCGATAACGAAATTCAGTTGTTTAGTTTTGAATCCTGATGAAATTCAGACTTGACTCAGATGGAAAGTTCCATAATTAAAACATATTAGCTTATGAAGCTTCTTATTTTGGTGGCTCTCAGAATCGCCATAGTTCTGAAACCTCACACCATTACCAAGGAGTTATTGTCAGCGGACAAAGACATTGCTCGTTATCATTGGAGCCAGATTTAGTAATACATTTAGTGCAATTTCCATACCTAATGAGTCTATTCACAGGAGATAAGTTGACATGCCTCCTGATATTAAGGAAATGATATCTGCTTCTTTTATAATATTTAGCACCCAGCTTGATGAGTCCACTGGTGTTGTAGATTGTTCACAATTACTAGTTCTGGTATACTTACGATATATACATAATGGCGATTTTAAAGATTAGTTTCTATGCAAACCTCTATAAACGACCTCTACAGCGCGTGATGTAACTGACAAAGAAAGTTAATTTGAAAAAGTAAAAGACCTCTTGGAAAAATATTTGTGTTGTCTGCACAGATGGTGCTCTAAGTATGCTTGGACGTCGGTGTGGATGTCAATGTTTGGCCATTAGAATCCATTGTAACTCTTTGTATGATTCAGCGAAATATGTTAGCAACGCCAATAGAAATGTATATCAATATTTATCTTCAATGTTAGTTGCACGATTCTGGATCAAGTGTTTGCAGTCTATAAGAGATTTTTTTTCGTATCTTTGTAAAACATGTTGTTTTTTTTCTGCCTGTCAGTTATCAAGTTTTAATACAGAAATAAACTTGATTTGAATTCCTAATCTAGTGAAATAAAAACAAGCTCAGCCTTCGCACTAACTTTGGTTGAAAATACAGTCGCAAATTTTTCCATTATTAGTAATACTTTTTAAATTGTAAAATAATTTTGCAACGTATTATAAACACGCAATGAAAAGTAAAACAAGATTACAAAGAGAGTTTGTGTTACACAAACTCAGAGGCGGCCCCCGTCGAAGTCGGATCCCTGTCGGATCTGCATATTCGCAAATAATATTCAAGAGGTGATTTAATTTTGATTTAAAATGTTTTACACGTTTCGGATGTTCCTTCAGAGTTGAAGATAATTACTTCCTAGTCCAAACCTCCCGCAGGACGACGGGGGATGGGAGCGGGCAGGGTTTGAACCCTGGGCCATCCATAAATCTGAACGACAGTCCAGCGCGCAAACCGCACGACCAGGCAGCCATCCGATGGTCAAAAGTAATAATGTTTCAAAGATTCATTTGCCGTAAATTTAAATTAAATAAAAAATAGTAGATTAGTTTTAGTATATTAAAACATTACAATATTGATCAAAACGTTTGGAAATGAAAATCTACACTTTTTTTTTACACTTTAAGTTTAGAAATTGAAATTCTAAATCTTAATCTAGTCTATTTTAGTCTAAACTAGATCTAGAAATTCTAGATCTAGAATCTAGAATAATTTTAATTAGAATATAAATCCAGATCTAGATATACTGTAATAAAAATCTAGATCTAGTTTAAAAAATCTAGATTAGATCTAAATCAAGATATCATTCCTTTTTTAAACGCGAGTCACATAACGAGGCTTAATAAACATTACTATACCGAGTTCTTTTTTCATTTCATTTGAAGAATTAATTCCATATAACGACAGAGGGAAAAAAAAACACTACGTCACACGGCCTAGCTAGACTAAAAATCGCCTTCATCGATACGAGCCATTTATCCGAGTGTTCATTGACTTTGGTGCACCGAGTGCGTTCTTTAAGCATTTCATTTAAAGAATTCATTCCATATGACGTCAAAGGAAAAAAAAAACACTACGTCACACGGCCTAGCTAGAATAAAAATCGCCTTCATCATTACGAGCCATTTATCAAGTGTTCATAGACATTGGTGCACCGAGTGCGTTCTTTTAGCATTTCTTTTAAAGAATTCATTCCATATGACGTCAAAAGAAAAAAAAAACACTACGTCACACGGCCTAGCTAGACTAAAAATCGCCTTTATTATTACGAGCCATTTATCGAGTGTTCATAGACATTGGTGCACCGAGTGCGTTCTTTTAACATTACATTTAAAGAGTCCATTCATATGACGTCAAAGAAAAAAAATTCCATTACCTCACAATAGGCTAGTACCGGTACCATAAAAAAAAATGTCTTTATTTACACGAGATATTTAACGAGGGTTCATAGACATTGGTGCACTGAGTTCTAATAGAATTTATTTAAAAAGGATCAAAGCCGCATTGTTTTTGCGTTTTGTCTGTCAGTCGGTCTGTCCATCATCTTGATATAAAAAAAACAACAACTAAAAGTTATTAAAAATTGATTAACCTTTATTTTACGTTTCAAAACATCCCAATAATTTTTAGGTATGAACACAATTGAAAAGTTTATAATAGATTGTTCCGGATGTTTGTATAAATAGTAAAAGAAAAAGAGAATTTCAGTTAAATGTAATACCGTTAATTAAATTTTTTGGATGGTCTCGTATAAAAATTAGATGTACTACAGCCATGTGGAGAGATTTTCATACCTTACTTTGGTGTTTGGATTCTGTTTTCCCTAAAAATCGGAACATAATATTAACGATAATTAGATTTTATAATGTTTTAGGTAGAAAGTTAAATGTACTGCAAGAGAGTAGTGAGTTAAAATATTTTTCATAAAAATCCGTAAAAACATTATTTCGTAAATGAGAAGATTATTTGTTAATTAATTAGAAGAGTTCAAACAATTATTTGGCGTTAGTAGATTTTTAAATAAATTCGGAAATTTCTGGCGACGATTTGTAAGAAACAAAATCCGGAACTTTCTTTATCGATTACAAAACTTCTATGTTATGTTTTAGCAAGAAAAATAAATGTCTAAAAAGTAATTTTCAGTAATCAATTCTAGTAAATTACTTTTTTTTAAAGCCCTGAACAACCTATTGTCGATATTTTTAAAATTTGTTTAAAGATGAAAATACGGAACAATTTGATATTGATAACCAAATTATAGTGACGCATTGTCAAATAATATAAGTGTAATATTAGTAAATTATGCGATTTCAAACAATTATTAGGCATAATTCATGCTTTATAAAACAATATCCGGAACATTTTTACACTTAATGAAATATAAGTCAGTATAGAGATTTTGATTTAGCATTAATATGCTATTTACATAAAAAACGGAACAACATATTATTGATAATGATAATTGATATTGAGATGTTACGGGAGGAACATTAAAGTGTAAACAGATTTTCAATAGCTTTTAGAGTTCTAGTTTTTTTTATCTAATCGTGACGGACAGACCGACCAACAGACAAAACGCACAAAAATAATCTTCTTTTATTTGGATGTGGGCACTAAACAAAAATAAATAAAATCTGATTTTTTAAAAAAGTTTAAGGAATTGGTTTAGCACCTGATCATGTAGCGACGTTACGCTACTGCACGAAAATCGCTGCATAAAAAGTCCATTAAAAAAAATGTGCGTGATATTTACATACAAAATGCATTATTAGCCTTTATCATCATCATTCCTTTGAGTTCCTCATGGAACATAGGGCCTCGACATAAACACGCCACTCTCCACGGTCTCTTGCCTTTATAAACAAACAGAAATGTTTTCTTTTAATTTTAGCAGCTAGTTGACCAGAAAAAACATCTTTAACTATTATTTATTTTTGTTGTAAACATTTCGTGTACATTTTTTAAATATATTTGACTTAGTGATACTGAAAATACATAAATATTGTACATCTTTGTTAGCATATTGTAACATTGCCTCCCTTACATTTACGTAATTGTTTTAGAATTGGTGTATTTTTATGAAAAAATCGCTTGCATAATTAATTTTATAAATTAAACGGTTTGCTTTTAGAAAACCAAAAGTAGCCATTGCACCTAAACTTTTCAAGCCGCATTTAATGATGAAATAATATTTTTCGTATCTCTTCTAGTTTTCGAGATCTGAGTGTGACAGACGGACAGACGGACAGACGGACATTTTGCACAAACCTAATAGCGGCTTTTTCCCCTTACGGGGGCCGCTAAAAATAAAAATAATAAAATCTGCTTTAAAAAAAATTAAAGCACAAATTTATTTTACACTCAATAAATAGGATACGTTTCTAACCATGAAGTTAACATCATGAATATTAGTTCTATACATGTTGACAACCATTTTATAACAATAGCTAAATCACATTTACCTAGTAAAAGTAAAGTTCCCCTTTGCAACCTTGTGGTCTATAGGGCAGATGATGTAAAGTTCATCTGTTTCTGAGGCCTACGGTTTTACGAGTGTGTTTATGTGGCCAGCACAACGACCAACCGCCTTTACTTTTCCCCAACTAATGTCAGGTACTTATTAGAGCTGGGTGGACTCAAAGGCGCCCAAAGATCCCGAAATTGAAAAACCCAGTCTTCACCAGGATTCGAACCCGGGACGCCCGGTTCAAAAGCCAAGCCCTGTACCGATCAGCCATCGCACTTCCACATTTACCTAGACCTATGACAAAAAAATATGGTTGGGGGTCGCCTTCTAATGAAAAATTGTATTAGGGGTCGCGGAGCTAAAAAGGTTGAGAACCGCTGGTCTAGAAGGAAGTGGAAATGACGTAAGGCCTATTAAAAAATAAGTAGACTGAGTGGAAAAGGAAAATATTGCTTTAAAAATACGGAATTCGTGCTATTGTTTTTGTTAGTGCTTTCTAATTCGACTGCAGCCTTTGGGGGAAATACCGAAAATAAAATACATAGATTTGATACATGGGCGTAGCCCGGAACCCCCCCCCCCCCCCGAAATGAATTAGTGACTGAATTACTGACGGAATTTAGTGAATGATTTTTTGCTTTGATTTTGTTTATTTTAGGTGAGATTTTATTACTAAACCATTACTTGTCCCAGCGCAGCCAAAGGGGTTTTGAGTTTGAAACCCCCTACGAGGGGGGTTTGCAGTTAAATTCCCCTCTTCTATAAAACAAGACAAAAAAAATAATGCAAACGACAATCCCCAAATTCCAAGACCATAGCTAAGGAAGAATTTGATTTAAACCCCCCCCCCTCCGAAATTAACGATAACCCCCACTCTTCAATATAAGACTATTCATTCATCAGTCACCAGATTCTGTGAGTATAGCCAAGAGGTATGCAGCTAAAAACCACCTCTTCAATATAAAACAAAAGCAAATTACAAACTAAAAATTCCATGGGCGTAGCCAAAGGGCGTTTTGAGATTAAACCCCCCATCCAGCGGGGTTTGAAGCTAAAAAAAATACCTTTTCAATATAAAACAAAAATCAAATTACACACTCAAAATTCTATGATCGTAGCTAAAGAAGTTTTGACTTTAAAACCCTTTCCTCCAGAGGGCTTTTTAAAAGTTTAAAACCCCTCCAGATGCTTTTGAGTTTAAAATCCCCCCTATAGAGAGTTTTGAGGTTGAAAACCTTTCTCTTCAATGTTCATCTAAAGCAAACTACAGTCACCTAATTCTGTGCGTAGCTAAGGGGGTTTTGAATCCAGAGACTTTTAGGTTTAACCCCCCCCCCCCAACAGATGATTCTGGCGATAAAACGTACCTTTTCGATATAAAATCTAAAGCAAACTACAGTCCCCTAATTCCAAGAGCGTAGCCAAGAGAGGTTACAAATTTCTACCAGTGGCATTCACTCCATTAATAAAATGCAGTGAATAGTCATCTGCCGAAATTGAAAAAGCTAAATGTGGCCCAACAAAGTTGGCTAAGACGAATTTTAGGAGTCAGTTATAGAGATCGGGTCTCAATGAAGGAAATCCTACGCTGAACTGGGAGTCAACCCCCTAGTAGGGTTGTGACAGAGCGTCGCAAGAGGTTTGCGGAACATGTTCTCCGACAAAATGAATTACGCAAAATAAGATTTGCGATGACATGGAGGCTATTACGAGGAAAGCGCAAACAGGGACACCCTAGTACAACTTGGCGCCACACTTTCATGGAGGTCCTCAGAGCAGGTGGGAAGAGGCTTCAGACATTGCCAATAACAGATTTTTGTGGAAGCACCTTGCCGCCCAATGCGCCGGGTGTGACAGAGCGTCGCAAGAGGTTTGCGGAACATGTTCTCCGACAAAATGAATTACGCAAAATAAGATTTGCGATGACATGGAGGCTATTACGAGGAAAGCGCAAACAGGGACACCCTAGTACAACTTGGCGCCACACTTTCATGGAGGTCCTCAGAGCAGGTGGGAAGAGGCTTCAGACATTGCCAATAACAGATTTTTGTGGAAGCACCTTGCCGCCCAATGCGCCGGGTGGGGGAGAAAAATTCCCCCCAACCCCAAAAATCCTGGCTACGCCCATGATATATATATTCATTTTTAAAAAAATACTGGCTACGCCCATGGTTTGATAGAGGATAGAGCTTGCAGTTTTCCGCGAATTGCGGCGGTCAGCTTGCGTATCTGTCAAAAACGTTCTTAGTGAGCATCTAGGAGCATCTAGGAGGTAAAAGGAACCTCTGTACGAAATTTGATGCTGATACGTACGATAGTTTAAGAGATCTCGTGACAGATCAGTGGAATTTTTGAGTATTTATAGTAAATTCTAATAGATTGATTAACTAAAGTGTTTACATACGTAATGTTTAAACACAACGAAACATTGACATAGAATTAGGCTACCTGATCCAAGTCCTTGTGAATCAGCAGTACGAATGCCAGTGGGAATTCCTTTTCTTCTTGTGAGGCTGCCGGGTATCGATAGAATCCCATATTTTCTCTGAACTCTTGGCATTTGCGGCTAAGAATCAAGTAGTCTTCTGGGAATGTCCGTCTGACTTCCTGTGGGAACTTTTCATTTATGGCGTTACGGCTAAAAGCCTTGTGGCAGTCGATGTCTACCAAGTCTGGAAAACCCACCCACTTTTTCTTAAAGCCTTTGAGATGATCGGTTTGAAATATCCAATCTTTCACCATTTCTCTGGGTTGGTCACATACACTTGCTGGACGAATCTCTACCGCGATATATGAATGGTTCAGACATAACCATCCCAAAAAAAGAACAAGGATTAATATTGCGATGCAAGTCTCTAGGGAAAAGAAATCACAGAACAATATTTAGTTCTGTTTATCTAGAGATAGATTCCAAGATCAATATTACGATAGATGGACAGAAAGATAGATAGAAAGATAGATAGATAGATAGATATATATAGAGAGAGACAAACAGATGATGGATGGATAGAGATATATGGGCAAATAGACAGATAGATAGATAGATAGATAGATAGATAGATAGATAGATAGATAGATAGATAGATAGATAGATAGATAGATAGATAGATAGAGAGAGAGAGAGACAGAGGCAGATAGATAAACAAACAGGTGATGGATAGATAGATAGATAGATAGATAGATAGATAGATAGATAGATAGATAGATAGATAGATAGATAGATAGATAGATAGATAGATAGATAGATAGATAGATAGATAGATATAGATAGATAGATAGATAGATAGATAGATAGATAGATAGATAGATAGATAGATAGATAGATAGATAGATAGATAGATTAATTAGATAGATTAATTAGATAGATAGATAGATAGATAGATAGGTAAACAGATGGATAGAATGATAGATAGATAGATAGATAGATAGATAGATAGATAGATAGATAGATAGATAGATAGATAGATAGATAGATAGATAGATTGATTGATTGATTGATTGATTGATTGAAGAACGGACAGACGCATTGATGGAGTGAGTGATTAAGATGGTATTTAACTTTCAGTGACTCACTTTTTCTTTCGATTTTCAAACATATTCTCTGCTTTCGGAAAATTCTGGTCAACTAAAAAAAAAAGTATAAATTAATTCACAAAATAATAGAAAAGCAAATGTCTTATTAGGAGTGGTAAAGCGCTTGGCTTCTAAACCGAAGGGTCACGGGTTCGAATCCTGATAAAAACTAGGATTTTTAACTTCTTTAGCGTGCTTTTGAGTCCACCCAGCTCTAATGGGTACCTGACATTAGTTTGGGGAGCAGCAAAGGTGGTTGGTCGATGTACTGGCCACATGACAACTTCGTTAACCGTGGGCCACAGAAACAGACCATCTGACTACATCATCTGCCCCATAGATCGCAAGGTCTGAAAGGGAAACTTTACTTTTTTAAATGTCTAATCAAATCAATGTCTTGTAAGACGTCTTTATCAATAGCTATCAACACGAAGAGGAAATAAGATTTTGATTTGATTTGATTTTAGACACATCGGCACAATTTAAGCCATGTCGTGCCTGCGAAGAGGAAATAAATTAAATCATTTACGGACTTACTGACATTCAAAGGGGGCCCATTTGACGGGGCCCCACTGGCCATTTGCCCAAATGTTAATCCAGTCCGACCCTTCTTTTATAGCATGCTAAGAGCGATCTAGTCCAATCTCTTTTGTGGACCAGTGTGGGGGAAGGTAGGCCTATCGTACAATTTCAGATTTTATTTCATTCAAATACTATTTATAGCCATCATGATCAGTCTAAAAAGTAATTAAGCTATTTATACAAAATACTTTTTTTGTTTGCACTAAAAAAAAATCCAAAGAAAAAACTCATTTGGACACTCCCAGAAGCTCAGTTTACTGAGACTTCCCTAGAAGACCAGTTCATTTGGTTTGTGACATGACCATATTTATTATATAGGTCTCCTATTGCAATCCTTTACTAATTCCAAGATATAATTGTTTCTTACCGAAATAAGTTTGCCAATATATTTCCAATACATTACATCCTTTGGCGAAAAGTACACATTATAAATTATTGTATGTTTAGAGTCTAGCTCCCGGGAACTTTTATTAGAAATATAAAACTTGTCACTTGACTATAATACTAATGAATGGATCTAGACTATCAATATAATCTAATCTAGATAAAATCCAGTCTAACTATTCTAAGACTAACATTTAAGTCAATATTAGATTAAATGTAGTCATCAAGTATGTCTAGTTAATAGCTATCTTTCAAAGATCTCTAGCAATTTATCCGTAAAGACTGCTGGGTTTTTATCTCTTTATTATAATTTAATGTAGATTACAATTAAATTTAGAGTGAGTTAATACTATTCTACATAGTCTTGGTCTAAATGTTTCAAAGTAGACCTTAACAGTGAAAGAATTAAGCACTTATTTGTGCGGGTACCAAAAGTTAGAAAATCCGATTTATTCAAGGTACGAACAAATGTACGCATTAATGCGTAAAGCCGAGGGAAGATCGTTGGTTTCCGTTCCTAGAGTCATAACTCGCTATTCTCGTCTGTCTACTTTGTTACACATCACACAACAACCATCAGTAATGCTAAGTTAATACTTCTTGCTCTTGGGTTTAGCCGGAGAGATTAAATTTGTAGGCCTAAAGTAGCAATTTGGCCTAACAGGCCTATACATGAAACACTGAGCTATAATCTTCAAATACAAAATCTTATAAACTACTCAGAAAGACACTAGGATAAAGGCACATTCCTCGTTCCATATGCTAGGACAAATGTGTACAAATACTCCTTCTTCCCTATAGTGATATTAGAGCATGGAATGGGTTGCCTGAGCCAACCAGGAAAACCAGTGACTTAGCAGAATTTAAGTCATTGGTTAACATGCATGATGCATAGGACGTAATCATATTCTTTATTGAAGTAACGTCTCTATTATATAAGATAAGATAGGCTCAAATCCCACCAACACATACACACACACTATTTTACACACTGATCTGTTTTCCATCCAGTCACTGGGCTTCATTAATAAATTTAATCTACGAGAACCAAACAACACCTGTGATAAACTTATCAAGCTACTATTACCAAATTCCTTGGGGGAGGGGGGCATTACTACAGCAAAACTAGTTCCCAAATTGTAAGAGCACAACCCCAACTGAAATAAAAAGTGCTGCGCTCTTGCACTGCCATAAGATCAAAATCATCAAGAGCTTGCCAGATGATCCACATATATTCGTGCAGGTCCTCATGGAATCCAGATGCTATAGAAGGTTTCTAGGTCTCATCTACATTATCTCCCTAACTTTGTCCTTAATGGAACACTTCGCACAGTCTGAGCATTTAGTGGAACACTTTGCTTGTTTTTTCTAGAGAAATTAATTCACGTGGTGGCCTATTAGTTCATTGTTCCAGTAGTTCGTGGAACACATTCAGGCCTCGCGGAACACAGTTTGGGAAACACTGATCTACAAGATCGTTCTAAAAATGATTTGAAAATTCGAAACAGTCACAATGACCATTGGGCCCCACAATGACTTGTTGACCATAGTCAGAAAATACAAATTTAAATTGTATGGCCATATCAAGAGGTCCATAGGGCTCGCAAATATCTTCCTGCATGGAACAGAACAGTGGAGGCAAACAGAGAAAGGATGGAAGACAAGATCAAGAATGGACGGGCCTACCATTGAAAGAGCATCTGCTGGAGGTAGAGAGGATTGGAGAAAGACGGTCTACAGATCATGTGTCTTTCACCCGGCACTAGATTCATTATTAGTAGTTCTCAAAATCGAATTATATGATCTTGTACTAAATAACCAGAATCACTGCCTAAATCTTGTTTTAAACATTTTGTTTAGGTATGGGAAAGCAAAGTGTATAGGTTTGTTTGTTTTTTAAAGTAAACGTATACCTAAGTGAGAGTAGCAAATACAAACAAAAACACATAAAATATTTTTATTTATAAAAGTAATGCCCTTTGTTGTTTTTTCTTCTCTCTATGTATATCATAGTATTATATTGAGAAATAAAACAACAACGATGTTACAAAATACTACTACTACCAGTTTGTTTGATTTCTTATGGCATCATTATTACTTGTGTTAGAAAGTCTATAAACGATGTTGTTTTGTTTTTTTTCACCAGAGTGGTTGTATGGAAAACAATGTACATGCTTAATTTAAAAAAAAACAAGAGAATTCCCTTAAAAAACAATACAAGTTTAACTTTTGCACCATTGGAGCACGCTCAAAACAAATGGTGAAGGCGCTTTTAGTTTTTGAGCTCTAAACGTGAACCCCTGACAGACCATACATAGTTTTTAATAATATAAGTTGTTTCTGTCCGAAATCGTTAAAAAAAATAGAAGGTATTAGAAAGTAGTATACAGTAGTCAGCATTCAATGTGGACATCTTCCATTCATTTAGCCTAAAAGCCTCTAACCCAGCGGTTCTCAACCTTTTTAGCTCGGCGACCCCTTTTTACTATTCCCCACCATGCGGCGACCCCCAACCGTAAATATTCTAAAGTAACAGCTCTTTTGATAATGATATAAAAATCGTAATCATAATGAGGAATTGAGGATATAAGCACCTGTGTGGAAGTCATCTATAATTGTACCTGTGCCAAAGGTTTCCAAACCAAAGGAAATGAATGACTATAGACCTGTTTCACTTACTTCCATTGTGTCTAAATGTTTAGAAAAATTGGTTAAAATGTTTCTTCTGAATGATCTTTGTAATAAGTTAGACCCTTTACAATTTGCTTACCAAAAGGGTAAAGGTGTAGACGATGCCATCCTAAATATTTTAAACTGTGTCTACAAACATCTGGACTTACCGAATACTTATGTAGGATTGCTCTTTATGGATTTCTCATCAGCTTTTAACACTATACAACTTCATTTACTCATTGAAAAGATGAAAGCGTTGCAGATTAGTCCATACATAATACTATGGGCTAATGAATTTTTGACCCAGAGAGCTCAGAGGGTTAGGGTAAACAATGTTATATCTAATGAACGCATAGTTAACACAGGGGCGCCCCAGGGGGCTGTAACATCGCCATTGTGGTTCATTTTGTACACCAATGATTTTCAATCCGATAGTTATTGTTGTTCCTTCACAAAATTCGCTGATGATGCGGCTCTTCTTGCCCTGCTCTCAGAGAGCTCAGACGTAAATGAGTATTTCAAAGAACTAGAACACATTGAGGAATACTGTAAAGATAATTTTTTATTATTAAATGTAAAAAAAAACAAAGAAATGATAATCGATTTTCGTAGGGACAAGAAGGGAAATGATATTGTTTCTGTAGCTGGAGAGACTATTGAAATTGTGCAAACCTTTAAATACCTTGGTACTATCCTAGACAATAAACTAAATTTTACTGCAAATACTGATTATATCAGCAAAAAAGGGCAGCAAAGATTACGACTACTAAGAAAACTGTCCTCGTTTAATGTTAGCGAAAAGGCCTTGGCTATGTTTTATCACGCTCACATCTGCAATATTTTAAGTTTCAATATCACAGCCTGGTATGGCAATCTGAGCATTAAAAATAAAAATAAACTTAATAGAATCCTAAATGCTGCTGGCAAAATCATTGGCAAAAAACAAACCCCATTTGGGCAGTTGTTTGAGACAAACATCTATAAAAAAGCTAACAAGATCCTCGAAATAAAGAATCACCCTTTGTGTCAGGACTTTGTGATTTTACCATCACAAAAGAGATACAAGACACCGATAGCAAAGACAAACAGACACAAACACTCTTTTGTTCCCCTGGCAATCAAATTATTAAATAAGAACAATATGGTATAAACTTTGTCACATGTAAATTATGAGTGAGTCTGGTGTGAATGTACACTTTGGTTTCTAATAGTTATAATGTTTTTTGTTTGGTGTAATGCACAAATTGTAAGACAAATTTCCTTACGGATAATAAAGATTATTATTATTATTATTATTATTATTATTATTATTGCAAGGGCTTTATGTCAATTACGAAATAATATGAAATTATCATCATCATCACTCCTTTGAGTTCCTCATGCAACATAGGGCCTCGACAAAAACACGCCACTCTCCACGGTCTCTTGCTAGCTTTTTGATGGTGTCCCAGCTCTTCCCGGTCTTCTCTGCTTCTTCAAGTACACTGCGTCGCCATGTTCTTTTTGGTCTTCCTCTGCGTCTTGTTCCCTGGGGGTTCCACTCTATGGCCTGCCTAGCTCTGTTGCTGGTATCTTTTCTAAGGGTGTGACCAATCCATCTCCACTTCCTCTCTAAGATCTGAACTTCTATATTTTTCTGTCCACTCATCTCCCACAGTTTGGTGTTTTCTACTTTGTCATACCAGTGTATTTTTAGGATATTTCTCAGGCATCTGTTGATGAAGGTCTGTATTTTTTTTGTTGTGGCTTCATTTGTTCTCCATGTTTCAGAACCATACAGTAGGACAGCCTTTACATTAGAGTTAAAGATTCTTAGTTTAGTCTTGTTTGAGATGTAAGGAGATTTCCAGGTTGGTTTTAGCTGTTTAAATGTCTGACGTGCTAGATTTATACGGCGTTTAATGTCTTCATCTGTTCCACCTGATATACTGACTACACTCCCAAGGTATATAAAATGTTTTACTTGGTCTATTGTCTGAGAATCCAATACTATGTCTCCACTTTGTGTATTGTTTACTTTAAGTACTTTAGTTTTTTGGTGGTTTATTTTGAGGCCTACTCTTTTTCCTACTTCGCTTAAAGCTGTGACCTTTTCTTGCATATCTTGTAGTCTGTGTGATAATAGGGCTATGTCATCAGCAAATTCCAGATCTTCCAGCTTTTGCGTGAGAGTCCATTTGGATTCCTTTCCCTGCGTTAGAGTAGGCTTCTTTTGTGACCCAATCCAGTACTAGAAGGAACAGGAGTGGTGAAAGAAGACATCCCTGTTTGACTCCTGTTGTGACTGGAAATTCCTCTTACAGCTTGCCACAGTGGGTTACTTGGCAGGTGAAACCATCATAAAGGTCCTTGATTATGGTTATTATTTTATTGGGGATCCCATAATGTCTCATTACAGTCCAGATAGATTCTCTGTCGACACTATCAAAAGCTTTTTCAAAGTCAACAAAAGTTGCATAGAGAGGAGATTGCCATTCGACACATTGTTCTACAATTATCCTGAGTGTAGCTATTTGGTTAGCACAAGATCTCCCTTTTCTGAATCCGGCCTGTTCTTCCCTTAGGTGTTCATCACATGCTCCCTTTATTCTGTTTAGTAGGATTCTGCTAAAAATCTTGATTGGTACTGACAGCAAAGTGATGCCTCGCCATTTCTCACATTGTGATAGATCTCCACTCTTTGGTATTTTTATTAGCAAGCCCTTTTTCCACTCACCCGGAGGTGTTTCTGTTAACCAAATTTTGTTGAATAGTTTGTGCATTTGGTCAACTATTTCACTTCCTCCTTTTTTTTAGGACTTCGGGTGGTATGTTGTCAATTTCAGCTGCTTTACCTGTCTTCATTTGTTTGAGTGCATTCCTTATTTCTTCTTTTGTTATTTCTTCCATGTTTATGTCTAGTGTTGGTCCTGCATTTAGATCTGGTGAATTTCGTGGTTTAGGTCTATTGAGCACTTCTTGAAAATATTCTTTCCATCTTTCAAGTTGTTCATTTATTGAAGAAAGTAGTTTTCCGTATTTGTCTCGGACTGGAACATTGCAATTAGCCTTTTTGGTACTGAGAAGTTTGGTGATTTTGTATAGTTGTTTTATATCTCCTTTACCTGCTGCTTCTTCTGCCTGTTCTGCCAGATTATTGTAAAATGATCGTTTGTCTTGTCTAAGCATTTTGGTGACTTTCTGTGAAACTGCTTGGTAATCTTGTTTTGATTGTTGCTTGTGGTTTCTTGTTTTTGCTAGGTTAACTGCCTGTTTAGCGCATTTCCTTTCTTCGATTAATTTCCATGTCTCGTCACTAATCCACTGTTTTTTCTTCTTAGGGTTAAGGCTTAGTACTTCATTGCTTGTTTCAGTAATAATTTCTTTGAAATTTTGCCAAGATTTATCGATGTTTTGTTTGGCCTCATCTAGTTGTAGCACAGCAAATCTATTTTGAAGGGATAGTTGGAATTCCTTTTTAATCTGTGTGTTGTGGAGCTTGTCTAGGTCAAATCTTTTCCTTTTGTTTCTTTCTGTTTTATTGCTAGCCAGCTTCATTTTTAGTTTGGCAACAACTAGGTGGTGGTCTGAGCCAGTGGCGTAGCTAGAGTATATGGTGCCTGGTGCGGTACTCATCTTGATGCCCCCCAAAAAAAAAAAAAAACAACTAATCAATAACATTGCAAAACCTTACTTTTTTGTTTAAAATAATATATATTCATTAATCAAATATTTTTAATTCAAAAAAATCGCTTTTACATAAACATACTACAAATGAATTTTACGCGCTTTCTTGCTGGCAAAAGTATCAATAATTTTATCAATTTTTTCCACCAGCTCTTATTTAATGGACAAAATTGACAAATTAGTGAGTCATCGTTGATCGCAAGTAATTCTTCATCAGTTTAAGTTTGGAAAAACTTCTCTCGCATGTAGCGACGTTTACCGCAATAGTCAAAAATATGCGAATCATGATGACGATATTCGGGACTGAATCATCTAGCTGATCTTTTTTTATAAATTTCAAGAGCTCAACAGGTCCTTGTTTTGGAAGTGCGGAGGCTTCTGATGAAACTGTGACAAACCGTTGAAGCCTCTTTCGCTCCAGCAGAAATTCGTTTTTATCAATGTCGCTAGGAGTACTATCGAGATTGATTTCGACCTGAGGATTTAATAGCTGGTAAGGGGACAAAACTTCATATCTATCTGCTACATCATGAAGTTGCTCGAATCGGGTGATTATTTCTTGAACAATCCTGTCCACGGTAGAATAAATTTCCCTTCGTAGCTCTTCTTTGTGTGTAAGTACAGAGTCGTCACTTTTCTCACCAGGCATCTTTTTCTTATGGCCAATACGTTCTTGAGGTTCTGTACTGATTCTCAGATCTGAACACACGCTTTCGGCAAAGGTAATGCTGGCTTCAGCGATGTTGTGGTGATTATGTTTTGTGTATAATATTGTAAACGGTACGTCAAAGAACCTTGGTTGTAAGACTGAAAGAATTCTATGTTTATTTATTAATTTTACTATTATTTGATTGGTTCATTGATTGGGACAGCGCTTGAAGTTTTGTTTTTGTTGACAGTCGGACCGGAGTTTGGTGATAGCATAGTAGGGGCCATTATAAGGCAGTTTGATAGTTAATGTATATTTAGGAATTCAGCTTTTGTTGGCGTTATCTACAGTTATAATTTATTCCTATTTTCTTTATTAAATATTCTTATTTCTAATGCATCCCTGGTGTTCTTGAAGTATTGCAAAATGTAATGTATCCATGTCAAAGTCATAGGCTAGGAGTTCACAACAATCACAACAGATGTCCTCTCGATTACTACTTAAAAATGTCTCTAATGTTTTTAGTTTGAGTGAGCAGTCTTGAATAGACAATCCTTGTTTTTGAAGGTAGACTTGCGCATCATTAATTTTAGTTAATACAGGAGCCCAAAATCCAAGATAGGTGAGAAAACTATAAGACTGAATAGCAACCAATAATCCACCTGCTTCAGATGTAGTCGATGAATTTTCATCTCTGCTAGTTAATGTCTCCAGAGTTTCAATAATTTTAGAAAATGTATCCCTAACCATCTTGACGGCTTCTCCTCTGGCGCTCCAGCGGGTCTCAACTAAACGTTTAAGGCTAGTTCCGGTTATTTTGATGAGGATATCCCAGCGGTGTATTGAAGTTGAGAAAAAGGCGTGTATTCGGTCCAGTGTACCAAAAAATGTTACCGAATTGACTGACTTCAGCTTCAGCAGCTCGAATTTCTGCTAAATTAAAAGAATGGTTTGAGCAGGCAATGAATAGTGACTTCTAGAATACGTTTTTGGACACCGTAATTTTGACCTTTCATGACCGCAGCATTATCATAGCCTTGACCCCTGCAGTCCATTATGTCTAAGCCATCCGAACGCAGTTTCTCTAGAATCATCTCAGCGATTCCAGCAGCATGCTTGTCCTTTGTGTCGATGAAGTCAACAAAAGACTCACAAACTTGCACCCCGTCATTATCCATGACAGCGTACAGTAAAATTTGGGAAGTTTGATCAATTTTTCAGATGTCAGGTGTACTGTCAAAAATAATAGAGAAATATTTGGCTTGTTTTACTTGCAGTATGATTTATTTTTTAGCGTGATCCCCCAATATTGTAATAAATTCATTTTGTATTTGTGGGGACATGTATGTATTCGGTCTGGAACAAAGCTTAGTTCGAAGCACATGCTCCCTCAAGAGTGGATCGTACTTTGATAGTAATTTTACTAACTCTCCAGGTTTTCGTCTCTTGTATAATCAAATCTTGGGCCTTGTTGTCAATATTGTTCCCTACTCTCAGGCGAACTTCAAGTTCCCTCCAAGCAAGCGATGACTGAATGTGAGCCCTGCTGGTCTCATGTTTTTCTATTTTCGGAGATACCCTCCACCACTCATTGAATCCATCTTTGGATTTAAATGAAGATTTGGTACTTGATCTTGTTGAGAAAAGTATGCAGGGGAAGCAAAATAAGGATTCTTTTTTTTTTTTTTTTTTTGCGAATAACACATCCACTTTCTAAGAACTTACTCAAGTTTTCTAGACTTTCCTTTTGCTGATTCTTGATGTCTATACGCCTCTCTGAATTGACTATCCACACGCTGAACTGTTTCAGATCCTTGAGTGACAAGGTGTATGCGAATATTATCTGTGATGACATCAGGCCAAACCCCAATGTCGTTCAGTCTAGAGTTTATTATCCTGCTTTCTGTATTGTTTACACTGTCTGATGGTTCAGCTTCTTCAGTATGAATTTTTGAGGAGTGTGCTAAAAACATGCTTGTGTGCTGTCCTTTAGTCTATAGAACCTGCGGTATTGAAGTATTTTCTTCTTTTTCATCATTCAGGATGTTTTTCTGGATTCAATGATAACCGTCTCATCTTGCTTTGTTGCTTTTAATAGTTCAGTTAATTCATACCCAATAACAGCTCGCCTATAGTCGGTGGACTCTGGCAATGATGTGACTTGAAATTGTCTCGATGCTTCTTTAGACTTTATAGTCTACCCACACCGGACAGAACCAGAGATGCCGATTTCTCCGACTGAGCTTAAAATGGTTTTGAGGCGCCAGCCTGACTAGTCAGCCTTGAGCATTGTTCATCATTTTTTTTTACGTTACAGTATTACAATTAACTAGTTAGTTAAAAAAAAAACTCGTAGAAAACAAAGGTTAGCTTATTTAAAAATATTGACATTACAATAGAATTATTTCCAAAATTAAACTATAAAGAATCATAAAGAAATGAATATACTAAGACAATTGTTTAGAGCTAGAGTTTAGAAATATATTTGTAAACTCAATATCTAGATTAAACCAATGGACTAAACAATGAAGTAAAAAAAGGTTGGCCTATCTTCTTCTTTATATTACAGAGCATTGATCAGTGTAGTAACAACATATGCCGTGTGTTCGAAATAAATGTAGTAAATTAGATTCAAACTGTTCTATAGCTTACATTGTATTGAAGAAATAGTCAAGGAGATGAAACAAAATAGCGACATGACTAGTTTATAAATCGTTAGTTCATGTTTAAAATACAGTAGTTTATGTTTGCTCGTGTCCATACAATTAGTCATTTTTACTGAAAAGCTCTGGGAAATAGGAAATTAATACACACTGGGGGGAGTTTTGGTCACTTTTGGTGCCCCTCTCCACTTGGTGCCCTGTGCGGCCCGCACCACCCGCACATTGGTAGCTACGCCACTGGTCTGAGCCAATATCTGCTCCTCTTCTGTTTCGTACATCTAGTAATGTGCTTCTCCAGTTCCGCCGTATGGTAATGTGGTCGATTTGATTCTCTGTTTTATTGTCTGGTGAAACCCATGTCACTTTGTGGCATTTTTTGTGGGGGAAAATGCTGCCTCCTATCACTAATTCATTAAATGTGCAGAAGTCTGCAAACATTTCTCCTACCTACAAGAGATGTTTTGATCGTCATGGGAGACTTGAATGCCAAAGTGGGAAGTGACGACAGAGAGAGAGAGAAAAGTATGGGCACCCATGGACTTGGCACCATAAACGAATATGAAATTATAATTGGTCTAAAATGTATTTCTGCTTATAATTAAATTTAATTAAAATTTTTGATGACTACCATTTCAATTGAGCTTTCCCCAGATTCATGTTTTATAAGTATGTGACTATTAGAAAAGCTTGAGAGAAAGACAGATAGTCAACCACACACTGCTGCAACACTGGGGCCCAAGCCAGAGTATAAAAGACAACGTCCATGCACAGGTTGAGCTAGTTCTTGTTTCACAAGGTCAGGAAATCTCTTAGCAGTTTTAGTACGATCACAACGAATGGCTACTTCTGTATTTCAACTTGAAAAGTAACATACTGGAACATTTTGTTTTGCACAAACCTGTTATTGGCTATGAAAGAAAATGTCGCCACACAGACACAACACGATACGACTGAAACTGACATTGAAGAGAAATCCTTTTTCACTGCATCACTATTAATTGAGTTCAATAAAGGTTTTCTGTCATGCCTTCGTAACATCGCCAACTTTGAGCGTGAATGGACTCCTAACAAGGGCAAACGGTAAATCTGGCAGATGAAGTATGAAATATCGTCCGCAAGCATGCGCCACTTTTTTTTCAAAGAAATTATAATTGTATTTTCATAGAAAGCAGGTACTATTGGAAGCATGTAAACATTCATTTTTGTCCAATTGTGTCTGCACAAAGCTGAAGTGTTATTTGTAAAGAGTCGGATGTTTTCAGACAAATGGAGTCATGCTGCGTTTGATCAATGCCATGACGTTTTTCATTGCTTTTGTAATTCTTGTGGCAGTGCGTTACTAGTAGTTGTCGATGAACCATACAATGAGTTGAAATCCAGACCAATATCATTGCAATGAAATCACAAATAGTTGACACGAGATTTTACACTTTCCCAAAATGAAGTCACTTTGATCAAAGTCGCCTACATAGCATAGCGTAGTATTCGTTCCAAGAGGTTTTCAAATTGTCTAAAATACGGCGTATCACTTTCGGTCAAGTTCGCATGCTTCTGTTTCATGGATTTATCTAATAAATTCTGCTGTAACTATCAAAGTAAAAAATACCGTTAAAAAATCGGCAATATATTTTCTTTTCTTAACGTTCTTTGTTCAAGATTCATTTTCACTACCGGTAGCTGTTCCATAATAAAAAATTTAAAAAAAAAATTACCTTCAATAACATGAATTATAAACAATGGCGAAACAATTAATCATAAATGAAAATCCATTTCAAATACCTCATGGCATGCGCAAATTTCCCCATAGAAATAATGTCTAAGATTTACAATTATTTCGTGTTACAAAGAAAAACAAAGAATATTCTGATTCAGTTTTCAGCACCATCTATCCTCGAGCAAAAAAAAAATGTGACTGCCAGTGGGAAAAACTTAAAAATTTCAAGTTTTCCACTTTAAAAAAAAATCCATATTTCTGTTGATCTTAGGCGACCCCTGAAAAATCGTCATTCAACCCCCAATGGAGTTGCGACCCACAGGTTGAGAACCCAAAATGAAAACCGATCTTTGTACCGGACCCCAGTTTAACACAAGATGCATGACATTTCATTGGGGAAAAAAGACAACCACACAGTGGCACAACAAAAAACAAACAAACTTGTATTAAAAATAATTGTATTTTGTATTTGTGTCAACAATTGAACAAATCTAACACAACTCCAGACAAACGGATTCAATTGTAGCCTTCACATGCACCCAGTAGGCAATGGCAACTACACAAGGCACGCTGTATTTTTCACAACAGCTTAATAAAAGCTCACGCAAATTATAAAAAGTCATAAGACTGAAATTGTTACTCACTATTACAGCAGCTATAATTATCAATCACTTGTACAAAATCTCAGTTGGGAAGGATGACCGTATTGCAGCTAATGGGAGACCTCTACACGTGTAGAGCAAGAAGGGGAGACTAACCTCATTTACACAATTCTCATTCTAATAGTCATACAATATACTCTTAGCAACACATGAAAATGTAAAAAGAAAAAACCAACTGAACAGCAGACACAAAAAACAAAGATCAGATCTCAACATGAAATGCTGTCATTCTATTCAAAATGCCACTCTATTACTCATCTCACTACTCACTAACTAGACAAAAAAAATCAATGTCCACTTATTTCAGATTAAAAGATGAAAGTTATGCCTATAGGAATAGTTCAAATAAAACTTGGTCAAACTTGGTAATCCTTTCCATTCAATAATTGTTGAAGTGGGTTAGAGTTCTAGGAACTGCAGATGATATTTATCTATTTAAAAAAATTACATTTATGAATACAAAGTGTGAACAGATTGTTCTACAACTTCAATCAAAACAGAACAACAATTGCTTGACTCCTATTCACCAGTCCTGCTTCTTGTTAATACTTTAATATGTTAGGCATCAAAAATGAAAACATGGGTAGCTGCCATTTATTCTTCTATTTACATTTTAAAAATGTATATTGAAAATTAAATTATGAATGAAAACTGAATGCCACAGTTCAGATTTCTGGACTTGACACTAGCACTGGAAGTTTAAAACAACTGAAATACTTTCTTTTTAAATCAACAAAACAACTTTTGAACAGTGTGGTAAATCTAAGAAATTCAATTATTATAATGACCAAATATGGATGTACCATAACCATATCATTGAATACAAACAAGGAAAACAACTCTAAAAGCTGAGAATAATTATAGAACAAATCCTAAAATAGAATTCATGTTGGGGTATCCCTGTAACATGGATGCTCTTCCATAAACTGCATCAGAAACATTCCAAAACTTGATCTGAATAACCTAGTAGCAGCAAGCAAACAATTGGTTTGAGCTCAACCATATGATGGTCATAGTCCAATTAATACATTGGTTGCTGCTTTTGTTTTTTGTTGTTTTTTTTTAAAGGAAGGTTTTTAATTTCTAAAAGGCACAATAAACATTGGTTCAGCTTGTGGATTTTCCTATAATTGTTAATTGCTTGTTCTCCCAAAAACGCTCCAAATCAAAAGCTTGGTAATCTGAGAATGGAGGAAAATATATTTTCTTATTCATTTCATGCTAATTTTTTTTTTTTTGTAACTTTTTAAATTAACAATGAAAAATGAAATAAGAAGTAAATGTAGTCAAATCAATGAATTATGTTTTAATTAAGCCAACACAACAAATGAGCTCCAATAAAAGCATGTAGTCAAAAAAATGTTTAGTAGACAGGTCATTAATAAAACCCAGACCATGTAAATGACAGACATTCAAACCAAATAGGCACCCTAAAGCAAACATTACCTGAAGGACTAAGTCCAGTCAATAAAGAAAAGACATATTTAGTCTATCAAGCCAACCAAAACATTCAACATTTTAAAGGTTCTGATAACAATTGCTGATATTACAAAATAAACTTAAAAGTAGAGAAAAGACAATTATTCTATCAAGCCAACCAATTAGGCCTGCAGTATACTTTGTTTTTTATTTTAATATACAAACTGAACATTTACAATTTTCCTACAAGTGAAATAAGTGCTGTGTTGTTTTTTCCAATGAAACAAAAAATTCAACATTAGGAAGATTCATATAAAAATGTCTGATATTACAAAATAAACTATTATTGTTTTTTTGTTAATGATATAGGAAATGGAGTTTCAAACAAAGAAATGAATCTTCAATTTTAAACCTTTAAAGAAAAAACTTTAAAGTCTCAAACATTTGCTACACTTACTTGGGTCAGTGCGTCGCTTTGGCTCTCCCCTCTCCTTGTAAATTTCATAGCTGTTTTCTGTTACATCAGTAAAACAAAACCATTGAATAAAAATAAAAATGATGAAAAGAAAAATGTTTTACAATAGTATAAAATTTAAATGCTGTTATTTAATAAGCACAATAATAGAACTCATCATTAGAAGTTAGAATATTTTAAACAGGTAGGTATAGAATTACAGTTATGTCACAATTATGTAATACACTTTCAAAATGAAGAATATCAAGAAACATAAACAATTTTTAAAAAAAAGAATACCTCCGTCTTTGGTTAAACTTTCTTGAACTTTTTGCCACTCTGTACAAAAATAAATAAATAATTGTACAATAAAATGCTTCTATATTCATTACAATGAATTCAGACTATGCCAGAGGTGTGATTGTCAACTAATAAAGCCCTGAGTTGTTTTTTTTTTAATTAATTTTATTAATTGTTGCATATTCTGCGTATTTTACAAAATTATGAAGAAAAAAAATACAAAAGACAAAATAAACTTGTAATGCACACATTCTAATTAAATTTGTAAGTTATTCACATATTATATATAAGTGTATGAGTTTGTGTGTTCTCATTTAAGAATTTAAGCTCAACAGAGGTGGAAGCATAAATCAGAGTAAAAAAAAATTATTTATTCTTTTATTATTGGATATCAATCAAATCAGTCAAACTGTGAGTACCCCATTGGCACCAGAATATTGCCATTTTAACTCTTTTGCTCCAAATTGACAATACCATCGTTGATTTGAACTCATTAAATTAAATTAATGTTTGACTTTATAAACTTTACTTTGTCTTATATAAAAAGAACATGCAGTCGTCTTTAATTCTATAACAAATAAAACATTTTCTGATAACAAACAAAAAAGTTATTGAAGCTTATTCATAACAGGGTAGTGAAATACTACTGAGCAAAATAAAGAATCCCGTTGAAATGTGGAAAATAATTACGGAGAGAAAGAGTTAAAGAAGTTGTAGCACTATAGCTTTTTCTACAAAAAAATGGAGAGAAGAATTCTTAAAAAAACAACTTGAGATAAACTCATGGATGCAAGCAACAGAGCCCCGTTTTGCCTGCAAGGGGGGGTCGGCAATCCCAAAAAACCCGCAAGCATGATGCCTCTTATACTTCTCGACATAAATATATATATATATATATAAATATATATTAATATATATATGTCTTTAAATAAAAACTATAAATTCTAAGCTTTTAAGCTTTTACTTAAATTACTATAATCTACATGTATGTTTAAACATTTCATTTTTTATATATATAATATGCACATAGATAGGCCTACCTACTACCACTATATTAGTATAAATCAAACTTTGTAGCACCTATGTTAAAAGTTAACTCTATTTCAAATAAAAGATCTAATAGATCTAAATATTTATTGGCTGACAGAGTACTAGTCAGTAGATCTTACCAAATATAGAGCTAGTTAACTGGATCTTCTAACTAATAGTAGCTTAGAGTACTTAGACTGATTTTTATACTAGATATCTAGATCTAGTCAAGATGTCATTTTAATTCTATGATAATAGTAACAGAGTAGATCCATCAATTTAAACCTATCTATGTCTAGGTATAATAAAGAAACTAGTAACTAGTAAGTATTAAGTTAATTAAGTATTATGTCTAGACATACAATAGTCTAAGTCTAGACTTTAACTTGTCTAGGAATAGAGTGTCACTAGAGCTACTATTTAACTAGATATTAGATTTTCTCTAGATTTAGGTCTAGACTAGACCTAAATCCAAATTATATACTCTAGATTTAGTTCCAGATCTTGAAGTTAGATCTATATACACACTAATCTAGTACTGCTAGATCATAGAAGTGAGCCCTGTCCCCCTAGCTAGAATCATCTACTAGATCTAGAGTCTTGCCTTTTTTAAAATAAGTTTTTTATTATTAGATCTAGAATCTAGATTTAATTAGATCTAGACTTTACTAGTAGAATATTATATCTGATAATAGATTATAATACTTAAGTAATAGATACGATCTACTTTTGATCTACGCTGCTTCTGCCCAGGGACTAGACCTAGTCAGGCTAGTGGTAGATTGTAACTGTAAGATTCTAACTAATTATTCCAATTATCTAGATCTAATAGTTATTACTCATTGAATTGATATCGCTCTATCATTATCATCCACTGAGACGTCTGAGATGATCTATCGACTATTATACCACTGCCACTACTAGATCTAGTGACTAGTCTAGACAGTCTACCTAGTGCACTAGCTAGCCTGACTAGTCTAGGTCTAGTCCCTGGATATAATTAAATCTAGATCTAATAATAAAAAACTTATTTTAAAAAAGGCAAGACTCGAATTGACTAGATCTAGTTCTATATTATTATATAAGTTTTAAAACTATCGTTACTATGATACTATCATCATTCATACGCCGATACGGCGACGATAATTATGATACGGTACGGTAAATTCGCATTTTCGGGTAAATACTAAATACGTTCAACTTCTAAAATCATTTTAAAATGTAGAAATAGATCTAGATCTCTAGACTAGATCTAGCCTCTAGGTCTGGTTTAAATTTTTATGCCGGCAGATCAAACTTAATAGAATTAGATCTACTTGCTAGATGTAACTTAGGCGTCTCAGGCCGGGGTCATACGGATTTGTTTCTAACTTTTGTTTACGTTTTTTTGATACAAAGCGAAAGTTCGGAAATAGCGCATGCGCTGTAACTTAAGAATTGTAACTTCCTGTCTTTCTTTGAATTCGACTTATTAAGTTTTAGTTTTAAAGTACAAAACGTGAATGTGAAAAAAAAAAAAAAAAAGTCCGATACTGAGCCGGCAATCAGTCGGACTGGCGTTTGCCGGCAACCTTTTTTTTTTAACTTCGATTTAGCCGGCATGCCGGCTATAGCCGGCGATCTTGCACCCATGGATAAACTGAAGAAAAAACTTACGTTTGGTTAAAAAATTAACCATTTCCTGATGATTTTCCTGCAACGTGGAATCCTGACTGACAGAAGGTTGAGGTCTTCTATTTATTGTTCGTCTCTGTTGTTGAAATGTTGGTCTGGGATTGCTGCATAAAAAAAACATAAAATATTTATATATATCATTATCACTTAATTTAGTAAATAGTGTTACAAGAGACGCTGTACAACTTTTCCACATTCAGAGCAAGAGTACTATTGTATAGCTGTACCGGTACAGAAAATTGAAACCTGACCTGAAAGGATCTTCCACTTTTGAGGAGAAAAATTACAAAAGACAAGAACAAACTTGAGATCCACATAAAAAATGGCCTTCTCTAGTAGAGATCTACAAAAGGACAGAATCAATGGGGGTATAGTAGACTTTATAGCTGCCTAATCAAGTGGTAGATCTACATACTCTGGACTGTCATCATAAAGATTCCAAAATCTAGCCCTGCCTGTCACTCTGCTAGTTTGAGCAGAAATATTGTTTGGGCTCTAGATATATTGATCTAGATACTCTAGATCTAATAATTTTCATTTCCTAAAAAAAAAAGGGGGGAACTTACAAGTCATTTCAAAATTTCATTGTACAGCCTAGATTTAGAAGATGCATATGGACTATGAACAGATTAAAGAAAGATCTAGATCTAGTCTAATACTACTAATTTAATAGGTTATAGATTCTCTAGCTCTAGATTTAGACTGTAAAGTTGACTTATCAGACTCAGTTAAAGTTAACAATATGATAATGATTGATGAATCATTTAAGACTTAAAATGACTTCAGTTATCAGTATTCAATGGATTCAAGGAATATTTATGATATTCACCAAGACAACTGACTATTCATTATTCAGTCTATCTAACAATCTAGTAAATATAGTATATAGATCTAGTCATTATAATTATATAAATTATAAATAGTCTATGTCCATATTTATATAGATCTATTAATCTATTACATATGATATTACTATTTTAGTATATAGATTAATAGATTAGATCTATTAGTTTAAGTTTAGTCTAAACTTTCTAAAGTCTAAGCCTAATATATAATAAAGTTAGTCTAGCTAGAGTCTAGATTAGATCCAAATCATAGTATAGTGTTAGTATAGTCTAGTAAATCGAGATCTAGATCTAGACATAGATCTACTCTAACTCTAGTCAGTCTAGAGTCTAGATCTGATTGTCATGTCCATGATGAAAGTCTATCAGGGGTCAAATAGGACAAGTAACTTATTGTAAAAATGGGTAACAACGTTGATATCGATGCCATTACAATACTCATACAGAAGTATTTAGAAATTTGATACTCTGCATAGACCTAGATTCAATACACACAATAATCATGTTTTACCTCATTTCTGCTGCTTGTTCGTCGGAAGCTTCGGTCTTACTTAAAGATTTTGATGAAACTGTGGTGTTTTTATCTCGGTTTTCGTAGCTATCCAGATGTCTTGGAGGCCCTAAAGAGTTTTCAATATTTTTTTAAGGAAAAGAAAATAATACAAACGTAAATTTGATATCTAATTGATCAGTGAAACGTATTCTAACACAATTAACTACAATTTTTTTACCTCTGCTGTGAGCGCTCGCGACAATTTTACTTGGTGCTAAGCCTTTAGTTAGCGTGTACATTGTATGGTGTGTTTACAGTCCTTTGCGCATACCAAATGCGCATGCGGTTTTTGACATTACTTTTGAAGCAAGAGTGTGGAGAGATCAATGCAACTTTTTCATTTTGAAATAAAAAATATGACATAGTGACACCTTTTTTTTTTTTTTTGAAAATATTTATAATCTCAAAATTAGTTTATTATAAAAAAACATTTTTAAAAGAAGGGAGGAAAAAAGCTTGAAAGATGATTTTTTTAAAGCATTTAAATTTATTTTTGAACGCAACGTCATCGAGCGCCGCTGGTGTAGTGGTATCATGCAAGATTCCCATTCTTGCGACCCGGGTTCGATTCCCGGGCGGCGCATGTTTATTTTTTTTTTAATAATTCTTTTTAAATAATTATTTATTACATAATGAATATTTTCCTGTCATGGTTCATTTTTTTTTTAAATTAGAACAATATTCGAGGCCCACATATTTTGCGTTTGTTTGTAAGACTTCTCCAGCTGTCTCTTCCAAAAGTTAGTTGTTATTCTCTATTCCAGATAGCACAAACTGACGCCTGAATCTGAATTTGTCTTTATAGCGATTACGGTGAGGGGGCGAACTCTGTTACGCCGTCCTCCTTTAAATAGCAAATGTATAGATTCCCATACGATTTATAAGATAAGATGCCCTACCCAGTACAGCTGTCATACAAGAAGTAGTCCTCCTACAGCAGTGTTTCCCAAACTATGTTCCGCGGAACTATAGTGTTCCGCGACGCCTGAATATGTGTTCCACAAATTAACAAGTGGTCCACCAAGTGGATTAATCTCTCTAAAAAAAAAAAAAAAAAAAAAAAAAACTAAGTGTTCCACTAAATAGACTACTCAGAATGTGCGAAGTGTTCCATTAAGGAAAAAGTTTGGGAAACACTGCTCTACAGTGCTAGATATTGTCCACACTGGCGTTCAGCGTAAAATGGTTATCTGTAGTGTAGTCTTGACAGTTTTGTACGTATATGCTCAATATGGAGCGCGAGCTCCTTTGGTGATCAGATGCTTCCTTGGTCTCAGAGCCGTACAAAAGGGTAAGGATAGCTATTGTTTTATAGACAGAGTTTTGTTATGCGACATACTCCACCATTCTCTAGTTTGGAGACAATTAATGCTCTCTCTCTCTCTCTCTCTCTCTCTCTCTCTTATTAACTTTATCTCTTCATCAGCGTACTGTTAATTCAATTAACAACCAGGCACGTCTACAAAACATTATTAACAGCGTGTCAGACTCACTGGCGGATCCAGAACTTTGGAGTGGGGGGGCGATTTTTTTCCCAAACCCTAACCCTAACGCCCAGTAAACCCTAACCCTATGCATAAACGTGCGTACAGCATGTATATATATATATATATATATATATATATATATATATATATTCGACATATGAGAACAAAATAAGAATGTTTCTCAATCTTCGGCGAAAAAAACAGAAAAAAAACCCAGTCTTTCTCTTGCAAGCTTGGGGGTCTGGGAGAGCGCTGTAAGCTTCTTAAGTGGGGTTCGGGGCCCAAAAGCGTTTTCTTGCATTTTTCTCTGCAGAAACGCATTCTTCTGACATCTACAGCTCATTACTTATTATTATTTATCACCCCGACGCCAAAAGCGTTTTCTTGCATTTTTCACGGCTGAAACTCATTCTCCTGACATCTACAGCTCATTACTTATTAGTGGTGTTCGGGGCGAAGCCCCGACGCCAAAAGCGTTTTCTTGCATTTTTCACTGCAAAAACGCATTCTTCTGACATCTACAGCTCATTATTTATCACCGGGGTTCGGGGCGAAGCCCCGACGCCAAAAGCGTTTTCTTGCATTTTTCACTGCAGAAACGCATTCTTCTGACATCTACAGCTCATTATTTATCACCGGGGTTCGGGGCGAAGCCCCGACGCCAAAAGCGTTTTCTTGCATTTTTCACGGCTGAAACGCATTCTCCTGACATCTACAGCTCATTACTTATTAGTGGTGTTCGGGGCGAAGCCTCCACGCTAAAAGCGTTTTCTGGCATTCTTCACTGCAGTAACGCATTCTCCTGACCTACAGCTCATTATTCATTCTATTATAAAGTGCCTTTTGAATAATGAGAAAAATATTCTAATATGAATTTATAGTCCCTTAATACATTGCAAATAAAACCGATTTGTTCTTTGAAAAGATAAGATACCCCACATATTTAGATTAAGGTTTTGAAGATCGCCGCCGAAAAAAAAAATTCGATTAATAATTTTCAATAAAATTCTAGCATAAATTGTGATAAATTGTTATAGTCCTAAATTTATTTAACTAGAAAAATATGAGATAGAGTAAAGGTTGGAAAAAGTCGACTAGGAAAAGATTATCTGGCTTTTGAACTCATCTCAACCGTGACTGTTATATTGAAAAATTTCGTTTGAATTATAACTTTTCCAAAGCAAAGTCTTTCTTAAAATAGTTATGATAAATTCATGTCAAATTACACAAACTCTGTAAAATGAAAACGATTAATTCTCGCTCCTTTTTATAATTTCTGCTATTGATTGCATTTTGCATTAAAGAATAGGGGTTGGGCGACTCGATATAAGAATTTACTTTATAGCATATATAAATTATATTAGTGACAGATTTTTGTAATTTTGTAATTTCTTACTATAATACAAAAAGAAAAAGTATTGATTTGTCCGATGGGGGGAAGGGGATTGCATGTATCGCACTTCCACCTGTTTATATTATATAGATATTCGACTAATTTTGTTCACATACTATGATTTCTCCATAAAAGTAGGACCGCCCCCCCCACTCAAAGGGTTTAGATGGGAAGGGCGGTGGAGGTATTCGCTCTTCCCTTTCCAATCGGCCAACAGGTGAACGAAATTATATAAAACCGGTTAAAATACCAATAACAAGTTTTAATCATATAGATATTTAATTGATTCTGTTAGCTAGCTGTGATTTCTACAGATAAATAGGACCGCCCCCCCCACTCGAAAGTTGATGGTGGGGGGGGGGGGCGGATTGATGCCATCGCCCCCTCCCGACCCTACCAAATCGGCCAAAATACTAGAAGGGGGGGGGCGAAATAATCTAAGAATAGGTTGAAATATAAATAATTAGTATATATTATTAACATAAGTAATAAATTCGCATACAAATTGTGTGAATTCTATACTATAATTCGTCCGCCCCCCTCCCCCTCTTCGGGGGGGGGGGGGGTCGACCGAGTGGGGGGGGGCGATCGCCCCTACCGCCCCCCCCCCCCTGGATCCGCCAGTGGTCAGACTGGACCAGCCCTCTTTGAGTCCCTAAGTTCGGAAGTCAAGCACTTTACTGGGGCCTTTATTTACCACTCTGCGACCACGACCTTAGTTACCAAGGTAGCCTAGCTACTTCATTTTACAATACGCACGAAAATAAAGATATGGATGTTTAAACCCATCGGTCATCTGTTTGTTAGGCCAGTATAACAAATGCCATCAAGATTGTTTCGTATTGTAGCAACGCATCTTTATATTTCGACTTCAATAACTTTGTCGTCTTGGCATTATAAGTGTTCATTTGTAAATGCTGTCCTGTCATCATAACGTTGGTGAATCTCTAGCGATTGCGAGAAAACATTAATAATTTTACTGCATTTATTTTGGCACAGGATTCCAGCAATAGTTGCTTTTTATCTTCATCGTTCGCATTCAAGGCATCTGATCCTCCATCAAAGAACATAATTGTTTATTATTCACTTTCACTTCTCGCCATTTTCTCAGGCATATGGACTTCTATTTACAAATACAAATCTTCATACTCCATTATTTAACAGCCCATCTCACAAGGTCTTGGGGGTGCGGTGGCTGAGTGGTTATTCGCTTCCGAACTTATGGTCCTGGGTTCGAATCTCGTTGAAGACTAGGATTTTGAATTTCGGGATTTTTAGGGTTCCACTGAGTCCAGCCAACTCTAACGGGTACCTGACTTTAGTTGGGGAAAGTAAATGGCTGCCTGGTCGTGCGGTTTGCGCGCTGGACTGTCGTTCGGATTTATCGACGGTCGAGGGTTCAAACCCTGCCCGCTCCCATCCCCCGTCGTCCTGCGGGAGGTTTGGACTAGGAAGTAAACTATCTTCAACTCTGAAGGAACATCCGAAACAATGTAAAACAAAACAAAGTAAAGGCGGTTGGTCGTTGTGCTGGCCACATGACACCCGGCTCGTCAACCAACAGAATACCTTAACATCATCTGACATATAGATCTAGATCGAAAGATCTGAAAGAGAACTTTACTCACATATAGGGATATAGGGCCTACTTTTTGTTCTCAAAAACTTGGAAACCTAGTTTTACTGCATCTTAGAAGCTGGCTACACACAACAGAACATGTGCACTACATATAATCTAGAGTTTAATGCTTTTTTTAAATTATTAACTTTTTAAAAGAGTTAATAAACTAAATCTAGAGGTCTAGATCTCTATACAATAAATAGTTTCCTTCAAACGACGAAAGTTTGTGCAGTATAATAGTATAGTTCCATGGTTTGTTCTGTTAGAAGATCGACAGTATAAGGGGAATAAGTCTGTCTTGAGTTCCGTCTATAAAATTCATGTTTACGTTTGTTGTTGAACATTTTCTGGCAGCCGGTTAACTTTGTGAAAAACCACATATGAAACACAAATTCTATGTAGATCTAGACTAGATCTAGTCTGTGGTAAAATTAAACACGTATTTCTCCGTTCTCATTTTAGATTTACATGTCGGAGGGTTCAGATCAGTAATTCTTTATCTGAGATGAATCGCGCATTGCCAGCAGTGGTTTCCAGTTCCAGATCACAGTCACAGTGACAGTCAGTGAGTCACAGTGAAGGCAGTTCTGTTGTCAGTAGATCTAGACTCTAGCTCTAGATTAGATGTATCTAAAACCATCTAGTTTTTCTTCTATAGAATGTTTTTGGGGCTTGAGCCTTATTTGGGCCTCTTGATTTAGTTATACTATACTCTAGATCTTGTAGCTAAGTATAGACTTAGTCTTAGACTAGTGACTAGTATCAAGTTTGCAGTTTTGTTAATCATAATGAATGATAATGTTAATTGTTATGGCATGGTCAGCATTCTGACATTCTCTGGGACTCTGATGATGCTCCACAAGGGCATGTTAGCCATGTTTTAACTAGGTCTCCTTGGAGTGTTGCCAGTAATTTTTACTTTCTGATCACTGCTCCTGGCTCCAAAAGCAGAGTTAAAAGAACCACCAGCTTGCTTGTGTGGGCTCCTTTGAGGCGGAGAGCATAGCCCCCTATCTGCATGTGGGGATTCCATAGGCAGGAAGCCACATCCAAGACAAGAATCATTTAACTTCTGAACTCCTACATAGATGAGGTTGCGCATCAATGTGTTATGCGCTAGGAGGCCAATTGACTCCAGCTTCATCCTGCTTAGTGCTTTTCTTTCTGGGTATGCTCCCATAGTGGCCATAGCCTATGATCAGCTGAGATCCCCAGCAAGGCATCAGTTGTTTTATAATTTATTTAGGAGTTGTCTCTCCATGATGAATGAATTACTCTCCCTAGTTAATGAGTTCCATCTACCCAGGTTTAGAGTTAAAGCTCCTTATATTCGCTTTTTGCAATCATTTCCATGGTTTTAAGTGAATATCCTAACCACTGGCATACCCCAACTCATCCTCCATGACTGCAAACCAGTTGGCCCGCGGCTGTTTATTTGATATTCACAGCTAACCCATAAATCTAAGGGTTTTTCTCCTATCCACCACCAAGGGTGGAAGATGGTAGCTCCCCCAAGTAAAATGAAACATAATCTCCACCTACACATTTATAGATCTAGATAAGATTCTCTATAATCTAGATCTAGTTTAAGTAGTATCTATTTATAACTATTACTGATAGTTATTCTGTAATCTACAAATAATAATAATAATATACTAATATATAGATCTAGATAGATAATATATATATAATATTAGATAGAATATATACACTAAAGTATAAAGTACTATAAAGTATATTCAATATTCTATAATTTATAGTAGATATAGAATTTAACTTAGAAATATAATACATATAATATTATATATTTTAGAATCTAGAATTAGAGCTTTAACTACATAACTAAGTCACTAAAAATTGTAAGAAGACTAAAGTGTCTAAAAGATTAAATATCATTAACATGCTATGGTATAGATCTAGATCTCTCTCTATATGAGTCTTATTACTGAGTCTAGATTTTTTCTAGATCTATAGTAAATCTATATATGCAGAGTAAGCATCTTTGCATCATGTCATTCATAATTAACTACTTTGTGTACTGTCACACTGTGATACTTGCCTGGTTTATCAAATATGAAATAATCAATGGACATGGCCTGTCATGGGTTCCAGAATCATCTGCATTGTAACTAAAAATCTGCGATAACTGAAAATCTGTAAATTGAAAACTGCATATATATTTATTTTATATCTATTTCTTCACCATCTTATTTGAATCAGTAAGCTTTGGGCAAGAGGGGCTCATTAGCCATGGCTGGCTACCCACCTAGGAGAAGGAAAATTCTGAATTCAAACCTCTTCTGTCTTACAGCTATACCCAATTTTGGTAAAGGCTTCGGGAGTCAACCCTGAGGAAAAATCAGGAGCCTGCGACCCTTAAGCAGTTTGCAGCACCCAGTGCTACATCCTGACAGAGCCTGCGCCGCTGCTGACTCCAAACTGCATCGGCACTTGCCGTTCTTTTGGATACATCAACTGTGTGGAGGGGGGGGGAACTTATGTGTGAACGACATCATTCTGACCACAGCTAATGCCCAGGCATTCATCTCATTTCCATGAGATGATCCATAGTCACTTTGTGACTGAAGGAGGCCATACTTATACACTATACATTCTAGTATATGAAACCAATATATTATATATTTAAGGCCTTATGATTATACTCCCTCCTTCTTTCTTTTGCTATGTTACATGAACCTAGATCTAGGTATTGTACTGTACATAAGAGGTCTAGATCTACAGTACTGACAAAATATCACAGCAAGAGGCAGTGGCGTAGCTAGGGTATTTGATGCCCTGTGCGACAGATCCTTATGATGCCCTCCAAAAAAAAACCTTTTAAAACAACGAAAAGTTTCTAATTTTGAAATAAATTGCATTCATTATTTAAGCATTGCTATTTCGCAAAGAATCGATTTTACAAAAAGATGATACAAGTGAATCTCACATGCTTTCTCACCTGTAAACTATCGATAATTTTATCGAAATGAGTTTTTTCCACTAGGTCTTTTTCAATAGACGAAATAGCCATATTAATGTGTCGTAAATTTGTCATCGTTGATTGTAAATATTTCTTCATTAAAGTATGTTTGGAAAAACTTCGCTTGCATGAAGCCACACTTACCACAATAGTACAAAAAAGTATGCGAATCAAGAAGGCAATATTTGGGACTGGCATATTTTATTTTTATAAAAATCTAAAGCTCAATAGATTTTTGTTTTGGAAGTTCGGAGACTTCAGGAGAAACTGCGACAATTACCTGAAGCCCTCAGACAAAAATGGTTTTAGTCTATGTCGCTGGGAGAATCATCGACATTGTTCCATCTGATGATTCAATAAAAGCGACTAAACTTCATATTTATCAACTATATATAACTGCTTGGCTACAGCTTGGCCACCTTACATGGGGGCTTGAGTTTGAATCTTGACTCTAGCAGGATTGTGTTTGCTGAGTGGTTGGAAAACCTTCTCCCAGATACCCCCTCCCCCATAGGTCCACAAAAGAGATTGGACCATTACTAATTTGTAATTTTAAAAATACACAGTTATAAACTTTTCTATAACCAGTGCATTGAACAATGAATTAACATTATGTAAGTGTAAAAGTGTGTTGCCTTCAGAGATTTAAACAAACCTGGTAAATTTGACCCAAGCTGGTCTACAGCTTACATTTAATTTAATTTAAGAAAGAATATAGGACATAGCAATTACCAAAACAAATAAATGGGTTCGTTTTTATTTATATGTGTGAGCAGGTCAGGCAGGCGCGAGTGGGAGGACCTATTCTTACTGCTGCTCAACATTAAATTTTATACAGTAGGCAGATGTTTGCGCTACTGGGTGGGCCCAATCTGTGCACCTCGGTCTGCGACCAAGGGGCTAGAGTCACCTAAGCAACCAGACAGCACAATTAAATTAAACTAACTATTAGAAAGCAATAACGAAACTTTTACTTTAGGATAAATAAAACAAAAGAAACTTTATTTACATACACAAATAAATCAATAATAAAATATAACATTTACACTAACACTACAACTGAACTCAGCAACTAACTAAAACCCTCTAAATCTACACCACTACAAACACTAATAAGAAACCCAAATGTCTAACTATCTTCACTAAATTACACCTAAAAATATCAACACTAAGCACAACAGTACAACAGAACTAATAATGACAGGTAGGCAGTAAATAATGGCAGCTATAACTGCGTCAAACAGGCAGTAGACTAACAACAGTTACAGTAGATGTAACGACAGGCAGTAAATAATGGCAGTAGACGTAATGACAGCATACAGTAGATGTAAGGACAGTTACAGTAGATGTAACGACAGGAATTATAGCCTGCAATTACAAATATAAACAATATTCAGATAAGAAAAATAAAATAATAATGAACTACTTGAATTAGACTGGTCTAGACCTAGTCTAGCGCATACTCCCAATACAAGCATGAGGTAATTTCAATTACCTACATGTAGCTAATAAAAGCAATACATGAGTTTCTAAGCCACAACCAACACAGGTCAGGCTAGACTACCATAAATATAAGCTAGATTTGGCTCTACAAAGGCCGCCATGACAGCGATGCTTAGGGCGCAACCATCTTTTACATTTAAAAAGTAGGACAAATTGCCAACTTAATAGAGCGGTTATCCTAACAATAAAATATTAATAAAAATACATAAGAAACATAAGATAATAAAATATTTACAAATAGACATAGTATAGAAAAACAATAAGGGGGTTATTAGGGATAGCTGGGGGGGGGGGGGAGAGGGGTGACGCTGTCCAGCTTAATGGACCTTCCGGTTCCATCATAGACAATGGCTAACTAAGTAATTAGCCTGAGATGCACGGCACTAATCCGTTTACATCTAAACAATCTAACAACAATCTAACAGCAATCTAACAACAATCAATCCTAATTAAAATATATCAAGTAAAAATAAAACAATTCCTCAACGTACAGGCGGTCCCAGCCGAATATAAGCACAACAATTAAATATCTATTACTTCTACATGGTCACACTGACCAACGGTCAACACTGGAAAAAAGAAAGAACTGACCGCACCCTTTCTATTTATAGAGCCAGGTCATGACTCATACAAACTAACTTCTAAAGTAAAAGAGCTGGCGGGAGACAGGCATGCACTCAGCACTAGCCTAGATAGTTTACAAATTAACAACAGATATAAATAGATAAAAAATTAGATCTAGGATCGCCAGCTCACATATGATTACAATTTGTAGTTCTACTTAGAAAGTTTGTCCTCAGTTTGATGCCCCCCACCATCAAACTGATGGCCTGCACCACCCGCACATGGTTAGCTAGGCACTGGCAAGAGGTCTGGTTAGTAAATGATAATAACACAGATAATAATAACACTATACTGCACAGTAGCCTAATATTTTGTTTAAAAATTACTGTTTTTGACTGATCATAAAGAAATTAAGCAAGGAAGTAGTTATGAAATTTAAAATAAAATCACATTAAAAGTTTTATGCATTATTTTGGTATGTACCATGGAAATCTCCATTTTCATTTTATTTGCCCCAGGCTACAAAAATTGAAATAGTAACAAATTTAAAAATGTCTTGTCTCACAGCAAACTTTTCCTACATTTTATTTAGATTTATAGCCATTTACTTTTTTTTTTTAAAGTCAATTAACCTTTCACAAAATTAAAAAAAAATTCACACATTTTATTGTTTTATTTATTTAAAAAAAAAATGTCAACTGGTTTTACTAGGGTTTTTCATTTTAAAATTAGCATCACCGCACACATCAGATCTGGTATTACATTCTGTTTTTTTAAATCCAATCTTTAAGATTACTTTCAACAAATGTTTTAATATACTGCTTCCTTGTAGTGTACAATTTAGAAAACGAACTAATGAACTATAATTTCAATTTATAAAGAGTTTTTTTGTTGTCTTTTCATCCTCGTTGGAATGTTAAGCAGAATTAGAAAAATTATCAAAACAAACTTCAATGGAAAAAAGTTATGAAAAAAATACACCATTTAGTGGGATGTCTGTGAAGGCTGTACTGCATTTAAATACTCCTTTATCCCACTTTCAGTCAGAGTGTTACAAGATCAGCTGTCGTCATCGAGAAGTACATAGGTGTCAAATTCATAAAGCGCTTGTTGTGTATGTTTTTCGTGTGTGAATGTCGTTCGAATTTTTCATCTATACTGTTATTGTACAGTAGTTACGCTGATGTTGTTAATTGTCAAACTGAATTTTCATTTGATTGGATCAATAAAATTATCTTATCTTATCTTGTATATATATTATATGTCTGTACAGAGCAGATCTCTGCCAGGACAAACAAGGCAAGTATTTGTGTATATAGAGTGGAGAACAAGATTAGCTGGCAATTTGACCAGTCAGTCACATTCTGAACTTCTTATTTGAATTAGATGCTTAAAGTATGTTTTAGGTAACAAACAAATTTACTTTTAATGAACTCATATAAACTATTTACTCTAAATTATATTTATATGTTATTTTATGACTAAAACAACCTTAAAGCTGGTAATATACCTTGTTGATAGAAGAATGATTGTTTAAATCCTATTCACTGAGCTATAATTGTCCATATTATTAGCACTTGATGAAAAAATCATGCCCTGTCATTATATCCCCAATTAGATATTTTTTTCTTAGTCATTTTGTTGTAAAGGCTTTGCCTTTAAGCCCTAATTTCATCTAATATATAAATATGTTTATTTAGAATGCTTTTGGATATGTTTGGCATGTTATTATAGTGTTCCCCATCCTCTCTTCATATTTGTTGAGAAATGAAAGAATATAAGTAAATAAGTAGATATATTATAATGTGGGATTTGTATTTAGTTATATTTTATTTCTATTTGAGATGAGATGTTAATATTATCATGCACATATTGCATGATGTAATGATTAAAGGCCAAGGTGTGGTAGAAATAGTGGAAATCTTTTGAGAGATGAGAATGATTAGAATACTTATGATCATGCCGCTAATAACTTATCTTGTGAAGGCCATCTTTGACTTTTACTTTGTATCTGTCCATCATTCTTTCTTGAATTAAGGCACGTCATTTTTATTCTGATAAATGCTGACTTCAACCCTCCTCCACATCTGATTAATATGACCAATATAAATTTGTTTTAATCCCCATTATAACATTAAAGTTATAAATTCAGGCACTGAAGAATGTCCAATAAAGAGATATACAACACTGGCCAACAAATTACAAATGATGTATAGCAATACGAATCAATGAATCATCATCTATACCTACGTATTGTCTATCTTATTGATTTAGACATGCAAAAACAATTTTTACATTAGCTATAGAAATTAAATATTTATATTTTTAATGACATTTAATTATATTTTTATTTAATGTGTCACACTTTTTGTCATGTAAATAAAAATAAATGAAATATTCTTAATATCATACTTTTACAATTATTATTTGTTGGATCAGAGGATGAAGTGACCAAGGATGAAATAACCGGGTACTATATTTAAACCTATAAAAAAATGTGTTTAAAATATTTTGTTATAATTTTCACCAACTGTGGCTATTGGTCTGTTGAATTTCTCTTTTCCAGGTCTCTTTATACAATGAGTCGAAGTGCACACATTGACATTGATGCTATTATTGCACAGCTCTTAAGTGTTAAAAATCAGCCAGGCAAACAGGTAACTAGTATTTCATTAAATTTTAAATATCTTTACAAAAATTTACAAAAATAAAAACCTTTGATGATTCACTTTTTATAAAGTTAGGGTTGGCTGAGGTTGCATGAGGGACTAATCATTTCTAATGGCTTGCATCACTGCAAAAAATCAGTCAGTCTAATGGAACTCAGCCTCTGTGGATTCCTTATGCACTGTTGGAAGAAGTTTCAAGACTTTTGAGAGACAGTCTTTTTTTTTTTACATATACCTATGAATAGTATCTCCTTGGCCATTGTGAATGATTTTCATGATAACCAAAACAAAGTCAGTTGACTAGGAAGCTGTGTGCTTTCTCTTTATGAACATTATTGTAAAAATCCTTACAAAATTACATCAACCATGTTGTATTAACTGATCTAGTTAAGCAAACCTCCATCTGTATTTATCTAGGTTCAACTTCCAGAGGCCCACATTAGACACCTTTGTGTTGTATCCAGAGATATATTTATGGAGCAGCCTATGTTAGTTGAACTCGATGCCCCTGTCAACATCATTGGAGACATTCATGGCCAGTATGATGATCTGCTCAGACACTTTGATGCTTGCGGCTACCCACCCAATGCTAATTATCTCTTTCTAGGTGACTATGTGGACAGGTAGGATTGTGCCAAGGCAGCATTGGTTTCTTACATAAAGTTATTATGGGAGTAATAAAATATAAATTAGTTGTTTTTTTTAAATACTTCTTTAATGTAAGTGTCAGGTTCCTTTTCTCTGCTTGGTGTGTTAGGGGGTTACTTAAATAACAATAAAGTAGTACTAGGTTAAATTCAACTTGAACTCTAGATATCCAAGGAAAATACAATAATACTTTAATATCCGATAGAGCACAAAAATGACAGCCACTCTCAAGAGAAATAAGTACATAAACACCAGTCCAGGAAACAACTGACTACCAATTTCACTCTATCATACAAGGAAACACTCACATTCAAAGCCATCACGTGTAGACTGTTCACATTCATGCATGGTGAAAATAAACAAAGGGATATAACTCTTTCATACTAAAATAGTAAAAAAGAAATAACACATTCACTCTCACCATACCTGCCCCTGACAGTAAGTTAGTAGTTTTTTTAATTTTAGCGATCCTCAGTCTATTAATCAGATGATGTAAAGCTCATATCATTCTATGGTTTAATGCAGTGCTTCTCAAACTTTACCTGTAATCCTCAACTAGATGAAATACATTTTCTTTGCGCTCCCCTTAGCCAGCTTGGGGTTTGCAGGAGCATTTAAAGTTTTTTCTGTGTTCTGAGCATCAGAAACTTATTTTGCTGCCATCTACCTCACACATATTCTCAGAGGAAGAAAAGAGAAGGTCAAATAAAATTAAAACAAGAAGCTCCAGGCCTCTTTTATCTTGGCCACGCTATAATTTGCTTTCTTGTCTCAACTTGTCTGTCTGAAAGGCCAATCATTAGAAGTGAAGACCTTTTTTTTTTTTGGAGGATGTGAATTAATATAAGTAATATACTTATTTTCTATATTCTATAGAGGACGCCAATCTTTAGAAGTGATTTGCTTACTACTGGCCTACAAGATAAAATATCCACAAAACTTTTTTATGCTTAGGGGAAATCATGAGTGTGCTTCAATAAACAGGTAGTGTATAGTGCAGAAGTTCTGCTAACCAAAGGATAATCTAAAATTAAAAGTTGATTGCTAGACTGCCTCTAGAAACCAATTTAATATCAAGAGCAACTTTTTACTGACTAACTTTAAAACTCTATAACAGAATATATGGCTTCTATGATGAGTGTAAAAGACGCTATAATATAAAGTTGTGGAAAACATTCACTGACTGCTTTAACTGCTTACCAGTTTGTGAGTTTCCATGTGAAGTACTTGTGTCACATCATTTTCCATTTTTTTTCTTTACATTCAGTGATTTGTGTTCTTATTTACTATGGCTTGAGTTCAATTATGGTCCACATTCATTGAATTCTAAAAGAAATAAGCAAGACTTTTTATAATTAAATCTCAAATGAAATGTTATATTTAAGTTATGATAAATTTCAACATTTTATATTAATTTATTTAAAATGTTATAGGGTTAAAACTTTTTTTTTGTTGCTATTGATTATAGGATAATCAAACTTAAAAACTAATAATGATTAAAAAATGTAAACGTGTTTTATAAGTTTTTAAAATAAATACTTTTGTTTCAATGTGTTATTTTTTTTATCAGCCTTTGCAGATTTATTTCTTTGTGAATGTTTGGTTACTAGAAAGGATAACGTTTCCTGTTTTAAGAAAGCACTGTTTTATTTCCATTTTGTTTTAATTGGATGTTAATAGTCTTCATTCACCTTTTTATTTTGTTTTCCTTTAACAGATTGTTAGTGACATTGTTTTGTTTTTTTCAATTGGAATATTTTCTTTAGCAAAATTTATTTGTATCAATTCTTTTCTCATGTTGAAGAAGGTTTCAGTTAGTTAAATCTGTAGTTATCAATTATATTCCCAACATAGCATGTTGTAAGTTTGTTCAAAGGTTGATATTCACATTCCAGTTGTTTAATTTTTTTTTTATACCTTGTGAATGTTGACATATAATAATAATAAAAATAATAATAATAATAATAATCTTTATTATCCGTAAGGAAATTTGTCTTACAATTTGTGCATTGAAATTGAAATATATATGTGTATAGTTAACAAATCAAAGGTCTCTAACTGAAAGAGTAGGTGTTGAAAAGAAACATAAGATTGATATAAACAAGAACAAAACCTTTTTTTTTTTATCTGATAAAAAAATTAAGTAAGAGATTTTATCAATAGAATTGAATTATTCATTGATTAAAAAAAATATTATACTTACTAAAAATGTAGTACTGATGTGATTTTCTAAGTTTATCTAAATTTATTATTGTCTAAAAATTTTGTTGTTAAATAATTACAATTTTTCTTTAAATCTAAAAATATTTCTTTCTGTGAAATAGAAAAAAAGTGTTATTGATTGATGATTAATCAGTTTTAATGCATAGAATACAAAACCTTAATATAGATTCCTTCAATATATTTCCTTCAGCTGCCATTGTAGACTGTACTATATTGTGCATGCATGGAGGCCTTTCACCAGATCTCACAGAACTAGACCAGGTAACATTCAATGCAGAATTAAAGTTAGTTAATGAACGCACTGGTCTAAAGTCAAGCTCAATTAAAACTAAAAAAAAATAACTTGATGCTATCCTACCCTCACTACTGTCAGGGTTGTATTTTTTGCCTTGGCTCATCTGCCCGGGCACCCCTGACAGTCTATCAACTTATTATGTTAATTAAGTCAAAGAAGTAATGCCAGTGGGCTAGCATACAGTATTTAACAACAAGCAGTAAAGTTACGTAAAAAATGTTTAAAGATAAGATATGATATGAATGTTAGTTCATACATAGCGATTAGAGGAAAACAAATAGTGACTAAATAGTCAATATTATATATTAAATACTATTTCAGTGAGCATGCATTATTTACAAATAGATTTTTAACTTAACATTAAGGCATACCTTAGTTACAGTGCAAGCGATACTATCTGGGCTCACACTTCCCCTTAACCAAATACGGCCCATACATAACAACCAAGTATCGTCCCGAGACATGACGTTAAACTGCGCTCCTCTTTCCTTAGCACTTTTGGAGCTCAAAAGTGCCCTACCTCTTTTCTATCATTGTGTCTGCCTCCTCTTTTCCTAAGTCTGCCTTCGTTGATCATCCAGGGTTCGTAGCCACCTTGAAAACCTGGAAAACACCTTGAATTTCATATTAAATTCAAGGCCTTGAAAAAGCCTTGAATTTCGTAAAAAACGGTGAAAAAACCTTGAATTTTAAAACTGGACCTTGAGTTCTTTCCCTCCCGATACCTGGTGTTTATTTTCGTTTTTTTCCCGGTTACATTGAGCTGACCAGTGACGACGCGTCTACACCGCCTTTCACCCACTTGTGAAGCGCGACCTCGTGATTGAAAACGACCTTGGCTCAAGCAAGCATTTCACTTAGCACTATTTTCCTTTCACTGTTACGACTGAAGACGCGCTAGATCTAGTCTGTAGTGACTATTGTCTATAACTAGAGCAATTAGCAGCCTAACGTGAAGGCTACACCCCTCCGGGCCCTCCCTCGCCGAAAATCTTCTTGTTGTAACAGTAAGAGTGACTTCACGTGGAAAGTCCGTATATCATCTTATTTTTGTGTCTTTCTGAGTATTTTATTAGATTTTGTATTTGGAGATTATGATTCAGTGTTTAAGTATAATTGCTACCGGTACTTTACTTTTGAGTCTTCTCACGATCCATCCTTCTCATCTAACTAGAAATAGTATCTAGATTTAGATCTAAGTTAGATCCAGTGAAGATAATTCGCGCTTAACCTGAAAACTCCGTGAATTTTAGTTAATTTAAGGATCTAGATACAGGTAGGGGCCTACATCTAATGTCTAGATTGCTCTACAAATACTCTAGATTTACGCTAAATCACTAGAATCTAGTGAAGATAATTCTCTCACTGCCGTTAAAAGTCCGCGAAGTTTAGTGACATTGAGTTAGAATCTATAGAGTCTAGATCTACGATAGATTCAGTGAAGATAATTCGCACACAGCCGTGAAAAGTCCGCCAATTTAGTGGCTTAATTAGATCTAGACTGTAGAAGCAGTGACAGCCGTGAAAAGTCCGCGAATTTAGTGACTTAGATCTAGACTCTAGATTTACAGTAGATTCAGTGAAAATAATTCGCACACAGCCGTGAAAAGTCCGCGAATTTTAGGGACTAGATTTACGGTGATTCAGTGAAGATAATTCGAAAAAAGTCCGTGAATTTAGTGACTTAGACTTAGATCTAGACTTAATTTACGCTAATCCAATACAATATAGAGTGAAGATTATTCTCTCACAGCCGTGAAAAGTCCGCGAATTTAGTGACTTAGATCTAGACTCTAGACCTAGATTTACGATAGATTCAGTGAAAATAATTCGCACACAGCCATGAAAAGTCCGCGAATTTTAGGGTTAGATTTACGGTGATTCAGTGAAGATAATTCGAAAAAAGTCCGCGAATTTAGTGACTTAGACTTAGATCTATACTTAATTTACGCTAATCCAATAGAATATAGTGAAGATAATTCTCTCACAGCTGTGAAAAGTCCGCGAATTTAGTGACTTAAATTAGAGTCTAGATCTACTGTAGATTTAACGAAAATATTTCGCACACAGCTGTAGAAAAGCCCGTAGAGTTATTTTGGTTGTAATGTACTTAAAACTGATGGAAAGCAAGTCAACTGCTATAGTAAGAATGAAATATTTTTTTTACAAATCTATGTCAATTTAAGAAAATTTCCAACTTCAGATTGCGACAGTTTTAGCTGAATTACATCTCATATTTTTAAAAAGTTATTCTTCTGTAGTGCAAGCTTGTGTGTGTTTTCTAATGTATTAAAAAGTTGCATTTAAATGCTTAGGAAACACTAGAGATGAATTCTTTTTTTTTTTTTTTTTTTGGAGGTATGATTTCAACTTATTGGCATACATTTTAATGTGGGTTTTTAAATTTAATATTTATATATATATATTGTTCTTTTTACATATTAATGTCATATGTATGTAAATATATATACATATATATATTGCTGCTATGGTGCGATGCATACCTTGAAAATCTAAAACTCTACCTTGAAAACCTGGAAAATACCTGGAAAATCATTCATGAAATTGGCTATGAACCCTGATCATCACACTGTCTCCTTAACTTTAAATTCTCACTACGTCCTAGACCAGTCCGTTTGCCGTGGACTGCGACGGGTAAGGGGGGATAAAGAGATCCTGGTGTTTGAGTGGTGGCTATCTGAGGATAAACCACAACAACACAATACTTTGGCTCCAAGTTCCCCTAGACCTGAGACCCAGATGGCCCGCTCTGGGTCAACTGGCTGGTCATGCCGAGCTACCAGCATAGGTCGTCGACCTATGCTGGAGGGCGGTGGCTGGAGGGTCAATCAGGGAGCTGCTGTATCGGACACATGTCCGATGTAGCAGCTGACTGAGTATAGCACCTGTATAGCCCTGGTGGGCTCATTCTGGACATCCGAATGGCCCGTCCCCTTGTTGGACTCGATGGCGGGTGGGGAGCACAGGTGCAGAATTAACGAAAATATATATGGACAAAAAAACACACACAAAACTACTTGCCCCAGACCTATGTCTGGGCAAGAAACGTCGAATTGATGATAAAAAAAGAGGAGGTCCCAAAAAGCTGTGCCACCTGGCCATTATTTCTGGTGGTTAGGTGCACAGAGGAGGGAAAAAGCCTGACAAAGTTGAGCCCTTTTATTATCTATAAGGGACTCAAGTCAGTAGTGGGAGAGCCCAAGAGTGTGTCTAAGCTACACAAATCAATGGAACTCCTTGTAGAAGTAGACAGCAAGACACACTCTGATGGGCTTTTAAGATGCCGAAGACTCTGTGATCTCCAAGTGGAAGTCATGCCACACAAGAGTCTGAACACCAGCAGAGGTGTAATCAGCTCTAGGGACCTACTGGAATGTTCCGAGAAGGAAATAGTGGAGGGCATTGAAGGAGTCACCCATGCCAGGCGCAGGGAGGGTGAGGAGGTCAAAACCGCCACTATTATCCTCACATTTGGAACTAGGACACCGCCAGATTATGTGAAGGCAGGATACCTACGAGTTCCAGTGAGGCCCTACATACCTAACCCCATGAGATGCTTCAAGTGCCAGGGTTATGGACACGGCGCGGCAGTCTGCAAGAGGAACACTGTGTGTGCCAGATGTGCTGGAGAGGGTCATGAGGACAAGGGCTGCACCGCCCAGTTCAAATGCCCAAACTTTCAAGCTGGCCACTCAGCCTACTCCAAGGACTGCCCTGTGTGGAAACAGGAGGTTGCCGTGCAGGAGTACAAGGCAAGAAACGGATGTACCTTTAGCCAGGCGAAATCGGCTGTACTGGCTCTACCCAAGGGCCAATTCGGCTTGACAAAGACCTACGCCCAGGCTGCTGCTAAGATAGGAAGATCCATAGCCACACAGACGGACACATTGACCCCACCACCCCTTCCTCCTCCTCCAACTCAGAAGAAAACACCACCAAAGAACACACCTCTGAAGAAACAAAAAAGCCCTGTTGTCATGCTAAAGAACAGGTTCTCTGTGCTCGCTGATGAGAGCATGGAGACTGAGCAGCATGTCAAAACCAATACTCCGAGAGAACCCGGAGACGTCATGTCTGACACAGGTTCTCCTCAGAGAACCCAGCCAGACACCCCAACCTCTACCGAGTTAGAGGTTGACCAACTCCCTAAGGGGAGAAATCAAAGCGGAGAGGATGCCTGAGGTGAGAGAGGAGGAAATAACCTCCGCTCTAACCAGAGGGATCTCCCCTCTCCAGAGAGAAAGACTTCCCCCAAAAGGGGGTTGTCCTCCTCTCCATCCAAACCCAAGAATAAAAATACCAAGGTCACTGGAATAAAGGGAAACCCCTCCGGGGGCCTCCCAAGGCCAAATAGCTCCAAGTAGGTCATCTAGAATAAGCCATGGATTCCAGAATTGTACAGTGGAATTGTAGAGGCCTCAAGGCCAATTACGAGGAAATGCAGCTACTGATGGACTCTGAGACTCCTGTAGCTGTCTGCTTACAGGAAACATTTCTGAAAGATTGCATCAGCTTCCGAAACTACCGTGCTTACAGCAAGAATGTTGAGGATGCAGAGAGAGCATCAGGTGGAGTCTGTATCCTTGTGAAGGATAGCATCCCCCATGAGAGGGTAGAACTACAGACCACACTACAGGCCGTAGCAGCTAGGATAACCCTTCACAAGGTTATCACTTGCTGCAGCCTGTATCTACCACCAGGCACTCCATTAAACCGAACAGACATGGAGGACCTATTGAAACAACTCCCCCGGCCTTATTTAATCCTTGGGGATTTCAATGCCCATAACACCATGTGGGAATCCAACAATACCGACACAAGAGGTCGTATGCTGGAGGATATCTTCCTCCAACATGATTTATGCATACTTAATGATGCATCACCGACCTACTTGCACCCAGGAACTGGATCACTCACATGCATTGACCTCACCGTATGCGTCCCCGGACTTCTGGACGACTTTAAATGGTCAGTTAGCAATGATCTACGGGGAAGTGATCACTTCCCAATCATCATTACTAACAATCTCCCTTCATTAGGACGACCTCAGCGGTGGAAACTGAATAAGGCCGATTGGGAACAATTCCAAAAAAGATGCTCCAAGGATATCACAGAAAATATCCTCGATGAACAGAACCCAGCTGATACCTTTGCTAGCAAGCTACTAAGTATAGCCAGGAAAGTTGTACCCCTAACCTCTGCAAACCCAAAACGGCCTAGCAAACCATGGTTTGATACAGCTTGCAAAAGTGCTATTGGCGATAGGAAAAAACGACTGGCGGCAATTATAAAGAATCCTTCCCAGGAAAACCTAAAGCTATTCAGGATAGCTAGAGCAAAGGCTAGACAAACCATACGGTCAGCCAAAAGGAATTCCTGGAGAAGTTTTGTCGGCAGTCTGGATGCCAAAACTTCTGCTAGAGCGGTTTGGAAGGCAGTAAGGCGAATCAAAGGGAAAGAATCAAATGCAATAGGGCATTTGAAAAACCAAGGACGAACTGTCACGTCCCCCAGAGAAATAGCTGACTGCCTTGCATCCTCAATAGCAGAAAAATCATCCACTGCACACTACACGCAAGAGTTCCAAAAAGTCAAAACCAGGGAGGAAAGACACCCCATTGATTTCAGGTCAGAGAACAATGAAGACTACAACAAACCGTTCTCGCTTGAGGAACTGAGGGAATCGCTGGACAAGTCACATGACACAGCGCCTGGAGAAGACGAAATCCATTACCAGTTCCTCAAGCACCTTCCCGAACCCTCATTGGCAGCCCTGCTAGGGGTCTATAACTGTGTGTGGCAAACAGGCGCTTTCCCAAACAGCTGGAGGAAAGCCACAGTTATACTGATACCTAAACCGGGAAGAGACGGCTCTGACCCAGCTAACTATCGACCAATAGCACTTACAAGCTGCATCTGCAAAACCATGTAAAGAATGATTAACAGTAGGCTGGTCTGGTACCTGGAAAGGAATAAAGTGATCTCAAACTACCAGTGCGGATTCCGGCAGGGGCGGACAACAACTGACCACCTGGTAAGGCTGGAAGCTTATATTAGAAATGCATTACTCAGAAGAGAACATCTAGTAGCTGTATTCTTCGATATAGAAAAGGCCTATGACACAACCTGGAAACATGGCATTCTACGTGACCTGGTGCTTATGGGGCTTAAGGGACACCTCCCCCGTTTTGTGGAGGAATTCCTGAAAGATCGAAAATTTCAGGTTCGAGTGGGCAACTCCGCTTCTGACACTCATGACCAGGAAATGGGTGTACCCCAGGGCAGCATTCTGACAGTCACCCTATTCAACATTAAAATAAATAGCATCATAAATGCGCTGTCCCCTGGCATAGAGTGCTCTCTGTATGTTGATGACTTTGTCATTCTTACTTATGGGAAAAACATGAACACCTTAGAAAGAAAATTACAGTTATGTTTAAACAAAATTCAGGGTTGGGCAAACTATAATGGTTTCAAATTCTCAGACTCCAAAACAGTTAGTATGCATTTTTGTAATCTAAGGGGACTCCACCCAGACCCTGAACTATTTATACACAAAAAGAAGATCCCTGTCGTGAAAACTACAAAATTTTTAGGCCTCACCTTAGATTCCAAATTTAATTTTCTCCCCCACATTAAGGAACTTAAGAAGAAATGCCAAAAGTCATTAAACATACTAAGAGTACTCAGCCATACGGACTGGGGAGCTGACAGAGATACCTTGTTGCTGCTCTATCAGAGTCTAATTTGATCCAAGCTAGACTACGGATCCATAATATATGGAGCAGCAAGGAAGTCGTACCTAAAAATACTGGAACCAATACAAAATGCTGCCCTGCGTCTCTGTCTCGGCGCGTTTCGTACATCACCTATCCCAAGTCTCCATGTGGAGGCTGGAGAACTCCCCATGGATATAAGAATGAAAAAGCTTGCAATGCAGTATATAGTCAAGCTAAAATCCAACCCCACCAACCCTGCTTTTGACTCCATATTTAACCCCACAGAGGTAGAATTATACAATCGAAGGCCTAACGTCATACAGCCGTTGGGCCTTCAAATGAGAGAACCCATCCAAAATTTAACCCCACCCATTGACCAAATCTCTAAAATAGAAACCCCTCAGAACCCTCCTTGGCTAATGAATAAACCCAAATTAAATTTATCCCTCCTCAATTTCAAAAAAGAAAATTCAGACCCAAGCATACTACAAGTCCACTTTAGGGAACTGCAGGAGAGCTACGGAGATTGTGGCACCATCTACACAGACGGATCCAAAATGGAGGGAAAGGTCACGTGTGCCTGCTCCTTTCGGAACAAAACAATCTCCCGTAGACTCCCCGATGGCTGCTCCATCTTTACGGCCGACCATAGGGATGTCAGCTTCATCTGGGTCCCCTCCCATGTTGGCATTGAGGGAAATGAAGCCGCAGACAGAGAAGCAAAGAGAGCCCTAAATCATGCGGTGTCAGGAACCCAAATTCCCTACTCGGACCTGAGACAAAGTATTGCCTCTGCCACCTATCGAGAGTGGCAGGACCGATGGGAGGCTGAGACTCACAGTAAACTCAGGCAGATTGTGGCGGATGTCAGGTGGCGGCCCACATCTAAGGGTCTGACAAGGCAAGGTAGCACGACCATGTCCAGACTTAGGATTGGCCACACCTACATCACGCACTCTTTTGTACTGAAGAGAGAGGAGCCCCCACTTTGTGAGTACTGTGACTCTCGCCTCACCGTGGAACATATCCTCGTTGATTGCCCCAGATACCAGGATGTCAGGGCGAAATACTTTAGAGTCACTAATTTAAATACACTATTTGATAATGTCGACCCTGGGAAGGTACTGGGTGTGACAAGTCAAAAACTCGCTGTCAGAGTCACTCAAATTTATCACAGCATTAATTAGTATTTTTCATTATTTATTTATTTTATTTTAATTATTTCCCCATCCTACCCCTAAATCATTCACCCGCCACACCTTTTCCGCTCCAGGCTAGACTTAGTTGACCACATTGGAGAAAACCAGGCCAGTCCTTTCATTTATCTGCCCTTGACCGGGGCAAAGATAGACACGTTCTCTTTGATCTTATCGGCAGGATGTCTGACAGCCGCAGTGGACACCACCTTGTGTGGAATGCAAGTCACTCCCCCCCCCTTTTCTCCTACGTCTCTCTTTGATCTAGGAGATTACTCGAGTCCAAGTGCCTCTCGACGTACCCATGCATGACTCCCATCTCAAGTCTAATTCACCAACGTGTAAGATAAATCTTAGCCTAGGACATTTCCTGTGTCCGCCCACATTTTCCAGGCCTTTGTATATAAGGTAAATTAAATCGAGTCAGACTCTCTCTTTCTCATTCGAGCTGAGCTATCGAGTCTGGACTATATCATTTATTCTCACTCCTAGAGGAATACCTGGTGGTAAGCCGAACTTAATCACAAGTTCCATCTTAATTACTTTTGTGCTATTTCCACTGGATATTATCATGTGTATTCTATTATTTTATTTACATTAATTAGTGCATTGTGTATTTCTCACTGGCGTAAGTAGAAAACATAAACATGTCCTATGTATTTATTTATGTATTGCATTAATCTATTAATGCTATGTTGCTCAATTGATCATTGATGCAACCATGTATATATTTGTACATCTTATTTTATTTCCTTTATCTCGGTTGACAGCCTTGATAATTTTACTAGCGCACTAATACTGCGTCTAGAAAAGAGTTATGAATTATCTCCCCTGTATTCATTTCACTCTAACGAGAGTTGCGCCGCTTGAACGGACACCCTCTCCATTCAAGCGCGCTCCATTGTTCTCGACCTACGGTCATATGTAAACAAACCGTCTTGGTCGCCGACCACCGCCCAATTCACCCCCTCCCCTTCTCTTTCTCTATCCACCTGTGTTATTTATTTCAGATTATTATTTCCCCTTTTATGTACATTTTTATATTATTACTTTCCCTTTTATGTACCCTTTTATATTGCTACTATCAGCCATCTATTTTCCCAATCCCATTTGTCATCATCTCCCCATTGTGCTCTAAAGCAATTTTACCAATCTGACGAATGCACCTCAGGCGAGGGCATCGATAAGATGCATGAGAGACATGTCCTAACTTATCTTTATTTATCCGCAGCCTCCCTCAGGTGTCTGCCTATTTATTGGATCAACTATTTGTTTGCTATCCAGAATCACCTACTATCTTTGTGCTTAGTGCTATTCAGCACTGCACTAGCTCACTGACCTGCCTATTTATTCCTTGGATCAACGATCTATTTACCTGCATCTGTGCTTAGTGCTACTCAGCACTGCACTTGCCTACTGAGATCTACTCAACTCTACCACTTGGCGCTATCGGCATTGCCCGCCTATTCGACAGCCCACCTGTCAAGCTATTAGGTGCGACATCCCTATAGATTCAGATCTGTGTGAGACGTCATAGCTACGCCAACCCTCTGCAACTCACTGGACATATCCTGTCAACTACGCTGCCCACGGCAGATCAGCTCTGCCCGCAGTATCCTTGTGCCCACGGTAGCCGGCCACCCGCCCTACTGTGCCCACTACAGATATTAGATTTTGGGGATTGAGACTCCACAAGAACTATATCACCGGCGTCCCTCTATCCGCTAGAGCGCCACCTCCAGCTGCAGAACCTCAAGCCAGGACACAGCCAGCTGCGACATCAACAGGACAACCAGCTAAGTCAGAGGACAAAGTGACATACTCTCTTATTAAATGCAAGAGTGATGATTAAAGCTAGTATTATTTAGAGATAGAAGCAAACCCTCCCCCTTTTTATTCTTATATGTATATTTATGTAAATAAATATTCTTCATTTTTAACTTTTGTATCTATCTTTCATTGCTTTGTCTCGTTGCGTGTCTGCTCCCGATTCATATGCTGATAGGTTGGTGTGTGATAGCTTTAAAAATAATCATCCCCTAGACATAAAACGCGCCAAACACACATCACATTTCCCCACCTGTCACACTGGGCTTTATCCGGGAAGTGGGGCTATCTACGAAGATCTGATTTATGAATTTGTGAACATGCACTATTTACATTAGATCTTTTCCAAATATTTAAATTTTTACTACCTTTACTATTTTAAGTGTGAATAGACCTTGATTTTAATGATATGACTGTATAGAATCTGGTCCTTGGTGTTTAGAGAGAGAGGGATCCTTAGGGGACTGCAGGCACGACATGGCCTAAATTGTGCCGATGTGCCTCAAATCAAAAATCAAATCAAATCAACAACCAAGTATGGCCCATACAAAGCCAACAGTTAATGCTCAGATCAAGCTTGACTACCACAGAGCCTGAGTCCCTAAACAAGACAAATAAGAATTCCTTGTCATTGCCACATGACTATAATGTTCAACCAATTTCAAGTAACATAAAACTTAAGTTGCTTAATACTTGGGAACAACAAAAGAAAGGCTACAACAGAGAACAAGCCATCCAAGTAAAAATACTAGAAGCAATGATGTTTACAAAACACGTCTGTGGAAATAGCGCATAAAATAATGTTGTGCATAAGAGAGAAACACAGAAACACAGAACGAAGAACCAACTCAATATGTGCATGACATTGGTATGGGCTGTATTTGATTGTGACTTAGTAAAATAATATACCGGCTGGTAAAGACATTAAAATGACTTATACAATTCAAGTAGCATAAAGAGTATTAATGAAACACTTGCCTTAATTTTTTTTTTAAAGATTCGCCATCTTCATCGACCCAGCGATGTGCCTGATCATGGACTCCTTTGTGATATATTATGGTCAGATCCTGATGAGGTAATAGACCTATTTATAGACCATTTGGCCTAGTAATCATACTTTACATATGTTATGTATAGAAATCATAATAGATATGGCTATATACCAGCATACTGTGAAGATTTTGAAGTTTATTTTTGAACAGAATAACAGAGCTTTATACTCATGAAGTTTTTTTTTGTTCCTATTATATATTAGTATCATCAATTAAGTGTTATATATCTGGGTTTTTGTCTGACTTGTAGTGTTAGATTTGACTTTTTTTTTTTGTAGTGCTAGATTTGAACCAGCTGTATATAAGCATTATCAATAATAGTTAAAGTGTTGTGTTTTGAGTTTTTTTTTCTGACAGTATAGTATGCATGCACAGTAATGAAACAGCTGCTTGGAAGATAATTGATTATTGAAAAGAATATTTTTTATGTTTATTGATAAAAAGTCTCGATTACTTATGATGATATAACAAACTGCATCTAACACTGTTTAAAAAAATATGCAGTTTTATATGGTTCCTTCCTGGGTCTCAGAAGGATCAAGGCTGCCTTGCATCATGGTTTCTCTTTCAACTGTACTGCTGTAGGCACCAACTTATTTGAGGAGCTGTTGGAGGGAATACCATAAGCTGATAGTCCCAACACAGGGTTGACCCCCTGAAGCCTTAGCACAGCAAGGCAGTGGAGGTTTGAAATCTGAGAACCCCTCTCCTAGAAAACTTGCCTTTGAGGTGCCAAGTATCTGCTTACATCTGTCAGTAGAAACATGTTTACACAAGTGTTTATAACCTACTGGCAGCTTGGGTGTTGGATTTAATTATCAAAAAGTAATTGAGACTCTACTGATCAGTGGCTTTTTAAGACTTTATCTGGGTTTTGCTGAGACTTTATTTATCAAAGACTATTTAAGACTTTATCTGGGGCTAGTTGAGACTTAGTTATCAGAGACTATTTAAGACTTTATCTTGGGCTTGTTGAGACTTTAGTTATCCGAGACTATTTAAGACTTTTTCTGGGGCTAGTTGAGACTCTAGTTATCAGAGACTATTTAAGAAACATGCCACATTGGAATATTTTATAAAGGAGTTAATCCCCATTGACATCTCTATAATCTTTAAAGTAAACAATTAATTCAAAATCTGTATCTCCAAGATTGCATTGTTTTGGAATATATAAATGGAATCATTCAGCACCTTAATTCTGCAGCACAACTGTTTATACACTTCACTGTTTTAAAGTAATTTGTACCATCAATGGATTCTGAATGAAGTCAAATCCATTATCCCACTGCTAATGCACTGTTCTTAATGTTGACATCTATCCCACACTTCTGCTCTTAAAATATGTCTACACCAAGAAGATGCATGTACAGTGTTATGGCAAGGTTTACATTTAAAAATTGTTATATATGCTCTGCAGAGGTCACCTTCTGAGTTTTTGCAAAGTAACACAAACCCTCTTTGTCACCTTGTTTTTTTTTTTTTTTTTTTTTTTTAAGCTCTGTGCATTTATTTTGATCAAATATCTTGTGCTCACAATGTTAGGACATCACAGGATGGGGAGAGAATGACAGGGGTGTGTCCTACACATTTGGTGGAGATATTGTCAAGGAGTATTTAAGGAGGTTTAGTTGCAGTTTAATTGCTAGAGCACACCAGGTTAGTCTCACACATTTCTGAACTCAGAATTTCTTAAAATTTGTTTTGGTAATGAAATAAATATTTAAAGCACTCAACAGTTTTAAAAACTGAACTAGTCTACTTATGACACTTGTCTCTTGTGTTCAGGTTGTGGAGGATGGCTATGCTTTTTTTGAGAAGAGAAAGGTTAGTAAAACTTATTGACTCACGGATCTAGCTTGATGTATTCATTGTTGCGCTACTATTTGGGTCAAAAGATTCATAGTTATAATATTTGAACTACTATTACTTCTCATCTCTCAAAGTCATAGAACAGAGAGAAGTGGGTGAGAGTTGCTGAATGCACATCAATTTGTACACAGCTTATTACTTACTCACCCCATCTGTCTGTCTGTAAACGTTGACGTACTGTTTCTCTCACTTTCCATTCTTGGATCAAGTTGAAACTTTGCACAATTATTTAATATTTCCAATCACACAAATGTATTATTGTTAGTCTAGATCTATTAAAAATTAATTACAATTGATTTAAAATAATTAATGCAATTTCACTCAATATAAGTTCAGGTTTTTAACAAAAACAATATTTGTTTACGCCTGAGCACTTGTACACCTCTTCTGTAGATTTTTAGACATACTTTGAAACTTTATTTTTCAGTGGAGAGCTGTGTTAAATCCTTGGTTTTGTCTGTATGGTAACAAGTTTGAACATGTTTTTTCTCCCATTTCCCATTCTCAGATCAAGTTAACTTTCACAATTATTCACTGAACCTGACAAGACATGAATCAATAAAAAAGAAATAAAAAACTAGTTAATTAATTGTTGGTGACTAATTATTTTGCATGATTTCAAAGTAAGGGGAATAAATGCTATTTATTGATAGATATGTATATATATTAAATCCATATATATATATTACATTTTGACACGTTTTTCTCCCACTTCCCATTCTTGAATCAAGTTGAAATTTTGCTTAAGTATTCATACTAATAGCAATACACGAATCAATCTAAAAATTAACCAATTAGTTAATCATTTAGTACTAAATATCAGGTGACTGAGCCTCGCTCGGATGAATAATTTGTTAAGGAAGGATATATACCCGAAGTCATTTTGAGAATATTTTTGTACCAGGTGGCCGAACCTCGCTCTGTTAAATAATTTTGGAAGGTTATATACCCGAAATCATTTTGGGAATATTCTTGTAATTACGAAAATGAACGATCGGATAAAGACTACTAATCTGTTCTGTTAGTTCCAATTGTAGGCCTAATTGTACATGTCGATTAAATTTAAAGTCTTTTAAGTCCTCCTACAGTCTAGACAAACTACAGCTCACGTCCGTCTTATACTTTTACAATCCATCTTTTGCGTAAAACTATTGTAGGCTTACTATTATTGGCTTGGAAGAAAGTCTTTGCAATGTAACTTCTCTACGTTATAGGGTAAAACATGCACTTAGTGACAAAGTAAAATGGCGCATTTTTTCTTATTAGACTTAAATCATGGCATTAGTTTTCTAAAGAAACGTTTCCGTGGGGCACCTCTGTTACGCCAAACAATATGCTCGTTACCCATACGGGATACGTGCCCTGCCCAGCCTGACTGTCGGACTATAGGAAGTTCATACCGGCTTTTACCATCCATCCATCCTAGTGGTGCTATGGCCTGCTTTTACACATCCATCCATTCAGATCTCTCCTGGCCCTAACTCCAAGCTTTTTACCGAAGTTTATAGTTAAATCAAAAGAGGCTGCAGTGTACGCAAACTCGTTGACCGCTAGATGGATATCATGTTTAGTGTGAGCAAGTAAGGCGTTAAGAAGCTGTGTTATGACCATTTCCTTTGTTTTGGTACATGAGAGGTAGACACTGAAGCATGAACACATGGTAATAATTCACCAGCAAAATAATAATAATAATAAGGCTTGTCTTAGAGTCCGAAAATTAATGAGGGTTGCAGCTGTGACCTACATATCTTGCCACATCCAGGGCAAGCATAACCATTGTCCGCGGTGCTCGATTAAGATTTTCTTTTAGCGTCTGCGTCTGTCCTCGGCAACAATTTTCTTTTGGTCTCAAATGTGTATCCGCGGCCTTGGATAAAGGGAATTCTTTAAGTCCGACAGTTACGCTGGACAGAACAGTATCCTGTATGGGAGACGAATCTCAGACGAACGCATGCCAAAGGCAGTCTTTTTTTTCTTTGTTTACTAATATACAATTCATGAATAATTGTGTGTAAAAAATCATTCCTACTTATTTCTCAAAGTAATTGGTTTGTGAGTTTCAAACAAAGCATGCTTTTTTTCTTTCTAACAGCTAGTAACAATATTTAGTGCTCCCAATTATTGTGGTGAGTTTGACAATGCAGCTGCAGTGATGATTGTCTCTGAAGATCTGACATGCTCTTTTAAGATCCTGAAAGTAAGTTTATGATCATTGCTGGCTTTCTTGGTACCATTGTGTCTTTCATGGCATTCTGATTTCACTACTCTCCCTATCTGAAGCCCAAAGTAGTTGACCAAGTCATGTATAGTGTATTAGAACAAACAATTAAACCTAAATTAAAAAAACAAAGGTATCATGCAAGTCTCTGCTTTCTTCTGATTGTTTTAAATTTTGATTTCTCCATTCTAATATTGAATTTTTGAATACGGTTGTTGTTTTTTTCAGCCATCAACATCAGAGCCATCAAAACCAATACCATCTAAAGGCAAAGTAAGATGAGTTGAGACCACGCTAGAGATGACTTGACAACGTGTATTGCTCATTTAGTCTACATAGAGTAAATACATTCAAAGTCTGCTACTTCATTTACAACAAACTTAAGTAGAGAACAACTGAGACAATGAAATTTTTTTTTTATTTTGAAAAACTGTATCAGTGATTTACAGAAAATTTTTCGAACTTCTTATTTCATGATATATATATATATATATATTTGGATAAACTAAGCAGAAATAGTTTTTAAATAGCTATGCTATCTTCAAGTTTTGTTTTTTTTTACTGTTCAAAACATCAGATGGCACATACATTTTGACTAATCCTCCAAACTTGTAGAGATAAAAATATATTTGTTGTCAATGCTTAGGACTGCAGTGAATGTATCTACTAGACATCTATAGTGAAGTCTCATATTGTTTCTCTTTGTCTAGCTTGCTCTATTCAGTTTTAGTTCAGTGCTGCAGTTTTATTGTGGCATACTAGATAGTATTGACATTATGTTGGGCTTGCTTCTAGAACACTTGCGTTAAATGAAAGCAGTCATCAAAGTTATTGAACTTCTGTTAAATATTCTCTGCATATCTACCCTAAAAATATATTATGGAAAAAAAGTCTTAGTTTCTTTGTATCACACATGTTTTTGTTTTTCATCTTCTCTCTACATGTGTATGTTTCAGTGCATTATTAATCATCCGTTTGAATATTTTTTCATAGACTTAAGTTCAGTGCAAACAGGTTTTGCAATAGTATGAATATTTTAATTAGAACTAGCATTAATGGTAAACCTAAATGAACTTCCTTTCCTGTTTTGAATCAACTATTTTGTTGAATAATCAAACTTGACAAGTAGGGATTTGCTTATTTTGATACATTTTTGTCCAAGTTTTTATAATTAGGGAATATCAACATTTAGGGCCTAATGCTAGACATAATGGGTACATTTTTTTGTATTTCATTTGTTCTAAAAAAAAATTAAACATAAATATAATACCACAATTTTTACTTTCATTAATTTTTCTTTTGCCAGTGAATACATCCATTAGTCGGTGAATTATACTAAAGACTATCAACTTGTTTAAGTATTTACCAAATACTTTAGCAAATACTGTGGCTTTTTTTTTAAATTCCTAAATTATAATAAGTGAATCAGAATGATTATGGCTTTATGCTATTAATAATATGTTAAATAATAATAGTATTATTTTCATCAAAGTATTCAAAGTTTTATCAACTATTTATTTTATGTTGGTAAACATGTGATGGGTTTTTTTTTATAAAGAATTATATTTTCTCTTTTTTTTCATATAGTTAATATATTTCTTGAGTTTATAAGGTCTATCTGTGTATAACATTACTGGCAAATCTGTTTCAACCTTACATTATAATGCCAATATTGTTACCCAAATATTAGAAAATCCCTTTGTAGAATCTTTTTTTAATATGTATTAAATGAGAATTCAAATATATCTATCCCTGTGCTTTTGAACCAATCAGTTTGTTTTTATCTTGTGGATAATGTTTTCCAAGGTTCGGAAATTCAAATCTGAATTCTGTTTTGCAAATTTCACTGTGTGTATCATTGTTTACAATTTTATTTTGTTAAGTCTTGACCTAGTCATATTTTTGCAAATAAATTAATTTTTCTAATTGGGCAGCAAAAAGGTACATTTCATTTTATTATACACATTTTTTTTTTAAACTCTTGCGTGTGTGCTGTTTATAAATGACCAAGACTTTGCTGTTTTTTTTTCCAATGCTACTAAGACTTTTTTTTTTTATAATACTATGTTTTAAAAGTCATCTTTGTAAAATTTATTTATTTGAGGGCACTTAGATTTTGTTTCATGGAGATTCAGGCTTATAATAAATCCTTACGAAATTTATATTATGCATTTTTTTTTTTTAATGGTGTTAATCCAAGTAACAAGTGTACATGACTGGGGTAAAGTAATAATGATTATATGTTAGATTGTATAAATATGAATAGTTAAAAAATTAAGTGGATCTTCACTATGTGAATAAGCCAGATTATTCAGTTTAAAAAGACTTGTTATCATTGGATGCATTTAGCTTGAAAGATATAACATCCACCTCTCAAATCCTCTTTCAAACAAGAGTATTACATTCAGACAGATGTCACAACCTTACAATCTTGTTTCAAAACTTTGTGCACAAAGTTAGAGGATGGCAGCATTGAACTTGTATTTTTGTGCCATCAATAACAAAACTATAGCCTACTGATTATTTTTTGTATACATCTAGATACTACACAGAATCAAAGTTTTCAACTGTTGCTTACATGTATTGGAAGTTTGCTTCAGTCCAGATACTATTCAGAATCAAAGTTTTCAACTGTTGCTAACATGTACTGTATTTGAAGATTGCTTTATATTGACTGTGATAACTTGGTGTGTGTGTGTGTACAATCTGTTGTTGTTGAGACTGCTGTACTGATCATAATAATGAGATGTTGTACTCTTTGTAATATTGCTAAAAAGCAGTTTAGTGGACTTATCATGTTCAGACCTTATTGGAATTTTTTATAGCTTAATACAAAGATAAGAATTATTCAAGAGTTCCAATATCTTCATCTAAAAAGCTTTTTGCAGTGGAGTTTTCTCTAATTAAGTAGCAGAAAATAACCTTAAAGTAAAAACTAATTTATACAATCAATTGATACTTAATTGAACTTGACTAATAGTTCAATTTCAGTTCAACATTTCTTAGATTTTGTTTTGTTTCAATCTCTAATTTTTGGTCCCCAGTAAATGCACTTTTATTTTGACACAGAATATTTATAATCAATGTTTAACTTCTATTCCCTATATGTGACTATACTATGGTTTTGATATGTGTGTATTAATATGTTAAATATAATTTATTCCAATGTGTATCATAATGTGATGTTGACATAGTGCACAAATGGTTTATTGGTCAAACTAAATCCCAATTCTAAGATTGTTTTGAATGTCTGCTGTCATACAAAATAATGCTGTATTTTGTGTGTCTCTCCTGCTCCTTACCTATTTGAACATCTAAATGTAGTCTATCAATGTAATATGCTTAAAGTACGTCTTGCTTAAAAATTTGGAAAGCATATGGTAGGACTTACACATTTGTATGCAGTACAATTCTATGCCTCACTAAATGGTAACATTTTTTTATCTTACTTTGGAGAGAAATAAAATATTGCATTGGCTACTTCTAAATAGAGACATTAGTTTGTTTCGTTGTTTTTTTTTTAAATTAAATATTGTCAGATCATATGATTAATTTTAGCTGTACTGCTAAGTCAATGGGACAAACATTTTCTTTGAAATAAATGGAGAGAATTGTGTTTATTCCAGTGTAGTCTTTAATTGTCAATGTATTGCTTTCAAATGTATTCCAATCTTATTTTTAAAAATGCTGATGTAATACCTTTGAATAACCATATTTAAGTCCATGCTACTACAATTGATTTTATACACTTAACAAACAATAAAATTAAATTATCATTGGAGACCTATCAGCAATGTTACCACACTAAAAATTACTCTAGTACATTTTTAAAAGTTATAAAAATGTATTGATCTATTAAGAAACTGCAGTTACTTGATAACTAACATCATTGTATTTATTTTTATTTGAAACATTTTTTTTTTTAAATCTTTTTATAAAATTCTGTGAATCATTATTTTACACTGTTATTTGAGGTCTTATCTTTTTTTTTAAATTTAAATTTGAATTTTTTTTTATGTTTAGTATTGATGTTTTTATTAGTCATCAATAAACAAATATATTTTGATTTTAAATAATTTTGTTTGTTTTTTAAGGTTTCATTATTTTATTTGAACCATTTCTATAAATGGGCTCATAATTTATCAATTAGCCCAGAATTTTTAACTCTCATTAAAATCATTCTACAAGCACCATCCATCAGAATCCTTAAAAATTTGTCTGTGACCTCTAAATCTATTATAATTTATGTAAAACATTTGTTTTTTTAAATTAACTTAATATATTTGAACAAACTAATGTTTTAGTGAGTAGAAAAAAGTCAATTGTGAATTTATTTATTTTCATTTCTTTCAAGAATAGTTCAAATCTAATCAAATAATAAATATTTTTTATTATTGTTGAACAATGACAGAAGCAGAGCAATAACAGAAAAATGCAGAATTAACAATGTGCAACACAAGTAATAAATTGAATTCCAATATAAAATAAAATTAAGACTCCTTTTCGAAATTGAGAAGCCATTGTTTTACTGTGTTTCTCCTGCCTTTAGCATAATTCCCAACTTCCCCATTGGAACAAATGACTCTGTGACAAGGAATGATGAGGATAAATGGATTGCTTGACATGGCATGTCCGACAGCTCTGCTGGCCTTGACATTGCCACAAAGATGAGCCAAATCTTTGTAACTTATGGTAGTACCGAATGGAGCAGCAGCAGGTAGACACTGCAGAACTTTACTGCAGAAAGTATCTGAAGAAAAGCCTCAAGTTATTACTAAATTTCTCAAAAAAAAAAAAAAAAAAAAAAAAAAAAAAAAAAATGTAACCTAAAAAACATTTCAATTTAGTTTTCAAATAAAACATTTCAAAAGTTGTTTTCTAAGGAGTTAGCTTTAAAGATCAGAGCTCACAATTAGCTGCAGTTTTTTTTCTTCATATAATTTCTTTTAGAAGAAAATCGTTTTCAATTTAGCTGTTCCAAGTGTTCGATATCCTTCTCTACAAATGGAAATGTAATTGAAATCTACAATCATAAATAGGGAATAAGTATTTTATTTTAATTTTCTTCATTTTTTGCTTGGTGTGATATTATGCACTTGCTTAACCTATGTGGCAAAATAATTCTTTGCACTAAACTCTATAATAATACGATGTTATTATGATGTAATAAAGTAAGAAAATAAATTCATTCATTGTTTGAATAAGTAGTTCTGGTTTAAAACACATCCAGTTTTTTTCATTATGTACACTCATATACCCTTTTATTACATTGAATATTTGTACATGTCAAATTTAGTGTGCTTCTTTACATTGTTTATAAAGTAATTATGTTCAAGTTATCATTATATTAATGAGTAATAAATTCTTTTCTTATTTTTAATCTGCATCACATATAAATGAGGAAGCTAAATCACTCATTATGGCTTTTTACATTTAATGTGACAATAACCCTAGCTTCCCGTACCAACTATGGATGGCTGCCTGGTATTGTAGTATGCATCTAGACTGCCATCTTGATGATCCTGAGTTCGAACCCTGCCCACCACCATCCCTCACCGTGGGAGAGGTTTGGGCCAGGAAATAATAATCTTCATCCCTGAAGGAATGTCAAGAATAATGTGAAACAAAGTATTTTGTTGCTTTAGATCAATAACAGTGAATGATTTCCCCTTGAGGCCTTTCTGATGCCATAAAAAAATAAGTGCATAAAGTAACTTTGATTTGATGATTTTATTAGCAGTGAATTAGTAAGAAAAATTATAAACAATGTTGTTGTTTTTCCTATGACAAAGTTTGGTAATCGAAAAATTTAATTATGATGATAATTACCACACATAACCAACACTCTATATAGCATTGAAAAGTAAAGCATAGATTGCAAAATAACCTTCATCACAACAAAAAAGAAGCTGCGGCTAAAAGAAGAAAAAATCACTAAAACATCACAGGAAAAAAAAGGTTTAAAAAGTTATTTTACCTGGTTTCATAACAAATTGGCATAATGGTGGGATATCTGGATCAGCTTTCCTTAAAGAAAAAAAGTTTTTTAACCATTGGTAGCATTTCTCTGCTGGACTACATTCTGTTATATTGGAGGAGTTTGACTTAGCAAGTACAGGAATGCTGCAAGTAAATAACAAAATAAAAAAAAAAAATCTTTTGCAACTATAACTTTAAATTTTGTAACAGAAACATATAATATGCAAAAACTGTGATCAGAGGTGGCCTTTGGGTGTAAAAACAGGGGCTTTGTCCCAAGGCTCTGTCTGAGAAAGCCCTGCGATAAAAATGGATTTTCTTGTGGCTATTAGCCCATTATCAATATGTTATAGACTGAAATACAGTTGGTAGATTTACTTGAAAACTATAAAAGGCCCTGTTAGACTTGCTTGGTCTTTTATACCAGTTACTATAGCATGAATTTTAAAGCTCTGAAGTAAAGTAGTAAAGTTCCCCTTTCAGATCTTGCCATCTATGGGGAAGATGATGTAAAGGTCATCTGTTTCTGTGGCCCACGGTTAACAAGGGAGTCATGTGGCCAGCACAATGACCAACCGCCTTTACTTTTCCCCAACTAATGTCAGGTACCCATTAGAGCTGGATGGACTCAGAGGCACCCAAAGATCCCGAAATTAAATCCTAGTCTTCACCAGGGTTCAAACCGGGGAAGTCGAGTGCTTTACTGCTCATCACCCCGCCTGCTATGAAAGCTCTTTACATGATATTATGTTATTTTGGGTTAGACCCTATGCATATAACACTCGACTGGGGCCCTACCTAGTGTTCTTTACAATTGTACCATAGTCCAACTTTAACTGAACAATAGATTAAAAGGAATAATAAATATCCTTTAAATTCTTTTGATAATAAAAAAATAGTCTATTTGATTTTCGCAACTTTTTTGGTCCTAATTAATGTAGAAACAAATATCAAAATGTTTAGTTTTTACAATGATTTTAAGATAATATATGTCTGTGTTAAAATGACTATGACTCAACTGTTTATCTGGAGTGATTTGTAGGCTGTCATCATTACTAAAAGAAACAGAGTGTAAACCTTCAGAGCAGCTCACAATCTTAATATCTCCAATAGGTGAAGTGACAATAAACTTTGACTCAAAGCAAGAGCAAGTTAGTGAAGAGTGTTTCATTTTCCTACCAAAAAATATATATATATATATATATATATGTAGGCTAATTTTAGCATAAGAATTATAGGAACTATTATATATATATTGGGTTGCAAAAGAAATTAATAGTTGAAAATAAATATGTGTTTATTTATATTGGTTTATAAAAAAATGTATGACTATACTCTACATAGGCCTATAGCTGTTCTATCTATATAGGCCCACATGCCAATATAAATCTAAAAAAATTATATGTAAATTTATATAGGCCTAGATCTAGATCCAAATTATTCTACATAGACATAAGGATTCGAGCCATGAAAAAACAAATCTTATAAAGAAGAACAATTATATTTCATTATGTAGCTTATATTAGCCTATATATATTATACTAATTAATAGGTTATAGGCCTATAATATATTTATCAGCAGATTATCAGCTCATCAATTAGGCCTATTTTGTCATTAAACCTAAATTTACAGCAGAAACAAGAATTTTAAAATATAGGAATATAGGCCCTATTCTATTATTCATAAAGATACTATAATCTCTTTATATATGTATAGGCCATAATATATATATCTAGATAGATAGATATAAATATATAGATAGAACTGAGTTTTTTTTTTTACAAGGTTTTATATTTTACCGCCTCTAGATCTATAGACTAATAATAGACTCTATCTATATCTGACAATCTGACTAGATCTAGATCTAGCCCGCAATCTAGATGTAGGTCTAATAGATCTATATTCTATACTATATAGTAATATAGTTTCACTAGATGTTTTGGGCTAGAGCTAGTGTGGACAAAATATTCATTTGATATTTGGAAAAAAAAATATCCAGGGCTAGATCTAGATCTCAACATTAGGATATAATTTTATATTTATTCTATTCGTTTTGTACGTTGTTCGTTTTTTTTTTAAATCTGGATCATTCATGAGTTTTGTGACCGATTGTCATATAGATCTAGGTCTAGTCCAGATCTATCCCAAGATTCATAGAAAAACTAGAAACATTATGGCTGACGTATACACAGGTGAAATTATTAGTGTTGACCGTGTCGCTATTGTTAACATCACCTAAGCCGTGATGTTTTAAATAATGTCTCAAGTTATTCCAGGTGGTAGACCAAGAGCTTCTTCTGATGGTGATATTTTAGATGAGGGTTTGTGTGGACCATTGTTTGTTAATTTAAACGATCGTCGCAACGACGAATATCGGAAGAACTATGGCAAAGTAGTTCATGTAAACATCAACAGTAACAACGGCAATCGCAATACGAATTGCCTAGATTTAAGTACCGATGCCTTTGATAGCGATGGTGAAGTAAGTTCTCAAAGCCAAAGCAGTTTTGGGACATCAAGACGCATAAAGTTTTTAAAATCTATGCGAAAAGCCGTCTCTCGTGCTTTTGTCAAAGATGCGAGCTCATCTAAGAATGAATCAACATTAAAAAAAGCAGACAAGCTTCGTGCCTGCAACCTATCGAGAATTTGGACACCAGATCTTCGACACTTAACAGAACTAACTCATGGTAAAGTTGTAAGTAGTGATGAAAATTCTGACTTGGGCACAATGTCTTCGAACCGTCCACTGATTACTGACCCAAGTATAGGAATGACATCTCCCAGGTGGAAAGTAACTCCTGGAACTATTGGCATTTTCAATCATGATAATAGTTGCTTCATGAATGCTGTCCTTCAATGTTTAAGCAACACTGATTCATTCACAGAGTATTTTGTGAAAGATTTCTTTAAAAATGATCTTAAAAACAACAAAAATGGGAAAAAGGGTGTATTTCGTTCTAACCATGGAGAAGTTACTGAGCAGCTGGCTCGGTTACTCAAAAGCCTTTGGTCTGGAAAATACACAAGTGAAATTTCAAAGGAGTTTAAGTCTGTTGTTGGTAAAGTTAATGCTCAATATAAGGGAGATCATCAACATGATGCACAAGAATTTCTTTTGTGGCTTTTAGACCGTATACATGAGGATGTTTGTGTATTTTCAAAAAGAAAAACCAAGTTACCCAAAGTAAGTTTATTTAGATGTTTTCTATTTGATATATTAATTTATAATACTACTAGATTCTCTAGTTTAACTTTTATGTAATGTTGCTTGGTTTCTAATTCTTATTTTTTGTTGAATTTAATAAGAGGAAAAGATGCATTCACAATTATTGATGTTTAAAGTCTCCATCCAAGATATTTTCATATTGTTACATATTTCTCTCTTCTGGCGTAATGCATTTGTTGAAACACAAATAAAATCATGCAAAGAACTTGACTATATTCCAATTTCAGTTTCCCATAACTTTATTTAGCCTACTATTCAAAATCAAGCGATATATATATATATATGTCACTGTACAAAAGTAGCGTAAAAGACTGTACCATATCTGTGCTTCACTGTACTTTTTGCACTTCACTCTTTTCAAGTGTATTGAGCCATATTCCATTCTATTAAACTGTTCTAGTCGTACTCAATTATACAGACTCTAGTCCACTGCATTTAACTCTATTCTAGTTAACTTGCATTGAGTTTTCCAAATTTTTTACTGTCTTGCACTGTAATAACTGTCACAACTGTAGACAACTGTACCAAATGTCCTTGCACATTCTCTCACTGCTTTATAAGGTCCAAACAAGCCTCGAGAATATGGCAGAATCATACAGCAACTGTTGCATTTCTATTTAGAAAGATTACATGACCAATTTGAACTATATCTATGTCTTGTAACATCATGCTGAACTGTCTGCTGTGAGGGACGCATGGTGACCTCTACCTGCAGTTCATTTGTAACAATATTTTTTAATTCTTTGTGTGGGCATTTAAAAATGATAGTGTTTTATACTTAATAAATATATATGCATGTGACATACATTCACTCACCTTTTTTTTTCAGGTTCAAATACTTTTTTTTGTACGACATTGCTTGACAGCAGTAAATAATGTTTAGCTGGTTGTTATAATTGTTTGTAAAGCATTCATTATCCTCTGACTGTCTTTTAACAAAATAATAACACATATTCCTTTTTTGACCCAGTGGGGCTAAGGTTTTTACATTATTCTATATATTAAAAATTTAAAAAAAATGATGACTATCTTGCATAAATTTTATGCATCACGATTAAGGACTGCCAGAATTATCTTGATTATTTTTTTTTTATTGCAACATGTATGATCTGTTGTTGCATTCTTTTGTCTAAATTGTTATTCCTGCTTAGACCCTATTCAGTTTGTTGGTTGTCACTTTCCAATGGTTTTTAAGGTTTTTGTCACTGGTGTTTGATGTCTTTGTTGGTGTAGTAGTAGAGAATTTAATCCTGTTTTAAGCGAGTTATTAAGGAGGTTGGTTTACAAGCATCCCAAGTTACATTTATGCTACCATTTATTTAGGAATAGACAAAGACCTTTGTTTACTTCTAGGGAGTAAGTATTAGGATCTAACGCTAGGTTCCATTATCTGATATTAATAGAGTGTTGAGATCCATGATGGCTCATTAATGTTCCAACAATGTTGAGAAGTTTTGCTCCATGTCAAGTGCTAGGAAACTGCAAGGTGCAGAGCACTTAGTCTTAACTAGTCTTAATTGTTACTTAGAAAATTTCAACCATCTATAGCATAGGATTTAGACAAAGATGAACTTGTAGAACTCTGAAGTTATGTCAACTTCACAATGCACTTACAGCATTATATCTCTACTTATTAAATACTGTATGTTTTAGATTTTTCATTGTGTGCAAGAGCAAAGACACTTGCACTTTATCACTTTAAACTGTACACAGGCATTAGTAAATACTCATTTCCACCATTAGATGTTTTGTTAATCTCACTTCTAAGTTGATTATTTCATTATTAAATCACATATATCCAAATAGCTGCATGAGAAATAACCTGTCAGGAAACCCAGGGAAACCAAAATATTGATATTTCCAACTCTTGGGTAATTTAGATTTTTTTTTATTTCCTTTAAAAAAAAAATAATTTTTAAACCTTTCATGATTTTTTTAGGAATGTTTATAGTATAGAGTTAATTGTAAAATAAAATGCAAACTGCAAAAGTTTTTATTGATTTTATTTTAAAACAATTTTAAGAACTGTTAATCATAAGAAGCGTACAGGTCAACTTATCGACACGGCTTGATAGATTTACTTTATTTTCTGGTATTGTAACATATAACTTATATATAATACAAATCAGTTAAGGTTAAAGTTATGTCTTGTACTTGTGGAATTTTCTACATAAATTAGTCACAGCAGTTAATTATGCATACTCTTATTTGTTCCTTGTGTTGAACTCTGTGTCTCAGTGTTTATTTACCAGTAAGTATTTTTATAATGATTCATGGATGTAACATTGCATCACTTGGTTAGTGACATTAAGCAATGTCTAGTCTAGTACACGGTGACAGAAACATGTCTGAATTAACAATGAAAGTTACTTGTATTTGATGTTAAAGGGCTCAAAACATTCATACTACTTACCTGTATTGCTGTGTCCAAAAAAGTTTTCCGTTTGAATACATTGTTTGTGGTGGTGAAATGTAAGACTTTTATTTAATAGGGATGTTGTTGTTTTAAATAAATGTATTTCCATTATCATTGGTTAACATTTCATAACCTTTCTATTTGAGTAAATGTATTGTATACTTGTTGGGCTGTCTTCTGTTTTATGGTCATAGACTAATGGCTATCATGTGGCCTGCATCCTTTGAGTTTTTTTTTTTTTTTTTGTGTCTTTGAATATAGAATATTACTGCAGTCAGAGCCTTCTGCAAACAAAAAATACTTCATGTGGTGTTTAGGCTGCAATGTTCTTAGTTAAATAATTGTTGACTTTTCTGTTCAGACTGCATGTTATTGACTTTCTTTGATGTGTCCTGCAACTTAGATTTTTTGTTTCCCTCTCTGCAAATTGAGGTGATGGTGACCTGAATCTTAGTATTTATTCTCTTATCACTTAAAACAATTATTGACCATTGTTAAGAAGCATTCTTTCAAAATGTAAAATCTGATAAAGGAACATTAATTCACAAATTGAGAACTTGTAAGCTTGTTCCTGTCCAATTATAAGACACATGGCTATGTAATTATTGTTTATTGTTCCAAGGCTATCCTTGTTTATAATCATGGGATAGCTTTTTATTGAATAAAGTATGTTTTCTTTTTAATGCATTGTTTTATTTGGAAAAAAAAACAGGGAGAGTCATATCCGTAAACAACATAATTTTGTTGGGGGAGGGGGGGGGGAGTGTTGAACCAAGGAGATTGAACCAGCAGTCAACAGGTAGGGGTGGGGCATAAGTAGGTCAGGTATTTTCAGAGAGTAGAATAAATCTCTTTTCACTTTGTGTTCGAATCTACTTCTGTTTCATACATGTTTTAGTCACTTATTTTAGTGTATATGGGAATGCCTTGTAGAAACCAGGGGTGATATTTAGAGTAATGTGTTTTCAATGAAATATATCAATAGTTTTCACTCCAGTATGTGTTCAGATGTTACTGAGAACAAGAACTTATGAAACCAAACCTTGACAACGCTGTGTACAGAGGGGGGTCACTAACTTCTGTGAGATTTAAGATTGATTATAGTCTCTTCAGTAAATGTATGGACTTCACCTGAAGGCCTACTGAAACTCCCTGTATACTGGGCCTACCACTGAATTGATTCAACAGTAGACAGCTGAAGGATTCCTCCGTATGGTCTCGAATATCAATAAATAAATTGATACATACACATACCTGCACACTTTACTTCATCTGCCCTTCGAGACCGCAAGCTCTTAAAGGGTTACCTTGACTGTAATAGAAGTAGAATTGGCACTTTCAAAATGGTGTATTTGTATGGGAAAAAAAAAGGTTTGCTTTTATTTAATTAAAAAACCTATAAAAGGCTTCGCTTTCAGAAGACCAAAAGTTGCACCTATTATTACACTCAAAACGATTTTAATTTTTGAGATCTAGAGACGCGCAAACAAAACCACACAAACACACACAACTAGTTCCTGATTTTCACCTTTCAAGGGCCGCTTCAAAGTTTTAGCAAATCTTGTATAAAACTTACTTTTGCCTAATACTAAAATGAATATCATCAGCCATTGTTCACAATAATTATTTATTCAAAGTACAAAGAGACGGAGTCAGCGGAGATCTGATTGTTCGCGCATCTTTTCTTTGTGACTCTGTTCCTACTGGGTGCTACATCGCTGAAACAGTTGTGAAGGAACTGGAAGCTTGGTTTGTATTCAGCAGTGGATCTCTGCGAGGCATGGCTTATACACTGAGTAGAAGGAAGCATTCACTGCTCTTTCCCACAGTTCTTGCTTTAAAACGAGAGTTGCAGCTACCGTGTGATGAGGTCTTGTGAAGCCGCCGAATCATAGGTTCTGTCACATTACTATTAAAAATATCACACACACCCACACCCCCACACACCCCTCCAGTAGCCACCCGGGATATTGACCATTCCTGTTGTACAAGTGTACTGCGAGAGTCGAACCACGGACCGACGTACGCCAGCAAAGCCATCCATCTGCCGGTCATAGATAACTCTTCATAAGCTATTGAATTCTGCGGTCATCTGAATCTTTGGTAAATAGCCCCTCACATTGTGAGCACTAGCCATGTTCAGACGCTCCTCCAAACTTCTACCTTCATTTAGGTCTCGACATACTTTGGTAGCGTCTTTTGCTTAGACCAAAATGCAGTTCATGGATACAAGCAACAGAGTTGAGTGGACCAGTCCTCGAATGCTGTACGCGTTTGATATTCAGTTGTCACACTCCACGCTTTCAACAGTCAAGACACTTTGTCACGCTTGGCCGAACAAGCCATGAAGGATGTTTGTACACATGTACAATCTGTAAGCCATAAATATCTTAAATTAAGAGATACACACTTTTCCCCAATAATTAAACAAAGATTGAAAAAAATGAAACTTTGTTGAAAGATTAAGAAAGATTAAATTGTAGGAACTATATCATCTCATACACACCAAATTGAATTGTTCCGTAGGGCATACTTAATTAGTGAACTTTGAACCAATAATAACGTTATTGTATCTTCGTATGTCGACACGGTATTGTTGTCGCGTGCATGTTTATTGCATTTCTACTTCCCGTTAAAACCGTAAACCACAACAAGGTCAGCGCTACTACACTCAAATCTCCCAGCCCCCGTCAATACTGGTTCACACTGGCCCACAGTCCCAGTCTATGAGTACTGTTGTGTGTTCCAGCGTGCTGTGTACAGCCTACAGACAGGGTAGCAGCTTGTGGGTGCTAGGAAAACAAAACACAAAAGTTCGGTGGGAAGTATTTCGTTCTGGATGAATGCGTGCCCCCCCCCTCTCTCTCCTCACATGTGGCTAGGCTGTACCTGTGGTGTATGGTCGTGACTCGAGAGACATGGTATGTTACAGGCGACCTACTTGTCCCCAGGTACTGATGCTTCTGTTCTCTCTCTCTCTCTCTCTCTCTCTGTATCCCCTCCCCCCTCTTTCTTTCTTTCACTCCCGTTTTTCCTAATCAACCGAAATGTGTTTTAACAGTCCCCCCTTTCTTTTTTCCCCACTCCAAGTTAACCGCCGCAGTTGTTGTTTTTTTTTACAAGAAAATGTATGTAGACTCGATATATTTATCTGAGATTTTTCCTATTTTGTTCCAGATCATGTTACAATTTCAAGTCATTTATTTATTTTGTTTCCTTTCTCCTCTTTCGACTTCTGATACTTTGAAAAGCTAAGGTTTTTTTTTGTCTTTTGAAGTCCCCAATCTCCACATCACGTGGTGGGTTACTTGACTTTTACAACAGGAGTCAGCAATTAGTGAAGTCTAGCTTAACTAGAAATAAAAAAATATATATATATATCAAGTGAATTTTCATTCTCCATTGCTCTGTCTTTCCCACTCAGGCACTGTGATATGTGCTTGCAAATCAAGTCCCTTTTTCAATACTACTGTGGACAACAAATACAACTTTTGGAATTGTGGAGAATATCCATTACAAAGAAAAAATTATTTATTTGTATACATACAATATGCTTAATGAATTATTTTACAATCAAACGAGCAAAAAACTTTGTGCAGACAATAAATAGCTGTCAACTTAAGAACATCTTTGCAATACAATGGTGATGATAGATACAGTTTACAATGGGACACAATATATCCATGATGAGTGTACTGCAAACTTTTTTATTATTTAAAAAAGAAAAATTATTTCTTCATATGTGCTGAAAATATGATACTTTAAGAAACACAAGAATATGATAATTTATGGATGATTAAAATTAGCCTTTGCACCTAGGTGACATTGAACAGGGCATTTATTTTTGAAATGACATAAAAAAAGATGAACTTTCTCTTCTACTTTATTTTCAAAATGTTTGATGTACTTAGTGCTGGATTTACCTTTAAGCAACATAAGCTATAGCTTAGGGCCCTCCCCCACCCCCACCAGGGCTAGTTACAATCATTTTGAAGAAAGAGAGCAGAAAAATGTCCTTATTTGGATTAGAAGGAGGCCCCATAAGGCCTTATCACATCTAAAACGGCCCTCTGTATACATATGTGTCACAGTGTGTGACTTCCTTGACCCTCATTCAAATGCTATGAATGTTTGAAAAACAAAAATTGCTATGCCTCAGAGTTACAAATTATAACTTAAAATTAAAAATTGTCTGCAAAATTGGTTCACTATTGAACTGCATTTACAGATCCAACATGCAGTTTAAAGACATGTCATTGGAATGGGTTGTTTTCTTTTCTTTTCTTAGGGAATATTTCAACATTGGAAACTTGGCTGCTAAATTCTCTGATATACACATACCCACATGTTTTTGTTATAAAAATTCTTATGATTTATTTGTATATCAACAGTTACCTGTGGAAAAGTCAGATGAGGAGCTTGCTATTGAAGCTGCCTCTGTGAATGGGGAAAGTTTTGTGCTGAAGCTGTTCCAGGCATTACACAGTTCCACATTGATCTGCACTACTTGTGGGGAACGCAGCAGCACTTTTGACCCCTACCTATGTGTGTCCTTGCCGCTGCCCCAGAGATGCCCTCGTCTAGTGAATGTGGTGGTGGTTCCACTGAAACGTGGCCGAACAATGAAGTATACTGTGATATTAAACCAGTTTGATAGCGTGAAAGATTTAAGAGAGCGTATAGCTTCTGAAGCTAAATTAGCTGCTAGTCAGGTAAGAACTTAACTATATCAAATGTCTTCATGTTCAAACTTTACAAATTTTACCATTTGTTTTTTTGAGTCATATATGTTATGTGATAATAACATTATAAGTTTTTTACTAGTACTATTCATTAGACATATAATATGTATGTGGTGACTTTTTTTTTAAATGAATAAAAAAAAAAAGGTCTTTATATTTGTTCCTAAGCAAATGTATTTTGGTTTTATGATAACTAGTTTGAAGTCTATATTAATGTAATACATTCAGTACGTTTTGACTTGACTATTTTACTAGTTGCTCTTGGTGCAAATGAAAGAGGATGGCTTTGGTTCAACCTATGGAGATGAACAACCCCTGAATGATGTGGCTGATAGTGACTTGTTGTATGCCATAGAAATGTATTCTAATGATACTAGCATGAATAGTTCTGTACAGGAATTTGAGACAGCCACTGCCCAGATTGTAGTAACTCATGTGGAAACGTTTGCTGGCTCAGGGCGCAAGTGAGTCTGAGATTGAGTTGTTGTGATTCCTAATAGTAACTAATGTTGTACTTTTTAGTACTTGTAAAAATATGCTGTTGAACAGTGAATTTTATGTTTGAATTTCAACCTCCATTAAAGTAAGTTAACATTTAAGTAATTAAAAGCAGTTGGTTAATGTACTGGCCACTATGTAACTTCATAAAGTGTTGACCTCAAAGACAAGAAAACTTTGTGTCCCTTGCATAGATGCTAAAACTGTTATTGTTTTTTAGATCAGTTTGTTTAGAGTGAACTGAATTTTTTAAAACAAAGCAGTATATAGATTTATAGTAGAGTACTTTTTTGTTTGACTTCCAACATAAAAAAAAAATTCTGTTGTTATCATAGCAGCCGATTCAGTTCTCCAATGTTGATTAAAGTACGAAGAGATATTACATGGAAAGAGTTACAAAAGGCAATATTGCTGGCATTAGAGGATTCAGTTCATAAAGAAATATTTGGACAAGTAAGAAGATTTATTCACCTTACATATTTCTTCCTAGTTCATGCTCTTTGACAGAGTTAGATCTAGTGATATGTTTGGACAAGATAAAAGTTAATCCTCTTAACAAGCTACTCTTACTTTGTACTATTTGTCAGAGGTAGACTTTACAGTTGCATGCTTATCTTTGTGTTTTAAATGAAGTAGTGATACTTTAAACCTTTAAATTAGAATAAGAGACTGTCTCTAAGCAATAAGAATTATGAATAGTGAAGCATATGTTTTTATAAATTAATGTACATGTAATTAAGATGCTTTCTTTCTTCCTCTAGAAACTCAGTTTGCTCTTTCAACTAAGAGTGTATGATGGCAGTTCCCACAAAGTTTATTTACCTTCTGATGTTGAGATGCCTCTGTATACACAGATAGTAGAGAGGTTAGTACTTGTCTGTTTTTATTATGGTCTTCAGAGCTGCAATATGCGGAGAAATGTATTTATCATCAAAGTGTTTTGCTGTTTTTAAAAATACAGTCAAATCCAGTAAATTAGACTATCAGTTAATTAGACCAGCCACTTATTAACAAATCGTATAATATATGTGTAATGTTATCTGCTTATTCTATGTGAAATGATTTGTGCTATTTTGTGATGGCTGAAGTTGCCAATTATTGTGTATCTTATTATGAAGAATAAATATTTCATCTGCTGCTAGAGAGTTTGTTTCTGAATATACATGTTGTGGTACTATAACTCAGTAACCATAGTAAAACTATGCAACAACAAAGTTGACGAGGATAAGGATATTTATTAATTGCACAAAGAACATTCTAACAAGTCCAGAAGAGGCCCTTATACAACACAAAAGAACATTGGCGTTATCAGCACATAAAAACATATTACACTAGGAAAGGCATTGAAACTCTGCACTGTTATTTCATGCATTAGAGAAACCTAGGCAGTTCCATTTAGGTGATTTTGTTCAAGTGCAGTTAATGCAGATCATACAGGATCAGATGTTGACTGGAATTGAGTAGGAAATTTTTGTTAATGCTTGGCTTGGCTGTAGTTCCATTAAAAAAAAAAAACTTGTTTAAAAAAGTATTTTTCAATGAATAAGGTTGATTTATTTATACATTTGCTATACCTGTATATTACACAATAAAGGTGTAATGCAAATTTTAAATGTTACATAAATTATAGCATGTCCCACTTTGTAACAAGTTTGCTTAAATCTGACCAATTGGTTATAAGAATTAAAATAATCATACCTTTATGTAGTCTGATTAACTGGATTTGACTGTATTTATTAAGATGACAATTAAGTGATTTTTTTATTTGTAAGATTTTCTACTTCCAATGTTTCTGCTATTCCAGCGCCTACACTGAGCTTGAAAATGAATTTGATCAGCCTCATATCAAACTTGTGGCTGAATGGGATTCCACTACAAAGAAATCGTAAGTCTCAGACATTGTTCAGTTTGTTCAATAAGTTAAATTTAGTGAAATCCAATATCTTATTAATGTTTATTATAATCTATTATACTTGAAGGTCAGTTCTTTAGTTTTGTTTTTTGTTTTTTTTGCTAAGAAAAAGTTAAGAAATAAATTTATAGCTTTTATATTTAGCGCTACTTTCATGCTTAGAGCATGCTCAGAGCGCTATGGGCCAATCTCATTTGTGGACCGGGGGGAGGGGATATCTGGGAGAAGGTTTTTCTGTGCTGCCTTTAGGCACTCAGTAAACACAACTCTGCCCGAGTTGGGTGTTGACCTCGAGCCCACTTCATGGGTAGCCAAGCCAATCCAAGTTCAAGCGTACGTAGCCTTCCGACCACGCATCTCACATAATGCTGAATAAAACCCCCCCACAGGTTTTTCTAATTTTATTATTAACATTACTAGTTTAAAAAAAAAATCAAGATTTTCATTGGTTCAATACATAGGCAATTGGTTATTTAATAATTTAACACTGTATATTAAGATGTTAACTGAATCCTCAATCCCCCCCCTTTTTTTTTCCCTTGTATCTTGAATGTAACCTGATTGAGATGATATTTTTGATGATTGAGGAAACATGAGCTTGTGACCTTGATGAAAAGTTTAATGATTCACTATTTTTGTGTACCAAAGTGTCATCAAAGATGACAGAGAGCACATTGAATTGCATCCATCAGTTGTTGAGGCTCAAAACAGTCTACCCACCCAAGGAAAAGTCACACTGGAAGAGTGTTTCAAATTATATACTCAAGAAGAAAAGGTAAACACCTACAATGAGTTCTGATGATTTGTTACTAAAAAGCTTTATTTTGAAGCTCGATATTTCACTGCTTTAATGTCTGAAGTGGTTCCTCTCATTGCTAACACAGCACTCTCACAACATTCACACAAAACCAAACACATCTTTTGGTGTATGTCTCTAGTAGTCCAGTCTTAAGATTCAGGATGAGTGCAGATAATGTTGGTTGAAAATAATGAATTATAAACCATGAACTGCCTGTCAGAACTAGGAAGAGTGGTATTGCTCTGGTGTAATTCTGAAAGGTTCTTTATTTGGTATAGCCTATTACAAAATAGATTTGATGAATCATATGTCATGACGTATATTTTTTTTTTAGCCAAGTGTCGTACTAGTTGTCTTGAACCATTATTTGTTGCATTAGGAATGGTGTGGTGAACTAATATTTAAATAAACATTTTTCCAGGAACCATAGTTTTTTTTTTATAAATGCTATTTTAACATAAACCTTCATTCATCATCACACAGTCAGACTTGTCAGGAGTGCTATATTGCAACCATTTTCAGAAGCTGCATCAAATACTTTTTTTTAGCCTGGACTCTTTCCATTTACTTTCAGTTGATTGGTGATGACGCCTGGTTGTGTCCACACTGTAAGCAGCAGCAGCAAGGTACTATCAAAACCCTTGGACTCTGGTCTCTACCAGATATCTTGGTGCTGCATCTGAAAAGATTTAAGCAGGTTGTAACTATTCTCATGTTTTTATTATTTTTTGTATTTCACTCCCTTTGCTTCAAATTAGTTTTGTGACATTTTTTTCTCTATTTTTTCAAAATGTTTTTCTTTCTTATTTCTTATGGCTTATGTTAAAAAGAAAAATACTGTTAAGAAATATTTTTAAAGATTCATTTTTTTCTTATATCTTTTTTAGAGTGGTCAGCGTCGGAGTAAATTGATGACTCTCGTTGACTTTCCTGTTGATAATCTAGACATGTCTGGTCATTTGTCACAACGAGAAGGCCTTAGGGCTCCCCTCAAGCGAGACAACTATATATACGACCTCTTGGGTGTTAGCAATCACTATGGCAATATGATGGGTGGTCACTACACAGCTTATTGTCGTAGTCCTGTGGATGGAGTGTGGCGAGAGTTTAATGACAACAAGGTGACAAATCTGGAGGGTCCTATTGCAACTAAAGAGGCTTATCTGCTGTTCTACCAGCGCAAGAGTCTCACCAAGGACATCAACCAAAAGATGTTTACTGGAGACCACTGGGTGTTCTCCCTTAGTCTGGCACCAAGCCTTGAGGCAGAGCCTAATCTGGCCAATGAAGTCATTTCTAAAACTGCCGACAGTGTAAACCATACAAAGCGGTCCAGATCTAGGTCAGTGTCACCTTCCTCTCGTAAACAAAACAGGGATGTCAGTGTTGCAACAAAAAGTCAACCTTTGACCCCGCAGCCACCCAGGCATCCTGTGTTGACATTTTCCAATGGAGTTGACCATGACACTGATTCTAGTCCTGACAGTCCTAATTCACCACCCTCTTTTAGTTTAACTAACAGAATGTCAAGGCCTCTTCAACGGCAGGTGACAGAGTCTCACTTTAAGCGAGAGCGGTCAGCTGGTGCTATCCCATCAAATACCTCCAAGCGAGACCTCAAGAAGGATAGGCCATTGCTCAGCAGGAGAAGTATAGAAGATGATATTAATGGTCTTGATTACAACAGAAACAATACAAAATATGACTTTACTAATGGTGAGACAGGTCAGAAAAGGTCACGTGTGAATGATAAACCCCAGGTGACTGTGATTAGACATGAAAAGTCGAGTACACTTCCAAATAGCCTTTCCAAAACTAATGGCTATGTAGCTTTAGACTCTGATGCTAAATACCCTAGTAGTTATTCTGATGGCTCATACCTCTCTTCTTCTTTTGAACCACCAAGCATTCTTCGAGTGCGCTTGGAAGAAACAGAAAACCAGTACTCCAGGTACGCTGAGTCTGAAGAGGCCAGGCGAAAACTTGCCCAGTTAATAAAGTCCAGCAGCATAGACAGATCCACTGAAGACAGATACCTTGCCAGTATAGATACTATAGAAGAAGAGACTAGCGCTAAAACCAGGAACCTTAAAAAATTAAATCTTCCGAAGCAGAATTTAAAAGATGTAACTCATTTATTAAACAGCGATGTGGGATCTAGACTTGACTATGACAGAGATGAAGAGAGGGACACCATTCTGTTTTCAGGCTCTCATTACAATAATTATGATGATCTCAATAAGTGGAAGAGCGCTAGGACTAATGTACTACAACAGTCCTCGAGACTCAGTGATCAGAAAAAATTCCAAAAATTAGCTCAGCAACATTTTGGCAGTAATAACGATAGACCTTATGATAAGGAGAAATACAGAGCCAGATTTTCTGATGATACAACTTTCAGGGACTCAGGTCAGTATGTTTGTATAGATCAGTTGGAGTAACACCATTTTCATTCAAATTAAACTGTGCTAATAAACATGTTTTTTTTTAAAGCTACAATAACTTTTTCTTTCTTTGCTATGCCCCACCCCATTGCATTTCCACTCTGAACTATAATCTATTCCTGAGTATCAAATGTTAGTCTTAGAGAAACAATACAACCAAGACAAATTATTTGATAATATCTGAATGGTTTTGAATGTAAAAATTACTACAGTTAAATCTAGCTATACTTGACTTCCCAGGATGAATACAATTCTTTGGTAAATCTCAAGTTCTGAAATAATTTAAGTTTTTCCATGTTGGTGGTCTAATGTGCTCATAACTGTAGGAATAGACTCATTAAAAACATCAGCATACAAAACATATTTGAAACAGAATTTGATTTCACCTGAAAGTCTCATTAAACTAGAATGAAAAGATCCACTAATAGTGATAGCATTACATCAACAAGTAGTATAAGTCAGTTTTAACACACATTGATATAAAATTTCATCATGGGTACCATATAGTTAGGTTGTTTTAAGGTTTAAATCACATTTTTTTATTTTTCTATTTCAGATGATCTTGAAACAGGTTACGATGCCCTAACAAAATATGCCACTTTAGGTAGAAAACAAGATATCTCAGACAGAGGCAGACTTGAAAAAGATGCAATACCTCGCTCCAGCACAGATTATGGCATTCAGTATAGTGTAATCAATCCTCAGCCTCCTCCTTCGCCCACTCCTCCTCACACATTACGAGAGGAGAGGACGATCAGCAGCTCTGGCCTCTCATCTCTTCCTTCCTCCACAAGTGACTACTTCTCTTCAAGTCGCCTGACTGAAAAGGAGGTAAACTCCCTGTCATCATATGAATTCCATGGTAGACCACCCCTGGACCAGAGAGCAGTGGCTCATACACTTCCTATTAAGCAGGAAAAGAACCGCTTTAGACCACCTAGAGGTATCTGGGGCACAATTAAATCAAAACCTTCTTCAACACTTGTCAGTAACTTGTCCTCAACAAATGTTGGCAACTTGCCAACTCCATGTTTAAGGGAATCATCAGTTTAATTGACCATTTTTCTTCATTCCATGTCTGTGTATTACTCCATCCATATTTATAGATTTTTTTTAAAATGCAAGATTCTGCTTCAACTGTACATTTTTCACTATTTTCCAAAACAAATTATAGATACTATATATCAAATTGTTCAATTGAATTCTTTGACAAATTTATAATTATATATGTTGTTGTTTTTTTGTTTTTTTTCAGTAGTTCTACACGTTTTTTTTATTGTTTCTGTACAACCTGTCCAAGTTGTGACATTGACTGTAAATACAATTAGGGAATAGTGTTCTAAAGCATTTAAGAAAGTTTTGCCAGTTTCATACATTATAAATTAGAACTGTTTGAATCCAACATTGTTTTCCCTCTTGTGTTGTATACTTGAAGAAATAATGCTTTGAGAAAGAGGTCAGATATGTGCCCTGTACTTAAAGTCATTTGTTTGTTGTCACTTTTAGAACATATGTCACTCTTATCACTTATGCAATATTGTTGGTGAGGTGAAAAAAAAAAAAAAAAAAAGTTGTATATAGACAAGAGACCATGGCGATGGAATCATAAAAAAAACAAAAACTGCTGACATAAATATTAAATTCAGATGTTCTGTGTTAATTCGACGTGTGCATGTGACAACTTCACTGTTTGTTTGTTTTTTTCTGGGCTTCCATTTAGAATCTTCCAATGAGTCAGTCAAATATTGTATTCAGGTGTTAGTGCATATATATTTGTATGTCTCTCCTCTTAAGTGTTACATTTTTCATATTTATGTGCTGGTGTCATTTTATTTGTAAATGTAATCAGACTAATTGAATAACTTTGATATAAGCTATTCCAAAAGCTTTGTAAATAAAGTGAATGAGCCCATGCACTGTCAAAACACTTGTCCTATACTTGAACATTTTGTTATAGCCATGAACTAGTTTATAAAATTGTAAAGTTGTAGGTGGAAACACGCATTTGGACAGCTCTTTTGTCTTGTATTCCTAGGTCCAAAACTTTGTTTGGAAAAAAAGTTGTTCAGACCTATACATTATTCTGTAGTGAAAAACAAAATGAGTCTCTAAACATATGCTGCAGGAAAAAAAGGTGAAAATGTTATGAGTTTAATTGTTATGTTTTTATTTTCAATTTGTAAGTACAAACTATAAACATGTCAAGAATCCTCTTGGAATTTTAATTAATTAACTTAGAAAGTAAATAGGACGATTGTGTTGATGTCTTTAAATGTGATGATTTGTCAAGAAAATATTTATTTTTGAGGATCAGATATAAGGATTGATTAGTGTGAAAGAGTTACATATTTAAGTTATCACAGATCTTTGGTTTTGTAACACAAATAAGGCATCAACTGTTTGTACTTGTCTATGCTGACTTCCTCTTGGGCTCTCCTTACTTGGTTACTCCTCCAACAACAAAAAACATTTGTCTGAATGTGTCTGAATCAACTGTTTGTACTTGTCTATGCTGACTTCCTCTTGGGCTCTCCTTACTTGGTTACTCCTCCAACAACAAAAAACATTTGTCTGAATGTGTCAATTCCATGTTTTTTCTAATTAGATAACCAAAGGACATCATTCATTTGAAACTTGAACATTTCTGGTAGGAGTTAGCTAAAGAATAAAATGCTTTGACAAGGCCACTACAGTCATTAATAATATCATTACCAACATATCAGGTCTTAAAATTACACTAATGGTCCTTGACTTTGAATGCATACCCACACTTTATCTAAAGAAAGAAACTCCAGTTTCTTGGATGGTTCCACTGTGTACAGTGATGTATTTCTATTCTCCTATTTTGTTTTAGAAGTATTTTACATTGATTTTAAACCTGTTTATATATACTCCAATGCCAACTTCTATTCATTGTATGTGTGTGTTATGTTTCTTCATAACAAAATCTCTTCATTTTGTATACAGTCAAAGACTTGTCAATGATTTAGATTTTATTTTTAAGAAGTCATGCAGAGCTTTTTTTTTTTTAAATTTGTAGAGCATTAATTTAATTATATTCTTAAATTGCTAATTATTTATCATAATTTTTAATTTATTACATTTTCTTTTTCTTTTCTGATGATCCATTTCTTTCAAGTTTAAGTCCAAAGATTCAATAGCATCATGTGCTAAACCTTTTGATCCGTTGTTACTGTGTGATGAGATGAACATAACTTTGCCTTGTCCCTTGCTTACTGTAGCTCTAGGAATACAACATTGAGTTCAGAGAATCATGGCTTTCACCCAGACCACAATGTTACGATGGCATTTGTTTTAGACTTGTCAGGATCTCTTCTTTCACTTTGGTTGTGCTTCAAACATTCCGTTTGATTTTGTTTTCAGTTGTCATTTTGAATCCATTGCTTGTACAATCTTAGTGCAGTTTTCCAAAAAAAATATTTTTTTCCCCCTAACTTCATGTATTATGAATTCAAAGTTTTAAGAGCCTCTGCTGCTATATATACTAGGATGAAATAACTGTGCAAAGTAGAGCAAAGACAACGTTACAATGAACTTCTGAAAATATAAAATGAACTCATTTTCACCTTTTATTTTATATTTCATAAAACAGCACATCAATTTAATTTAGCTTGTTAATCATTAAGATTTCCAATTAGCTCTGGCTTAACTCAAATATTTTTTACAATGGTTCTAATAGTAGTGTAGTAGTAAAACTGTTAGTAGCAAATGAAACTTGATTCTGGGGGAAAACAGTCATGTAGTAAACATGTATGGTAAATAGTTGAGACAAAACAAAAATTGTAAAAAAGAGTTGAATTCAAAGATCTTATCAGAGAACATAGAAGTATTCAGATGTATTTATATATCAAAGATGTTATTTATATGTTGCTGTTTTTGTATGTTGTATTAACTTGAATATTTGTCTGTAGACAGAGATTTAGACTCAACATATTGTGTGTGCTTTCATAATGATGTGAGATGACTTGACAAACAATGGGCTAACCTTATGCCATGACCAAACCTTTCTATTGGCTTCCTTCTGAGGAAAAATGTATTATAGGAAATAATGATGACGATTTTGGATCTCATCTGTTTTCCCTGGTAGGGCCCCTCTCCACCCCCACCCTTTTTTCCCCAGTCTTGTTTGTGTGAGAACACTCCCTACAGATTGTAGAAATATTGAACATTTTAAGAATAATGGGCAGAAATTAATCTTTTTTTTTTGTTTGTTTATTTTGAGATTGTTTGCACTTAGTTTATAGTCAATATCACCTTATTTTGAATTCTAGTGAGTCCATTGCAAGATGCTAACAGAAAGAAAGTCATTGAAGTGGAGATCTGAATATACTCATGTATATATATATCAAATAAGTCTATATTTGTTCATTAGGATGATTCACATTGTATTTGTTATGTTATTGTTGTAGCTTACTTCCAGTAAGCCCTAGTGAAGATATTAGATGTTTTGAAAGATGTACTCCAGTGAATAACAGATTCTATGACTTCTACACCAGATACAAGAAATGTTATATGTAAATAATTAAGTAAATACAACTTGCCCCAGAGATTATGTGATCCTTCAATTTAAGTAGAGGAGCCAGTCTGTGTTGAGTACATCAGTCCGAGTGGAGTATCTTGTGGTGATCAGTCAGTGTGGGCAGTACTTGAACAATTGTTCTACTCAGGAATGTTCTGCAGTCCCTTAGAAATTAAATCCAGAAGAGTGGGATCTCAATGCCTATGGCTCATTGGCTGCTCGTTTTATGCCATATTGGCTGTACATGGCTATACTAAATGTCAAGTGATGTGTATGAATATCTGTTAAGGTGTCTGAGAGTTTATAGAGAGACTTTTTTTTTGTTGTCTTTAACAAATGAAAATGGCAAATTTAATTCTTTAAGTGTACATTTTGTTCATATTGTTTTGGTTTTGTACATTGTATGTTGTTTTTGATGAGTGTAATATATCCAAGGAGCTGAATGTAACAAGTGATTGATGTCAATAAGTTTCTGCTAGAACTCAAGCATAATACACTTGCTTGTAGCTCTCTAGTGTGTATTTCTTGTTACTTAACTGTTTTCTTGATCAAACCCATTGGCCATAATTCACTTTTGATTATAGCATTCCTTCAGTTGATGTGTTCCCGGTACCACTAGGACATTCTCTTTGAGTTTGTATATTCTAACCAAACATTTCTAAGAGTCTCATTAGAGCTTGCTACTTTTTGTGATATTTACAACATTCTGTGGGTGTGTTTGAACTCTTTCATTACTGTGAAGTATTTAGCTCATGACATACAAGTCAATTTAGTTGGGACTTTTTTTTTTTTTAATTATACTGGTAACTTAAATTCATTTACATGATACAGTACTGTCCTAGGATAAAAAAGTCACTTAGATTAATTCATCTTAATGCATAATTATACCAGAGCAGCTGTGTAGTCTATTTAGTCAGGATGATCCTAAAAGTAGCTCAATCAAAGATTTGAGCAGCTCAATTTCCATATGCCTGATGTTTATAGATGAATATATCTATCTATATCATAGTGTAAAATAATGTTACCAACAAATGTCTTCTTTTTACCTAGACTATTGACATTTTGACATGAGGATGTGAACACAAAGAAACTTTTTATTATGGTACTTGGTGTTTTATAGACAAAACTCAGTTGTGGAACTAGAGAACTAGTTAGGACGCACAGAATGTGTACTTATAACATTCCTTGCCAACACCCAAGGGATAAGGAACCATTCCTGGATGTTGGTGTTATAGTATCAGTAGATAGACTATGCTAAGGACTGATAGTCTTTATTTTCAAGGGATACATGACTGTATGCTCAATGGCTACTCTAGGTCAGATCATGACCACTGTGTTAGACAGCCATGACAGGAATCTTCTCATTTGGAGTGAATGAAATTTTTCTTTCTCTCTTTTGTAGATTCATTCTTCATTATTTTGTTTGTTTCATAATAAATGTTTTTTTTTTAAAACAAAGTTAAATCTTGGAATGTTTCATGGATAACTGTATTATTGTGTGTTATGTTTGTAATGTTACTGCAATCCTGTTCTAGCCAAATATAGCTCTAGATCTAGAGAACTGGTAGAAAGACAGATCATAAGTGTGGAATAATTTATTGGGTGAATAGTAGATTTGATATTTGACCTGCATTTTTTTTTTTTGTAAGAAGAATTTGTAGGATATTGAGCTGAAGACAAAACAGAAAATGCATTTTTGAAGCTCCAAATAAGAGAATAATCAATATTTAAAAAAAACAACAATGCTAAATCACTTACACATATCTCAATACTGCAGGAATAAGCTCCCTTTTATCTAAATAAAACAGAATTAATTTCCACTAATTGATTAATTGTTTAATTTTTTGTATTCATGTATTGTCATCGACTCTGAAATAATTGTGTCAAATTTCAACTTGATCTGAGAATGGAGAGTGGGAGAAGAAACTTATACAAAACATAATAGGGGAAATAACACCACATATACAGCCACATCTCAATAAATAGCATTTATTTCCCTTTAGATACCAAACAAAATACTTAATTATCAATAATTAATTAACTAATGGTTAATTTTTAAATTGATTCATGTTTTGTTAGGTAGAACAAATAATTTTTAAAGTTTCAGCTTTATCCGAGAATGGGTTCGGGAGAAATAACGTGTATACAAATTGTACCAGAGTGAGTTGATTTCAGATTTGTAAAAACGTTTTGCGGCATGGCTCCCCCTGGCTAGCTTGGGACGAGTAGGCCTACATATTGTTTCAATAACTCCAGAAAGAATCTAGTTTCAGGGTAAACAAAGACATTAAAATATAATGCGCGGACTGTCATTTCGTAAAGAGGGTACAAAGGAAAAGTTGACAATTTTTAATTTCCCCACCCCCCGGGAGCCAAAAAAAAAAATCCCGTTTACGGCCACAGCTCGCTGAAACCACATCATCAAACTAGATCTAATCCTTGTTATTGAAGTGCCTACAACCAACAAGAATAGGTCTAGACTTACAATACTCCAAGGACGCTGGGATTACTACCAGACCCCTACCTGCATGGGGGGGGAGAGCGAGAACTGGTCACGCTGATTGCCCGATATAAGCCCTAAGTAACTGATCTGATCGTTTCTCTCTTGCAACAAATGGCACCTACTTTAATGTAAGCACCTACAAGGCTAACTTCTATTGATGACAAACTATAGTGTGCATTTCTTTATTATTGAACGGAACTTTTCCTTTGATCATTTCTACTAGATCTAATTCTCTTACCAAAAGAAAACAAAAAAGTGCAAAACAATGAAATTATTCTTTTTAGATGGTGGTGATACTTGGGCAGGCCCTAGCGTTAAGCAATTATTAAATTAGACTCTAGATCAAGTTATCTAGGTTCCTAGCTTGACTTAAGAATATATTGATGGCTTTATCAAGGAGATAAGATTACCATCTAAATCGATGCAAGCGCCGAACTGCCACTCCCTCCCATGAATTCCTACACGTTGATCGGTAGTAGGCCTACTACTTGTACCAGTGTGGTTATGTTACTGATGTCCTTACAGATGACCAGTCTGGGGGCTGTCAAGTGTTATGGGAAGACGAATGACACATTAACACGCAAGTGTGCGTTGTTCTGTACAGAGAACGACTGCCCTTCCTATTGTATCTGTGTCCATGACAAAAGTAAGCGTTATATTATAAGTCAATTTTCTTGAGTCTACATGAACTTGTGTTGTTAGTTTAAACTAAAGGTACGTCAAAGTGTCAAACAAGAAAAAGAACACCCCAATTTTAATTCGTAAACAAAAATAAATTAAAAAAAAAAACGCTTATATTAAAAGGCACTAAAATAAAATGTATTTGGCGATGAGTTTTATCCCTTTGGATCCGGTCAGTATAGAAGAGAGGCGAGTGTTGACGTGTGGGCAGCCCGGCACTTGTAATTTTTCCAGCCAGGCTTTTCCCTAGCAATTGAGATATTACTCCCTATCTGACAGCAATGTCTCTGGGGAAAAAAAGAGTAATAGTTACTGGTAATAAGTTCCTAGCTGATTAGCGTAAGCTGGAACGCCAGGGACCACTCGACTTTGGGAGAGGGTCTTCAGTCACATTGAATAGCTATATACTGCCTGCTTAAGCCGAGCAGCCCTCGGACAATAAAGTGATATCCCGCCACAGATTGCCGCACCACGAGCATGGTACGAACCTGTGACCATCGAGAACATCCGAACGACAGTCAAGTAAGCATACCACAACCAGGCAGCTATTACGTCAAGGAAAGCACAAGAAAAAAAAAATCACAGATCTTGAAAAGCTTCAGGAAACATGCTTCCTTTGAACACCTTGAATATTGGTCAAACAGTTGCACATAAAGAAGGTTCCAAAGAAAATCATCTTTCTTCTATTTAAGAGTGAGTTTGTGTATTCAAATAAGAATAAAGGAAAGATTAAACTCGATTGCTCCAAAAATATGTCTTTGCAGTAAACAACAGATTGCAAGCCGACCATTTTCACACTTTAGGCCCATGCCTGTCGGACGAAATACGTGACCCTCCAAAAAAAAAAAAAAAAAGGACATGCCTTTTTTCAACCAGGTGTCCGGCTACCCTAGGCAAAGTTGTATAGCAAAGATTGGGCTTTTTAGTTGATTACATGGAATATTTTACTCATTTGAAATATTTCTACACGCGTTGAAATGATCGATTAGAAGTGTGACAAAATTAGCTCATTAGAATGTAGATGTAGGCCTATTACTTTATTGTGACTTCTTCTTCTTCTTCTTGAAACTGTCAGGTAGAGTTGAGCCTTCGGCTCTTGGAACTCTAGGCCAGCAAAAGTGAACAAGAGCTCTCTCTCACCGGTCACGTGTAGATCTAAGTTGAAGCCTTGGTCCCATGAAGTCCGATCTAACTGCATATAAAGGCCTACATATTTATTTTGTGAGTGCATGCGAGTGCGCCTGTGTGAGCCAGATTGTATTTTTAAAATGCAGGATAAATTTCTTTTAAATTTCGTATAAATCTATGATCCATTTTTCTACAGGTGAAAACAATGCATGCTCCTATCTGCCAGTGATTCCTAATAATACTTTACAGGTGAAGGAAACGATCACTGCAGGTATTCAGGCTAAATGATGTCTCCCTCCACAGCACCATGGCGTAGCCAGGATTTTTTTTCGGGGGGGGGGGGGGGGGGGAGGGGGGGGGGTTTGGGGGATTTTTTTCTCCGCCCCCAGCATTTTGAGTTTAAAACCCCCTAACAGAGGGTGGTTGAGTTTAAAGCCCCCTACCAAGGGGGTTCGAGTTTAAAACCCCCGACCAGGGGTTTTTGCAGTTAAATGCTTCTCTTCTATAAAACAAAACAAAAAAAAAATGCAAACGACAATCCCCAAATTCATATAACACAGTTAAGGAAGATTTTGATTATAAACCTCCCCCCCCCAAAAAAAAAAAAAAAAAAAAATTACGATAAGCCTCCTCTTCAATATAAAGAAAAAAACAACAAATTACACACTCAAAATTCTATGAGCGTAGCTAAAGGGGTTTTTAGTTTACCCCCCCCCCCCTCTTCAGTATGGTTTGAAGCTAAAATACTTCTTTTCAATGCGGTATTAAAAAAAAGCGAATTACGCACTCAAAATGTTATAAGCGTAGCTAAATGGGTTTCGATTCAGTTTTGAATTTAAACCCCCCTTCAGCGGGGTTTGAAGCTAAAAATACCCCTTCAATTTGAAAAAGCAAATTATGCACTCAAAATGTTATGAGCGTAGCTAAATGGGTTTTGACTCAGTTTTGAGTTTAAAACCCCCTTCAGCGGGGTTTGAAGGTTAAAAAAAACTTTTTAATATTAAAAACAAAGCAAATTATACACTCAAAATGTTATGAGTGTAGTCAAAGGGGTTTTGAGTTTAAACTCCCCTCCAGTGGAGTTTGAAACTTAAAAATACGTCTTCAATATAAAAAAAAGCAAATTATGCACTCTAAAATCTATGAGTGTAGCCAAAGGGTTTTGAGTTTAAATCCCCCGCAAGCGGTGTTTGAAGCTAAAAAATACATCTTCATTGTAAGAAAAAAGCAAATTACACACTCAAAATGGTATGAGCGTAGCCAAGCCAATTGGGGGTTTGAGCTTCAACCCCTCTCCTACAGATGGCTTTTTTAAAAGTTTAAAACCCCTCAAGATAATTTTGAGTTTAAAATCCCCCTACAGAGCGTTTTAAGGTTGAAAGCCTCTCTCTTCAATATTATTTCTAAAGCAAACTACAGTCACCAAATTCTATGACCGTAGCTAAATGTGGTTTTGAATTTAAAAAGAAAACAACTCCAAATATATTTTAGTTTAAAACACCCAACAGATGATTTTACGATAAAACTTCCCTTTTCGATATAACATCTAAAGCAGAATAGTCACCTAAATCCAAGATCGTAGTCAAGAGAAGTTACACATGTCTACCAGTGCAATGAAATTGAAAAGCACTAAATGTGGCTCTACAAAGATGGCTAAGACGGATCTTAGGAGTCAGTTAAAAAGATCGTGTCTAAATCAAGGAAATTCTATGCCGAAGTGGGAGTCGACCCCTTAGTAAGATTGTGATAGAGCGTCGCATGAGTTTTGCGGGACATGTTCTCCGACAAAATGAATTACGAATAATAAGAGTTGCGATGAAATCCTAGTACAACTTGGCGCCACAGTTTCATTGAGGTCCTCAGAGCAGGCGGGAAGAGGCTTCAGACATTACCAGTGACAGATTTTTGTGGAAACAGCTTGCCAGCAAATGCGCCGAACGGCTCCGGAGGGTCTAAGTCAGTAAGAATAGCACATTAGGTTTTTGAAATAAAACTTTTTAATAGCAAAATAATGCACTGTAGTTACCTCAGAATATGCATTTAGTTGGCTTTCAATACCAGAAATAGTGCTTGGCGGCGGTAGCGGCCTTAGGGGGTGGCAAGTGGGGCAATCGCCCCGTGCTTAAGGGGGCCCCGCAATCGTAGATTCCCTTGTCACCTTCAGGTCCGAAAACCAGACCAGTTTTCATAATCTAGGACTTGTTGCTCAATATTTCTTGGCAACTATATGATACCAATGACCATGTAAACTCTTAAAATAACATGTTTTGGTAATGAAATACCGTTCAGGTAAAGACCGCACCTTGTACATCCTAATTGGCTATCATTGTTTAACGGTTCACATTGGCATAGCTGGAAGTTACCAATCAAAATCGTTTATTTCGTAAATAAAGAGTCATACAGTACTGTTATGTCGCATTACAGTATAAAAAGAACTGGTTCGTGTAAAGTAAATATACTGTGACTTTAGTAAGCCAAAGAAAAAAAAAGGGACAAGAGTATGTGTGAAGGATTTCTTTTTTTTTTTTTTTTGTACTGAGGCCTAGCTCGTACAGTTATTTCGGCCAATCAGCATCCAGAAAGTTTGACGATGACGTAGTCATTTTTTCTCCAATAGGCTAATGTGCATGTACATCTGGTGGCCGCGGATGTATTTTTTTTTTTTCATTAGAAAGTCGGACCTGCGAAAGTCAATGGAGCACTGTACACTTTGTTCTTATACCAAAGACTAAATGCTGTATTTTCTTGTCCTAGTTAGTTGTTTGTCTCGAGAGCTAATGAAAGCCAAAGTAGTAAACGAAAGTTTCTGCGACTGCAAACATTTTGGTAATAAAATTCAGCAGCACGAGGTTTCTGTCAATCACGTTAAAATGTTTATAAAATGTTTTAAATGTTTCGGATGTTCCAAACAATGGTATGTTTTTAGCCTTGGTTGAGATGCTTGACAAATTCAACCCAACCATGTAAAATGATGCAGGAACATCTTCGACGAATTAAGGACGCCGAAGCTCACGACCAGTTCCTCGGATATAGGATTGAAAACGAAATTAAAGACCCTATGACATATTTTCCCGTCATCCTTGACTACATGCTTGATGCTAGCCACAAAGAACCCATGTCTTTTATATAGCGTTTTGTGGACAGATCAGCTCCAGAAGTTAAGGTGGAGAAATCTTCTTGTGGATGTAGTTAAAAGGTCAATAATGGCTGCCTGGTCGTGCGGTTTGCGCGCTGGACTGTCGTTTGGATTTATCGATGGTCCCGGGTTCAAACCCTGTCCGCTCCCATCCCCCGTCGTCCTGCGGGAGGTTAGGACTAGGAAGTAAACTATCTTCAACTCTGAAGGAACATCCGAAACATGTGAAACAATAATACAGTACTTCAGCGTTAGAAGCGACGATCCCTTAAGCGTGACATTGTACGATAGGTCTATTTATACGCTTTAGCGCCCCGCATACGACATTCGACTGGGCCCCTGCGCACTGCTAAGGCCGCCTCTGGCCCTAGGCGAATGTTATATACGGGGCCTTGAGCCTATTATATACCGTACCACATCATGCTAACGGGCTCGTCCGTCTTATTCTTGCTACTAAACATTACGTAGGTACTGTTCTACTGGCCTTTCACTAATTGCTTACTGTATTGTATTTGTTCTGTATGAAAGATTTCGCCTTTTAAGGTTAATAAACGTAACTAATGATTCAGAAACATTTTACATAAAAATTAACAAATTAGATAATACTAATTTCTGCTAAGCTGGAGTCGGAAAGTAACTATTAAATACGGAGGAGAACCAGTACACTTGTAGTAACCAAATTGTTGCCTTGACGGCTACAGACTACAGACGGGTTCAGTCATGGAACTTTCCTGGCTTGACACTTTGCACTAATAATATTATGTATCTTATCTAACGATGCGCGGTCCAATGCCGAAGCTAAATTGATGTTCTTTAGGAACAAGGTGTGCGATAGGAGCTACAGTTGTCCCATACGCGGCAGGGCTATACAATGGGTTTTCAGAATAGATAATGAAAAAATGACTCCCATATTTTTTTATATGCCCAATGGTATATGCACAGTAGCCTGTTGGTAAAAAATGAATAAGTCATCGCCAAACTTTCTGGATGCTGATTGGCCGAAATAACAGTATAGCACATTAACTGGTTCAATCGAGACCAATCGTCGGTGACAAGGAAATATAAGATCGCGGGGCCCGCCTCAGGCGCGGGACCTGGGGGCGGTTACCCCACTTGCCACCCCCTAGGGCGGTTGCCCCACTTGCCACCCCCTACGGCCGCTATTTATTATTGTTGCTCTAGATCTTTTACAAAATTAATTACACGACTGATGCAAACTAATTGATACAAATACACTTAATATAAGCTTTTTTTTTTTAATTTTTTTCTTCTTGTTCACTATTCTAGTGAGCACAAACTGTCGCCTGGATTGGTCTTTATAGTGCTTCCGGGGGGTGGGGGTGGGAGCGACCTCTGTTACGCCGTCGTCCTGTAAGTATGTGCAGATCCCCCATAGGAGATTGATGTCCTGCCCAGAGCATACAAGAATTGCAGCTTTCTGCAACTCGGAAAGCTTACACATTTTCTCCCTAGTTTGAACACCTTCCCCCAATATTCCCAAAAAGAATGAAATAAATAACTATTGCTTAAAATATAGTCCTAATTACGTTCCAGTAACATCATAAAACCTTTTCCACAACATTTTATATTAAATACCAACCATATTCCATATATCAAACACAAGGTGTAGGCCCATATTACCTGAGAGGTATTTTTTTTGTTATGTCTATACTACTATAGATTAAAAACGTATGTAAAAATTAATATATATATATATATATATTACAAGGTACACCTATTTTGTCTATCAACTCAACTGGTTCGGACAAGTGGACACTAGCCTTACAGAGATCTGGAGTAGTGGACGGTTCAATCTGGAACGAACTCAGCTCCTATTTCAAACTCTATAAATTCGGAAATATCTACGAGATCATTCTTGACCAGACGCCAGACTTGGAAGGAATATTCGAGCGCTTTGTAAGAAACTTTAAGACTTGATTAATATATGTGTAGTGCGAAGTACCATTCCTACATACAGTCTGTTGCAATACTGAGGCCAAGACGATGGAATCCGTTTTGATCTCAGTTATTCTAGATAGTTAGTTCTAGATCTTGTAAACAATCTGTTAAAGATTAGATCAACCTAGACTAACAGTTGTTGATTCTTTATACTAACAGTTCTAGATCTTCTGAGAATCTAGACTAAGAGTTCTAGATTTTCTACATCAATATTGCTAGAAATTCTAAATCAATTGTTCTAGATCGTCTGAATCAGAAACTGTACATCTTCTAAATTAGATTCAGCTTTGTTTTTCATTTAAGTTAGCCTAATTAAATTCGGGCTTGCAATCAGTACAAAAAAAGAGCTCTTTGGACGCAATGCTTAATTAACACTTGAAGAAGTCTTAGTCTTTACATCTTATTCTTTTCATCATTTGTTTAGACTATGTTGTTACGATTATTTTTATGCTATTCTTTACAATGACATTTAATGGATGTCAGCCTTTGTATTCTCCACTCTGAAATATTTATTACAACGTTATTACTTTCTTCCCGAACTCTAGGCCATCAAACTGAAGCAGCTAACTGTAATACTGACTTGTAAGATAGCCTCAAACCCAGACCAGGTGACGATGTTTTCATTAGGTCATTTAATTACTTATAGCCCGGCTACAGTTCTTGTATTTCTTTGATTTATGCTATTGTAGCATTCAGTAATTTCATGACGATAGCACACAAGGCTTCTATTTGCATTTATTTGCAGTCTCATTCCGTCCATCTTGAGATTCTACCAGTCAATGAGTTTGCACCGGAATACAAGGAGGCGATTTTAAAACAGAATGTTTCGGAGGTAGACACGTAGTCTGTTTTGTTTTAATCATTATAACCCATCAGTATGTGCAATGAGGTTATGACGTACAGATAAAGCAAGAAAATGAAAAGAAAGCGTGTTGACATTGTCACAGTCTCGGTTGACATTGCCTGTTATATGTTCACCTCGGGTCATGAAGGTGAAAGACATGTGAATCCTCCGAGATAGAAAGGGGAAGTAAGAATGACTAAATTGACTTTTAGTCAGTAGTATATTTTAATCAGTAGGCCTACATTATTATTATTATTGAGTAAATCTCATATTTGTCTGCTGAAGATCGACTTTGTTTACTGTTCATGTTCGTTGCGTGCTAAGTGGGCACACGAACCCAGCATCCTACAGCATTACACATTCAGCATGTTACAGACATAAATTGCACGTTAAATAAAACAAGAAGTTAGCTCTTGTTATGTTTTATTTCGAAGGTGTCAAAATCGTAGCCCAAGTCTTAGGTGTATAATAATAATATACGGCAGTATAACTTATTTATTTAAGATTGTTTAGTAATACATATATGATATAGGTCTAAGATTTATAAGAATGTATTTGGATCAAAGATTTATAACAATGTATTTAGGCCGAAGATTGTATACAAATGTTTAATTGATAGGAAAACTTTTCATGGACAATTATATTTGAGTGGAGGAATCAAAGAAACAGCATCCAAATAATGGAGAAATAATGTGAACAGTTATCTAAGGGGATAAAACTCCAATATTTAGCCACATCTCTGAATACTGAAGAATTCATTTCCTATATCGGTATCAAACAAAATAATTAATAACCAGTAATTAATTGACTAATTGGTTAATTTTAAAAATTGATTCATGTCTTGTCTACACCAATGAATAAGTATCCAAATTTTAAACTTGATTTGAGAATGGGAGAAATGACGTGTTCAAGCTCTGCAAGAGACAGACAGACAGACAGAGTGAGTTGATATAAACTTTGTAAAACCTTGCTTCGTGCTTAAATTACGTCAGAGCTTTTGATATCGAAATTGCCCGAATTTTTGACTCTGTACATACAGGCGCACAGAAGCAAATACCCAAAAGCACACTCTTAATTTTTTTTCAAAATAAATTGTTTGTCTACGAACTAACGACTGTTATCCAGAGATCTATATCTTCGTTATATTTTCAGAATACTAAACTAGGCTCTGTGATTCTAATGTTAATAAACCTGACTATGGATCGAGATGTGAATCCAGATGGCAGAGAACTTGGGGACTTCGGCATGACAGATTACTTGTTTGACGCCATGGTAATTTGATTGTTAGATTTATTTTGTTCTTAGTCTGCAGGACGCGATTTACTTTTTAGACTTAGCGTACGAAACTATCCCCGGTGTGCTCTGCTCTAGGCCTCACCTCTAGTCCATAGAGTCTTTGGACATAATTCATCAGAAATAGGGATGTGATTTATTTGCATCTGCTTGATTTCCTTCCCGACAGAACAATGGTTCAGGCAGGCCGATGGATTTTCCGTTGGCCTAGAGCCGTGGTCGCAAACCTTGGATGCAGCTCTTTCCCTCCACAAAAAATGTTCAGTGCAGGCCTGAAAAAAAAATAGTGACTATTTTGTTTTGTAAGAGCGCAATACATTTATTTGAAAAGAAACACACAGAAATGAGAAAAGAGGCACAATTTTAGAGAGCATAAAAGCACAGATATTCACTCGCAAACATGTGTATCATTATTTCCGTGGCATTTTTTTTCTACATTTATTGGACGATCAAGGCGACGACGGCGCGAAGGAGGTGTTTTCAATTCATGCATGAGTTATTATCTCTACTGAAGACCCTAAAGAGGAACTTAATGGCCATTTAAAGGACCATTGCGTGGAGTTAAACTATAGTAGGCCTAGATGTAAATGAAAGCTTCGAAAAAGCATCGAATTCTAAAAGAAAAAATAAGTATAACAAGTGTTATACAAGACTCTGGCCCCAAAACCCTCCTATAAAATAAAAAACTGACTGAGCTGCGCGGTTCATATCAAATATAGGATTATTGATCTGAACCCTCCGACATGTAAAATGAGAACAATGAAGAAGAATAATCTGGAAAGGGTTTTAAACTTAAAGCCCTCCTGGATGGGAGTTAAACTCAAACCCCACTTGGCTACGCTCATAGAATTGTGTGTGTGTAGTTTGCTTTAATTGTATTTTTAAGAGGTGGTTTTTAACTTCAAACCCCGCTGGAGGGGATTTTAAACTCAAAACCCTCCGGCTTTAACTTAAAGCCCTCTGGGGAGGGATTTAAACACAAAAGCACTCTTAACTTTGCTGATAGAATCTCGTGTTTGTTGTATGCTTTAGTCTTATACGGGGAAAATATGTAGGTCACAGCTGGAGCTGCGTAGCCACAGGAAGTACTGCATTTCTCATTAATCTTCGGACTCGAAGACAAGCCTTATTATTATTATTATTATATTGAATAGGGGTTTTGTCGTAAAATAACATTAGAGGGGGTTTTAAACTCCAAATCCTTTTGGCTACGCTCATGGAATTTGGCGACTGTCGTTTGCATTAATTTTTAGAGTGTCCCAGACTAAATTCCTACAACAATGACAAATCTTGAGAAACGCACGCATTAGAGTCTAGGTTTAAGAATAGGAGCGAGAAAAGAGAACACAGCAAATGGAATCTAAAAATCACTCGACAGAAATGAAAATAGCCGTTAAATGAAGATAAAAGCTATTCTAAATGTAATGAAAAATATAAACGAATGCCATATATATATATATATATATATATATATATATATATATATATATATATATATATATATATATATATTAGAAAAAGAATTAAAAATAATTATTAGTAAATAACAGATTGATATATTAATATTTTAAAAAGTATATGTAGTGACTTGTGATACTATGCAGCTAATTATGTCATTATTTTGTCACTTAAGGTGCAATGTACTCATGTAGCCTAATATCATTGTGGACTATATAACTCTAACATCAATTGCTTTGGTTACTGTCGATTCTGTTCAATTAGACAATTATCGAAATTCTTCCCAGACGAACAAGCATACTGAAAGCCAGGAAGACTAATGAGTTGGCAGAGTTTAAGTCATTGATTAACATGCATGACAACAAGATTGACATAGGAATACGCGTAGGACGTAATCGTCTTCTTATTTAGAAGTAACGTCTTTATTTTATAAGATACGATGATAAGGTTTGTATTCATTGTTGACGATAAAAATGATTAAAACGTTTATAAGCACTGCACTAGGAACAAATATTTCACTGTAGGCGTGTGGAAAATAAAAGAAATCATCGAAATAAGAAAAACAAAAAAAATATTATCTATATAAATAAATCTATATAAATAAATCTATATAAATAAATCTATATAAATAAATCTATATAAATAAATCTATATAAATAAATCTATATAAATAAATCTATATAAATAAATCTATATAAATAAATCTATATAAATAAATCTATATAAATAAATCTATATAAAAAAAACTAAATTTAAATTTAATCCTAAATAATATTTCAATCTTTCCGTGTCTTGTTCTCCCATTGATAAGGCCACCATTGTACTAGATCGTGCCGCTGACTTTGTAATATTCACATATGACGAATCAATTTCCGAACACATTAGATGAACAATGCCTTCACTTTAACGTAATACTAATTAATAAGCTATCCCTCCACAGCGTGACGGCAAGGAGTACTTTGAAATGAAGGATTTCTCTCAGGGCAGCATCGTAGTGAAGAAACTTTTAGACTTCGAAGCTTTGGTACCAATGAATGCCACACGATTCTATCTCAACGTGTCGGCATCTGTAAGTCACGTGACTTCTTTGTTGATGATAACAGCTTCTGGTTTCATGTCTTTTAATATCATCAACATTAGTGTAAACTGTAATGTTTGTGTGTCACGTTTGGAAAGGGCCCCACGATGCTATAGCTGGAGAGTTCGTGACCCAGGTGGCAGGGTCAATGTTGAAGGCTTTCACCTACGCTTCGAGGGTGTCCCTGAAACGTTTATCTTTGTCAACCTTGTGCTCGCTACCTTCCCTTCGCTGGCCATAAAGAATTATTTTAGAGATGCGTGAGTCCTGCCCATCGCAATTGAGACTGCATCAGGATTGTCTGGATGCTTTGCAGGCCCGCTCTTAGAAGGGCTTCAGTGTCCGGTATTTTGTTTTGCCACCTACCATTCAGTATTTTTGTGAGGCAGATCAGGTGGAAGTAGTTCCTGATCAGTTATTTTGCCTTTCCCTGTATACTGTCCACGTTTCTGAAACATAGATCAACGTTGGGAGGATGACAGCCTGATAGAGCCCTAGCTTGGTGCTTGGTCTATAGTACACACACAGAGACGCTCTCTTATACACACACACATAGGTTACACGTTCTCTTTTATATACAGGCTCATATACACACACATGCACATTCTCATATACACAAACACTTACACATTCTCGTACAACTATACATTACCTTATACTTAAACGTTCATTATATGCTTATATATAGGCTAGATCTAGGCCACATGCATTCCCCTTTAATTCTATACCAAATACAACATTTTCTGATAACAAACAACAAAAACATTTGAAGCTTAATCATAACATGGTAGTGAAATAGCAAGGAGCATAATGAAGAATTCCTTCAAAACGTGGAAAAATAATTAGGGAGAGAAAGAGATAAGATCTGTTGCTGGAGTGACCACTACCTTCAAGGCATTGATATCTGAACATAAACTTATATGATTAATATCTGTCTACAGGATATTCATGGAGTGACCACCTACACGACACTGACTATCAACATAGTGGACGTGGACGATCTGCCTCCTGAGTTTTACTACTCGGGATGTCCAGTTGTGCTCGACAAAACAGCTCCATGTCACGTGGCCTACGAGGCACTACTATCACTGAACTATATCGTAAATAGATCTATACATTTATTTCATTCGACCGAAGCTACGTTATTTAAAAATATGGAATGCTGGTTATGCAGGACCTATAATTTTAGGCATGGAGATTTTCATACATGGCGGAAAAAGCTTTTTGGTGTATCCGGTGTGAATAAAATAAAGGAAGTGCCGATAAGCTATAATTTAAAAAAAGAAAAGATATAGAATAATAAGATAATAAGATATATAACTTTTTTAAAAAATTCATGACCACTTATCCTTTCCCCATCGATACTGATATCCTAATTAGAAATCAATCCACACAGCTATCTAACTATTTACATTCTGGTACTAGTGCTACTTCACAAAATGATTATTATTTATTATAGCCACTTACTCAATATGTAGGCTATCTGTCATCTGGGCGGGACTAGCGTTTATTGTTTTGTTTGTTTTACTTGTTTTGGATGTTCCTTCAGAGTTGAAGATAATTACTTCCTAGTCCAAACCTTCCGCAGGACGACGGGGGGATGGGAGCGGGCAGGATTTGAACCCAGGACCATCGATAAATCTGAACGACAACGCGCAAACCGCACGACCATTGGAAGTAGATGTATTCTTTAACATAGGCCTACAAAATATTGCTCGTTCTAGAAAAAAAGTATTTGGATCCTAATTATATTTAATATAACATAGAAAATCTAAATTATTCTAAATCGACCACATGGTTATGTCTGCGCAGGTTGTTACAAAATATATAGGTCGCAGCTGGGGCTGCGTAACTTCGGAAAATACTGCCTTCCTCATTAATCTTCTGACTCGAAGACTAGCCTTGTTATTAAATTGGATATTATCTGCCTTCAGTTTTCCGTTTAAAAATGAAATAAAGCGGATGTTGTTTTTTGTTGTTAGGGTCCAATGACAGACATCGTTCCCAGTTTGATTCATGCTAGAGACATGGATACTTTGAATACTGAGCTGGAGTTTTCTTTGGAGTTGTCTGCAGGAGAAAAACTAGGTATTGGCATTTGGTTTCAGTTTTGAAGCTGAGTGGTAGGTGTAGTAGCTTCTTAAAATGTATTTGATGTATAGGGTTAACAATTCCCTTTCTAACCGACTTCGACTCTGTAGTAGAGATGGGAATCGAACCCAACTTTTAAAGTTCGGGTTCGGTTTGGTTCGTTCAGATTCGGTCAGGTCTAAAGTTCGGGTTCGGTTTCATGTTATGAAATTATGTAATCACAAAATTACGTACATGTAATAATGTTTAATTCAGTTATTCATTAGATAAAACAGCGATGTTAAACTTTATTCTGCCGGTGGGCCATACTCGTGTCGCGGGCCACAGATCAGAAAAGCTACAAAAAACATTATATACAAAAAAAAAAAAATAAAACACTTTTATTAGAAATCCGTGGATATAATTTTAAAAAGTTTCCCTTTCAGACCTTACGATCTATAGGGCAGATGATGTAAAGGTATTTTATTTTTGTGGTCCACGGTTAACGAGGGTGTCATGTGACCATCACAACGACCAACTAACTTTTCCCCAACTAACGTCAGGTACCTATTAGAGCTTGGTGAACTCAGAGGCGACCTTAAGATCCCGAAATTAAAAATCTTAGTCTTCACCAGGATTCTAACCTGTGACCCTTTGGATCGCAAGCCAAGCGCTTTGCCACTCAGCCACCGCGCTTCCCACGTGAATATAATATTTACACCAATTCATGGGAAGATCCCACTGCAATGATGAGACACCAAGTTGAAGCAGTAAGTCTAGATACGCCCCTTTCCACCTGCTAAATGAAGAGTTGCAATTTGGTTTAGAAGCCGCGTATGTCAGCCTAATACAACTTATTGCCACAGAGGTTCTGTTTGACTTGACAAATTTTCAAATAACTCTTGCTGCCAGTTCGCCATGTCACCCAGCCATACTTCTGGCGGTATCAGCCTCACTCCCACTAGTTTCTCTCAAAGGAAAGAAGTCTCCGCCATGATGTCTAAGACTTCTTTGAACAGGTCTTTGCCAGTGGTGGTCCCAAATGTCCCAATGCATGTTCCTCATAGCAGATATCTTTTCTGTGATTTAAACATTGATTTTCGTACTGCGAACAAGTAGCAAAAGTTGGATATGTCGGCGCTCCAGCTCTTCTGCTCTATCTTTTAGTTTTTTATTGAGTTTTCTGATTGTCATGCGAAATAGAGTGGCCTTTCTATTTTCATGGCACATTTCTTCCATCACTGATAGTAATCACCTCTAAAGCATTGCCCGCATGTCGAAAAAAAAAAGACTTCATTCCACTACATACAATGTGACCAACTCTGTACCATGCCCTTACCGCCGACTTGTCCCTTCTTGGTAAATATTCTCGTCAATCCTCTCATCTCTAGGCGTTTGTTTGCAATTATTTCTTGCTGGCTCAAACTAAGAATGCCGCAATATTTGTTTATCTTTTTGATTACATAATGCCGTTTAAAGTTACGTTCTTTAAAAACAGCCACGAATATCTCAATACTAATAAAAAAAAATATTGGCTTATTTTCGTGCTCCATAAAAGGGGACTTTTCACTTTTCCTGCTAGTCTCTAGATAACCAAAATGATCCAGTTTTCCAGAAATTTAAGATAACTGTCAAATCATCTCACTGAAACTAAGTATTTATTTTGTCTTGCTAAAAAATATTGATTCTGTTCGGTCAAGGTAATGACAGTTCGCTCGGTTCGGTTCGTACCGATCAGTTTTAAAGTTTGGGTTCGGTTCGGTTTGGTCGTAAGTGAGGTTCAAGTTCTGTTCGGGTTCGTTTCCCATCTCAGCTCTGTAGCCCATGGGAACTGTGAGGCTTAGATCTATATTATATGCACAATGTGATGCAAGGGCGGATCCAGAACTTTTGAGGATGGTAGACGATTTGCTAAAAAATAAATCCTAACCTTATATATATATATATTATATATATATATATACAGAGAGAGAGAGAGAGAGAGAGAGAGAATCTTTATTATCCGTAAATAGATAGATTAGATAAAGGTGACCAGATGTCGCATTTTGGACCGTCTGTCACGATTATGTCATGTTTGTTTTTAATCTTTCTTAATCTTTTGACTAATAACTGCAGAGTTACCGCCTTGAGATGTTTTCTTGTTGATACTTTTGTCAATCATACGGTTATCCTTTACAAGTTTAAATAAAGTGGCTACACTTTCAAATTGTTTCAAAATGTATGAGCCAGAGGTACAAATCTGCAAGAACCAAATGTTAAGCAATCCTTGCTAAAGGTTTGGCCCCTATAAAATGAACAAAGAGAAGAAGCAGGTTAGCTATGCCCAAGTTTTGACAGCGTTCATAATAAAATGAAATGGCTTCCCTTGATGATATGATTCTTTGTGCTACCTTAACCAAGTAGTCTTGTGGAATAGAGCAGAATTTCGGGCTACGAAAGACCACGTGGATAGCTAGGTCAGGAGTTATTTAAATTTCATCCTGCTTTGAAATCATGATACTTTCCCCACCATATTCAAAAGCTTTTTTGAAAATCCGCGTGAGAATTGTGGCTACAGTTTGTACACAACATAACGAAAAAATTCCATGCAGCAGTTCTGTTTATTGAGGCACAGAATATCAATGCTCTTGAAGTATCTTCTGCCATTGACTTGGTTCAGAAATGCGTGAAAAGAAGAGCATGAAAAGGTTCCTCCCCAAAGAAGTACGCATGCAACTTACCATTTTGGATGAAGCGAGTTGGCTAGAAAAAAGTGATGTAGAAGCGAACATCTCAGAGAGAGAGCAGCTGTTATTTTCAATAGGTTGCACTGAAAGTTGTTCTATCTTGGAAAAAAAAATATTTACATTATTTTGTGCAGGTCTATAGTCTGTGTGCAGGTCTATAGTCAGTGTGCAGGCCCATAGCACTAGCGGATCCAGAACTTTGGAGTGGGGGGGGGCGATTTTTTTCCAACCCTAAGATTTTAATTATCTAAGACTCAAAGCCCTTGAGGATGTCAATGTTAACAACTGCTTAGAATTAGCGATTACTAAAGAGCAAGTTTGTAACATTTTCAAAAACGTCAACCCAATGAAAGCTGGTGGGCCTGATGGAATAAAAGGGCGAATCTTAAAAGAATGTGCTGAACAACTAGCTGAACCTTTCCAAGATATTTTTTCTACTTCATTACTAAACCATGAGATACCACCTGTGTGGAAGTCATCTATAATTGTACCTGTTCCAAAGGTTTCCAAACCAAAGGAAATGAATGACTATAGACCTGTTTCACTTACTTCCATTGTGTCTAAATGTTTAGAAAAATTGGTTAAAATGTTTCTTCTGAATGATCTTTGTAATAAGTTAGACCCTTTACAATTTGCTTACCAAAAGGGTAAAGGTGTAGACGATGCCATCCTAAATATTTTAAACTGTGTCTACAAACATCTGGACTTACCGAACACTTATGTAAGATTGCTCTTTATGGATTTCTCATCAGCTTTTAACACTATACAACTTCATTTACTCATTGAAAAGATGAAAGCGTTGCAGATTAGTCCATACATAATACTATGGGCTAATGAATTTTTGACCCAGAGAGCTCAGAGGGTTAGGGTAAACAATGTTATATCTAATGAACGCATAGTTAACACAGGGGCGCCCCAGGGGGCTGTAACATCGCCATTGTGGTTCATTTTGTACACCAATGATTTTCAATCCGATAGTTATTGTTGCTCCTTCACAAAATTCGCTGATGATGCGGCTCTTCTTGCCCTGCTCTCAGAGAGCTCAGACGTAAATGAGTATTTCAAAGAACTAGAACACATTGAGGAATACTGTAAAGATAATTTTTTATTATTAAATGTAAAAAAAACCAAAGAAATGATAATCGATTTTCGTAGGGACAAGAAGGGAAATGATATTGCTTCTGTAGCTGGAGAGACTATTGAAATTGTGCAAACCTTTAAATACCTTGGTACTATCCTAGACAATAAACTAAATTTTACTGCAAATACTGATTATATCAGCAAAAAAGGGCAGCAAAGATTACGACTACTAAGAAAACTGTCCTCGTTTAATGTTAGCGAAAAGGCCTTGGCTATGTTTTATCACGCTCACATCTGCAATATTTTAAGTTTCAATATCACTGCCTGGTATGGCAATCTGAGCATTAAAAATAAAAATAAACTTAATAGAATCCAATATGCTGCTGGCAAAATCATTGGCAAAAAACAAACCCCATTTGGGCAGTTGTTTGAGACAAACATCTATAAAAAAGCTAACAAGATCCTCGAAATAAAGAATCACCCTTTGTGTCAGGACTTTGTGATTTTACCATCACAAAAGAGATACAAGACACCGATAGCAAAGACAAACAGACACAAACACTCTTTTGTTCCCCTGGCAATCAAATCATTAAATAAGAACAATCTGGTATAAACTTTGTCACATGTAAATTATGAGTGAGTCTGGTGTGAATGTACACTTTGGTTTCTTATAGTTATAATGTTTTTTGTTTGGTGTAATGCACAAATTGTAAGACAAATTTCCTTACGGATAATAAAGATTATTATTATTATTATTATTATTATTATTATTATATATATATATATATATATATATATATATATATATATATATATATATATATATATATATATATATATATATATATATATATATATATATATATATATATATATATATATATATATATCATTTCTCAACCTTCGGCGAAAAACAAAACAACTGGGGCAGAGCTATAAGGCCCCGACGACAAAAGTGTTTTCTTGCTTTTTTCACTGTAGAAACGTATTCTCCTGACAAGTACAGCTCATTATTCATCAATGGAGTTCGGGGCGAAGCCCCGACGCCAAAAACGTTTTCTTGCATTCTTCACTGCAGAAACGCATTCTCCTGACATCTACAGCTCATTTTCATCAATGGACTTCGGGGCGAAGCCCCGACGCCAAAAGCGTTTTCTTGCATTCTTCACTGCAGAAACGCATTCTCCTGACACCTACAGCTCATTATTCATCAATGGAGTTTGGACGCCAAAAGCGTTTTCTTGCATTCTTCACTGCAGAAACGCATTCTCCTGACATCTACAGCTCATTATTCATCAATGGAGTTCGGGCGAAGCCCCGTCGCCAAAAGCGTTTTTTTTTGCATTCTTCACTGCAGAAACGCATTTTCCTGACATCTACAGCTCATTTTCATCAAAGGACTTCGGAGCGAAGCCCCTACGCCAAAAGCGTTTTCTTGCATTCTTCACTGCAGAAACGCATTCTCCTGACATCTACAGCTCATTATTCATCAATGGAGTTCGGGGAGAAGCCCCGACGCCAAAAGCGTTTTCTTGCATTCCTCACTTCAGAAACGTATTCTCCTGACCTAAAGCTCATTATTCATACTATTAAAAAAGGACCTTTCGAATAATGTTGTACTTGAAAAATATTCTAATATAAATTTATAGACCCTTAATACATTGCAAAAAAAAAAATGATTTGTTCCTTGAAAAGATAGGATACCCCACATATTTAGATTTTTGCTTTGAGGATCGCCGCCGAAAAAAAAAATTATTCGATAAATAGTATTTAAGAAAATTGAAGTATAAATTGTGAGTTATAGTCCCAAATTTATTTAACTAGAAAGATATCAGATTGAGTAAAGGTTGGGAAAAGGCTACTATGCAAATATGATTTGAGTTTAGAACTCATCTCAATCATGACTTTTATACTGAAAAATTTCGTTTGAATTCTAACTTTTCCAATGCAAAGTCTTTCTTCAAATAATTATGATAAATTCATGTGAAATTATATAAATAAACTCTGTCTGGAAATGGGAGGGGCGGTAGAGTGAAAACGATTAATCTTCGCTTCTTTAATAATTTCTGCTAAATATTGCATTTGGCATTAAAGAATAGGGGTGTGGCGACTCGATATAAGAATTTAATTTAAAGTGTATATAAATTATATTAGTGACAGATTTTTTTTTAAATTTTGTAATTTCTTAACTATAATACAAAAAGAAAAAGTATTGATTTTTCCGATGGGGGAAATGCGATTGCATGTATCGCCCCTCCCAACTGGTACAACCCTTTTTCATTTAAATTTACTAATGATACAATTTGAGATTAGAGTATGGTACGACATAATATACAAGGGGTCACATATCAATACGTAGTTTATATTATATAGATATTCAACTAATTTTGTTCACTAACTATGATTCTCCACAAAAATAGGACCGCCCCCCCCCAGCACTCAGAGGGCTAGAGTGGGGAGGGCAGTACATGCAATCGTCCCCCCCACCGCCCACCCCACCGAATCGGCCAAGATACCAGAAAGGGAGCGACATAATATAAAATGTATATTCAACTAATTTTGTTCACAAACTATGATTTCTCCATAAAAACGGACCCCCCCCCCACTCAAAGGGTTTAGGTGGGAAGGGCAGTAGAGGTATTCGCCCCCCCTACCCCCCACCAATCGGCAAACAGGGAACGACATAAAGATCGGTTAAAATATCAATAACAAGTTTTAATAATATAGATATTTAATTGATTTTGTTAGCAAGCTGTGATTTCTACAAACAAATTGGACCGCCCCCCCCCACATGAAAGTGTAAGGGGGGGGGGGCGCGGGATTGATACCATCGCCCCCTCCCGACCCCACCAAATCGGCCAACATACTAGAGGGAGGGGGGGCGAAATAATCTAAAAATAGTTTGAAATATAAATAATTTGTATATATTTTTAACATAAGTAATAAATTCGTATAAAAATTGTGTGAATCCTATACTAAAGTTCGTCCGAGTGGGGGGGGGGGGGGCGATCGCCCCTACCGCCCCCCCCCTGGATCCGCCAGTTGCCCATAGTGTGTATAAATTGCGGGTGTAAATTGCGTTGTAATAACATCTAAGTTGTTGAAAGCAATATTACTCTAGAAAATGTAAGCCTGTTTTTTTTACTCCCCGTGATCAACACGTGCCCCGCTTTTGCTCCTCAAATATCTGGTCACCTTAATATAGACCTAGACATAGATATCTGGTCACCTTAATATAGACCTAGACATAGATATCTGGTCACCTTAATATAGACCTAGACATAGATATCTGGTCACCTTAATATAGACCTAGACATAGATATCTGGTCACCTTAATATAGACCTAGACATAGATATCTGGTCACCTTAATATAGACCTAGACATAGATATCTGGTCACCTTAATATAGACCTAGACATAGATATCTGGTCACCTTAATATAGACCTAGACATAGATATCTGGTCACCTTAATATAGACCTAGACATAGATATCTGGTAACCTAAATATAGATCTAGACATAGATATCTGGTCACCTTAATATAGACCTAGACATAGATATCTGGTCACCTTAATATAGACCTAGACATAGATATCTGGTCACCTAAATATAGATCTAGACATAGATATCTGGTCACCTTAATATAGACCTAGACATAGATATCTGGTCACCTTAATATAGACCTAGACATAGATATCTGGTCACCTTAATATAGACCTAGACATAGATATCTGGTAACCTAAATATAGACCTAGACATAGATATCTGGTAACCTAAATATAGATCTAGACATAGATATCTGGTCACCTTAATATAGACCTAGACATAGATATCTGGTCACCTTAATATAGACCTAGACATAGATATCTGGTCACCTTAATATAGACCTAGACATAGATATCTGGTAACCTAAATATAGATCTAGACATAGATATCTGGTCACCTTAATATAGACCTAGACATAGATATCTGGTCACCTTAATATAGACCTAGACATAGATATCTGGTCACCTTAATATTGACCTAGACATAGATATCTGGTAACCTAAATATAGACCTAGACATAGATATCTGGTAACCTAAATATAGACCTAGACATAGATATCTGGTAACCTAAATATAGATCTAGACATAGATATCTGGTCACCTTAATAGATCTAGACATAGATATCTGGTAACCTAAATATAGATCTAGACATAGATATCTGGTAACCTAAATATAGACCTAGACATAGATATCTGGTCACCTTAATATAGATCTAGACATAGATATCTGGTAACCTAAATATAGACCTAGACATAGATATCTGGTAACCTAAATATAGATCTAGACATAGATATCTGGTAACCTAAATATAGACCTAGACATAGATATCTGGTCACCTTAATATAGATCTAGACATAGATATCTGGTAACCTAAATATAGATCTAGACATAGATATCTGGTCACCTTAATATAGATCTAGACATAGATATCTGGTAACCTAAATATAGACCTAGACATAGATATCTGGTCACCTTAATAGATCTAGACATAGATATCTGGTCACCTTAATAGATCTAGACATAGATATCTGGTCACCTTAATAGATATAGACATAGATATCTGGTCACCTTAATAGATCTAGACATAGATATCTGGTCACCTTAATAGATCTAGACATAGATATCTGGTCACCTTAATAGATATAGACATAGATATCTGGTCACCTTAATAGATCTAGACATAGATATCTGGTCACCTTAATAGATCTAGACATAGATATCTGGTCACCTTAATAGATCTAGACATAGATATCTGGTCACCTTAATAGATCTAGACATAGATATCTGGTCACCTTAATAGATCTAGACATAGATATCTGGTCACCTTAATAGATCTAGACATAGATATCTGGTCACCTTAATAGATCTAGACATAGATATCTGGTCACCTTAATAGATCTAGACATAGATATCTGGTCACCTTAATAGATCTAGACATAGATATCTGGTCACCTTAATAGATCTAGACATAGATATCTGGTCACCTTAATAGATCTAGACATAGATATCTGGTCACCTTAATAGATCTAGACATAGATATCTGGTCACCTTAATAGATCTAGACATAGATATCTGGTCACCTTAATATAGACCTAGACATAGATATCACGCATTAAGCTTTGTACTTCATTTGTTTTCTTTTGCAGCTAATTTACTTCACTTTACAATAGATCAAAGTCTGGGCGATATCAAGGTCACTGCTCCATTCATTCAGACAACTGAAGTGAACTTGGTCGTTGTGGTCAGTTGTATGTGTCCTGAATCCTTGATAATTTTTTAACAATTATTTTAACGACAATTTCAATTTCCAAATTCAGCCCATTTTGTTCGGTTTGGGATTCCTCAGTCTGTTGCCATGAAGTTAAATCATTTTAATTCTGGTTCTAAACAAAACGATTGGGTTACATGTACACATATCCGTCATCAACATCAGCCTTAGACGAAGCTGTCCTATTCTGACTTTATAATTAGTACATAAGTCTACTCGTTAAAAATAATCAGTGCATTCATAAGAGACCTCAGAGGTAGCTTAGGTTATCCAGGTCATCTTGGAAGTCAACTGTTTAAAAGAAAAAGAATACAATTGTTATTCATAACAAAATTACATTTTAACCTTTTGAAAACTGCATTTACACACACACACACACAAACAATCAAGGTCATTAGTCCTTTTCTCTAGCGCTCACGCTCTCTTTCTAATTCTTTAAATCAACGAATAGTAATTTAAAATAGTAGGCTTAATATGCAAATAAACCATCTATATAATATTTCAATCAGTTGTCTTAACTTATATATGAATGGATAATAATTAATATGCTTTAAAAAAACAAAGCTTATATTAGGCGTAGTTGTATCAATTAGTTGGGATCAATCATTTAACTGAATTTGTAATACATCTAGACTAACAATATTAAATATATGAGATTTTCCGACCTCGTTTGGGCCTCAATACCTATTAAACAATTGACCTCACGTGTATTTGGTTCCTCTAGCAATAGAAAACAGCACTTTGAGTGTCCATCTTAATCAAAATCAATTTGGTTCTACTATCTTTAAAAAGGCACGAGAAAAGAGTTTCTTGTCCAAATCAAGTCGAGCATCACTCCACGTGCTGGTGGAGGATGCAATGTTGGAGGTCTTGCCTTTGAAGAATGCTGAAACGACCACCGCAAGGTAATGGGCGTTCAAAGTGTAAGTTGGATTTTAGTAGGGCATTTGTTTTTATTTGAGATTCATGGTTTAACGGTCTCAATACTATGCTATAATAACATTTGTAATTTGTACTAGACGCCTCGTGCTTTTTTTTTTAAAGTAAGCTTACATAAAGTTATCACGTTTCCCAAGAGAAGGTTCTATTTTCTGGGTAAGGAGGTAGGCCTTGACGTTCAGTGTTCTTAGTTCATTAAATTCATCGAGGCAGCCAATCCTCTTTAACTTCCTTAACAAATAGCAGGCAGAGCTTAATGGCCCCATTCTCTACGGTTCCAGGCCTAAAGGTGTTTAAAAATGTTTTTGTTATTAGACAAGTCGTAGAATGTATTTACATAACTGCTAGATCTACTTCAACCTTTGAGTGGAACACATTTTTAAATCTATATAGCCGAATTTTATTTTTAACTCTAAGCAACACAGTAGTAATATTTGTAACACAGCTGGCGATGAATTTAAAATTGAAGTATAAGGTCCATGGATTGTTTAGATTTCTAAAAAAAATACCTTCGTTTTTTATCACCTGTTAGTGCCCATCTAAGTTCAACTCTTTTCTTTTAATTCATATAGCCTGGCCTACCTGTTTAAAGGTGGACAATTCTATGCATTAATAATACACTTGGTCGGAGGCGTCATCATTGTACTACTAATACTGCTGGTCATCTACTTGTGCGTGAGATTGAAGAAGCTTAGCTCTAGCACAATTTATCCTGGAGACTCTCCCGAGTCTGCAATCAAACTACGGCAAGAGCCCAATCAATCAGTTAACAATGATTCTCTAGTTTCTCCTACAAATACTTTTAAAACTGATGACCACATTTCAAATTCAAAGAAAGACCAGCTTGAGCTTGAGACTTCGGGTCAAGACAAAACTCAGAGCTCCTCACAGGGAACAATCGATCTAGTGGACAATAAGGCGAGGCGTCAATCAAAAACATTGAAGAAGCATAGTCTAGATCTAACACTGGAAGCAAACAATCCTTTTTCACACAGAGAAGACACGAGTCTCGGAAATGTGAACAAATCCTGCTTCAACGGGAATGAGAGTAGCACAGCAATTATCACATATTACTTTAACGGCAGACAAAGTGCCGAGTTCCAGTCGAGTCAAAGTCTGATGGGTGCACAGTGCATTGTGCCAATGGAAGACAAAGAGCTCTGGGGAAGGCACATCGTTTCCAGGCAGTTCAACGACACTCTCCTGGACAAGTTTCGCGTCAACAGCGCAAACATTTTAGTGGACCAGGACGTGCGCAGTGTGGGCTCACTGAGGAGCTTCAGTCAGCACATCAAACAAGAGCACGACAGCGGTAGAGAGGGTGACTCTTCCAGCAGTGAGTCCAGCACATGCCTCTACAGCTCTTCTTCTACGACATCCCCTGAGCCAGTCAAATTTACCACCAAAGAACCATGTTCTAAACCACGCCATTCTGGCAAACGTGTAAATATCTGGAGAAACAATTCAAAAACGTGTAAAGCCAAAACTGACAGCGACTCAGAGAGTTTGGCTAGTGATAAATGTAGCCCCTCAGAGACTAAGTCAGAGACATCTTGCTCTGGCAAAGGCCAACCAACAAACAATCAATCTCGAGTTAACACTGAAATAGATCAACCAACCTTTTCCCAGTCACAATATCAACCAGAAGCTTTGACAGCCTCCCAGAAAATGACAGAAAGTAAAATTTTATCAATAATGCCATTGAACCAACATTCTTTTATTTTTATGAGTGATGATTCATGCTCTCAAAAACGAGATTCAAATTTGGCCACTGTTCATCAGAAATTACTTTCTTCTCATCAAAATGCAGATTCGTCAAATCAAAGAAAAAATTCGACTCCTCATAGACGTAATTCACTCCATCATGATTTATCTCTATCTCACCGCAATCACGACTCACGAATTAAAAGGCCGTTTTCCTCTTACCAAAGACCAATATTTAATCGAAAAAGGCGAAACTCATTCCACGTGAAGTCTAACTCGCCCGGACTATTAAGTGGTAGTAAAGAACAAAGCTCAATTCTAGGCACCAATTTCAAGCATGGAGCCAGTACTATTTCTGATCAGTTCCGGAATTACCAGAAAGAATTAAACACGTCTGTTGAACGAATTCCCACTTTATTAAATGCAGACTTGCAATCTCAACAAGAAGATGGGCATCAGAAGCACACAACTTTAAATGCACAATTTTTAAAATCCGCACTTCGGACAAATTCTCGGCCTCACACCTGTCCGAGCGAAACTCACGCAGCCGAAAACTTTCTGATCACTTTGCCAAACAGACCATGGACAAGTGAGGTGAGTGCAGCTAGGCCAATGACATCTCATAAGAAATCTTTTGTAGATGTAAGCGTCACACGTTGTCAGCAAACTTCCCAAAATGCCACAGTGACCCAAAAAGTTCAGGCTCCTGAACACAGTCCAGCCCCAAAGGAAGTCAACAAAGACCCACCTAATAAAAGAACCAGCTCAGGTGTTTCCTTTCATAATGTTACTCGAAGGGATATCTCCAATGCCCGACTTCCTCGTCGCCTTAACAGAGTGAAGAAGAAACGCCAAGATAAGCAGCAGACCTCAGAGAGACGCATCTCTCAATTTCCTGTGAACCGCAACGAAATTGGTGACTCGGCTAGTCGCCACCGTAGCGGAAAGGGAATCAGGTATTCGCACATGTCTCCCCAGCAAAGACCATTTCCAGCAGACCTAAATCAACAGGAAGGGTGCTGGCCACCAGACTTGTCAGTCAAGCCTAGAGTGCGGCGTCTGCCATCACTAGAGAAAAGACCAATACCAGAATTCCCTTGGCCGAATCCTTTAATCATACAACCGCCAAATGAACAGAGAATGCCCACGTGTTCATCACTATATGCAGACACTAATGAACATCTCCTGCCATCAGAGCAAGTTGGGAGACACGAGAGCAAGACTTCACCCAATGCACGCATCAGTGTGACAGAGGGAGACAATACACAGTAAAATTGACTTAACCAGACAATGTTAGTTGAATACTTTCCCCTTAGGACCTGAGATTGATATGCATTAAGTCTTAACTTGATATTTTTTTATTCTGTCTTAAAAATTTCAATAAATATTGAAAATCACATTGTCTGTAAACATCCCTTTTTAAAATTAGGTCGAGAACAAGAACAAATCTTTTGTAAGATAGAATACATTTCATAGAACTATGTCAGAGAAAGCTTCAGTTACAAAATTACAAAAAGCAGGTACAGAGAGCCTCCTTTGATAACGTTTGAAGATGTCTGCTATTTGAAAATTATTATTGTGATAAAATACTTCAGCTTGTTATATACTTAAGATTAAAGTGCCACAAAACATGCAAAACTTAGACTCTTAGAAACAGAAGGAATGAAATGTATAACAAAGCAATTGCTTTTATCATTATATTTTTTATTTGGCCATTACATGATTATTAAGAACTATATAATATTTAGCTTTAGTTTTTTTTAAACAATTATATTATTTCGTAAAATGTAAAGTTACCACCTTGCCATTTAAAGGGCAGATGTAAAGGTTTATTGATTCTAAAACCAATGGTTAACAAGGGTGTAATGTGGCCAGCACAATGACAACCTCCTTTGTTTTACCCTAACTAATGTCAGGTACTTATAAGATTTGGGTGGACCCAGGGCATCCTAAAAATCCAAAAAGTTCAATACCAGTATTCAATGAAATACATAAAATCATAAAACAAAATAAAATCCCACAATTCAGGAGCCAAGCACTTTACCACTCAGACTTTACATCTCCAAACAATTATATTAAATTATCACAAATATTTATTTTTTGCTAATTGACAAATCATGATAAATCTGAACATTAAAGTCAACTCTTTAAATGACAGGTTGTAACAAATCAGAAAACTGAAGTCAACTCTACATAAAGGATGAAAGAACTCATTTTCTGTTTATATTTTCACAACATTTAGATTACTGATAAAACTATTTTAAAACATTTTGTATTCTTTTCAAAAGTTTAGTTAAAATATTGGACTACATTCTGAAATATATATATATATATATTACAAAAAACATTTCCAAAAATTAAATAAATATAAATATTTTATGTATATGTACATATATAAACTGGCAATATTCTTTTCCAATCTTCAGATGAGTTCTTATTTAAAACAGGTACTTCTACAATTAGGCAGATAACATTTTTGAAAAAACAAATTTTAACTAAAAAGAACACTTCATAAATAATAAACTCTATTGAACTTGTAAATGACTACATTTGTTTCAGTCTTTGCAAGTTGGATTATTCAAAAGCATATTCACTGTAAATTTAAACAAAAATATATCCAGCATAAACATTCTGTTACATAAGACAATCAGAACCATAGTTTCAACGAAATAGACAAAACTAATTCTACTGATTCATCAGGCTTATGGTACAATAACAGGATGTACAATAGAAAAATAAAGATTATTATGATATAAATTTAATGACTTAAAAACATTCTCATAATGTGAACTCTTGAAGTATTTTTCAAATTGTGATTTCTATGACGACATACTTAAGGTAATGAAAACTACATTCTTGCCTGTGAGATTGCACTAGCGACCAATACAGTGTTATTTTTTTTTAGAATTAAAAAAACAAATGAATGTTCTCTACTACCCCTAAAATATTGATTATTGAGTTTCACCAAAAAAAAAAAAGAAATGTATGAAAAAAATCCAGACCAACATTATTTAAGCCAATTCTGTTTTCTTCAAAGCCAAAGTCTCTACAACCTTACTTTCAAATGAAACTAAAGCAATATTTCAGTTGTTTACATCATGCCAAAGCCTTCAGTTTGTTGTATGGCCATTAGAAGCTTTGTTTGCAGAGTTTCCTTGTCAGTGTAGCATGGCAAATGTAAAATGTTGAAGCATGTATGGGCAGATGGTAAGAATGAAACACCTCTGAAGTCAAGTTGAATAATTATCTAGAATTTGATTAATAATACAATTAAAAACCATTTAAAAAGAATATTTTATCAAACAAAAATAATTCTTGCATATGGTGGGGATGTTCATGAATGGAGGCCTACCAATAATTAAAATCAAAATTTCTTAAAGCTCTTCTTCTTGTAGCTCAAGGTAACTTTTAGTTGGAAACTTTTACTTGGAGCTTTCAATAAGTGTCAATAACATTGCTTATTTTGTTTATTTATTTTAACAACAAAAATCTCCTATAGACAATGATGTTATTACCTTAACATATTTCATGCCAAAGATTGGAATCCTATCACAACCTGTTAAAAACACTGAAAGATAAAAAATATAGTTTTTAACATAAGTTAAAAAAAGAACCAACTGGTATGTAGTATTATATGATCTAATAAGTTTTCACAAGTCATTACAAAAAGATCTGGAAACTCACATAAAAATTTCTTTTTGTCTTTCAAACTCATTGCATGGAAAACTTGCCAAAACATTTTGATAACTGCATGATCTTTGTTGTAGCCACATTCATATTGAGTATTCTAGTGGAAAAAAAAAAGAATAACTTTTTCACAATTTATGTAATAGATCAAATTATTGAGTGAAAAAAAAAGAGGAAAATATTTAAGTTATAACTTTAAAAGTTATATTAGATCAATGCTATTGTAAAACTCAATACACCAAGACTAATTCTCAAACTAGCTCTAAAACTTAGATTTCTAAACTCAATCCTTAGACTTAGAACAAAATGTTACACTACACTTAAAAGGACAATGGGGTTTCTAAGAATTCCATCTATTTTCATTAAATAAAAAAAATAATACCCCAAATACATCTAATACATGTGTAAACTTTTTTTTCAAAATGAGCTTAACATACAAGAATTAAAATCAGAGTGATGTTTGCTTTGCCAGAGTAAATCAAATAGATTTTGCAAGTAGTGAAGTGTATCAAGGGAGTCTATTGAGACTACATTTTATTAAACTGATAAAAATGCTATAATTTTTTTAAACTAAATTTTATCACTAAGTGTATTTGACTGTTAGGCCCATAATATTTCACTAATTGATTTTTTAAATCAGTTTCAATAGCTAGAGCCTCTAAAAATATTATACAGTTTTATCATGTATCCAATTGTATGATTTATAAATGAGCAATGATAATAATGACAAAATGTTATCAAAATGTAATGACAAGATGTTATCAAAATGTTTAAATATATACATATCTTAATATATAGCCCCACTGTAATACTTAAATAGCAAACACATATCCAAATTTCAAGAGAAATAGCATACAAATACAAAATAATGAAAGAAATAAAAAAATTTACCCTTTCTAATTCATCAAAGTCATAATCTTCATTCCCAACTACCATGGCCTGGAGTTCTTGAGGGTGAAATAAATCCAAGATATTGCCACCACACACACTATGAAATCCTTCACTAAAAGCTTTGAACTGGACTTCTACTGACTTGTTGAATAATTTATCAACATGCAGTTTGGTGTATTCTTCTCTAAAGCAAAAGATAAAATATAAGTTGCTAACACAAATTTTCTAAATGAGTATGTGAACTGAAATAGCATTACCTCTGCATGACCAAAAGTGAAACTTGCATTTAAGAGATTCATCTTTAGTTTTTTAAACTGGTTCATACACAAAAAAAGTTCAATTAATTCTTCCATACAATGTCAGGGTGGAGGACACGCACTAACCATGAGATATATCAATTATATGAAGACCCACCAATAGTGACCGAAATAAAAAAGAACAAACTACGTTGGGCAGGTCACCTTGAAAGAATGTCAGATAACAGAGGAGCGAAAATCATATACAGGCAAAAACCAAAAGGCAGGCGACCCAAAGGCAGACCCCCGAATGCAATGGATTGATGATCTAGAAGCAGATCTGCAACAGCTTGGGGTTAGGGCGTGGAGACTAAAGGCCCAGGAAAGATTTGAATGGAAGGATGTGTTGAAGCAGGCCAGAGCCCTCCATGGGCTGTAGCGCCACTGGGATGGATGGATGGATGGATGGATGGATACAATGTCATGAAGCTACAATTTTTAAGTGAGGTTTAAAAAAATGTTGATAATGGTTTATCTTGTCTAGGAAAATATTTAATTTGAATATAAACTTACTTGTTGGTGTGATTTACTGGCATGTTTTGAAGTTCTGGACATACATCCTGTAAAGTAAGTTTTAGAACAATTCTTTTTTTGTAAACATCTTTTTAATTACTGCTAAAAAAAAAAGTAAATTGTTGTTTCTTTTACACTGCTCAGACATAAAGAAAATAATCATACATGCACAATTATAGGCTTTTAAAATATAAAACTAATTTTATTTTTAAAAGCTTTATATATTTGACAAATGACAAAACTGGTGAAGGAATTATGAAGCTAAAATATAGGCAATACAAAAACATTCAGCATTTACCTCAAAAAAGAAAAGAAATCTATTCTCAATATCAGCATCAAAATAATCCAGTAGGTCTTGCAATCCACTTCAACGAGAAACAAAATTAAAGACACATTTAAAAATGTATTTTTATACCAAATTAGTTACAAGGTCACAAATCAAAACTTGACAATTCTAATTTAACTTGCTTTCATCAAAAGGAAAGAGTGATAAAAATATAATGTTCAAAACATATATTTTTAATAACAATTTCTAAATTTAATGTCTAAAAATAGTTACATTCAAACATTGATTTTTTATTAGTACTCTTGTAATCAAATGTTATGACTTCCATTTCTCAGACATTAATAAAGTAACATTGTATCATTTTTGTTCTAAATGAAAAGTTTATGTTTGGGTCAATTGAAAGATACTTAATTTTGCTAAAAGGTTGGTGTAGGTAGGTGTTAGTATATATCAACAACACATTCTCACAACTTTATTCTCTATTCGCAAGTAGAACAAATTGATTTTTACATGTCAACATTTCTGTTTTTTTTTTAACAGAAACACAGACTTAATGTTTTGACAGAAAAGTTCTCTTTGAAATTGGTTTAAACAATTTTCCAAAATAAATTGTTTTTCTCTTTTAAAATGAAATTACAATTTTTTCTTTTGACTATACTTCAAGGAAAATTAATAAATGTTTAAAAAAAAAAAAAATTACAGTACCTTCCAAAACCTGGATCAAACTCTTTCAAATCATCTAATGTGACAGGTCTGAAATTAAAATCTAATTACAATAAGGATAGTCTAAATTCCATCATCAATCAAAGTCCCCTGATATAAAAGGTATCTTAGAAATAAAAGTACTTTCTACATGTTTCAAAAATAGTCCCAATTGAAGATATTTATTTTTTTATATACTTGGTACAAGGAAAAGAAACTTTAAGGTTTTAAACCATCTTGGTTCGAATCCTGGTGAAGACTTTTTAATCTCGGATCATTGGGGCGCCTCTGAGTCCACCCAACTCTAATGAGTACCTGACATTAGTTGGGTAAAGTAAAGGCGGTGGGGTCTTGTGATGGCCACATCACATGCTTGTTAACCATGGGCCACAGAAACAGGGGCAACTTTACTTTACCAGCTTTTACTATATGCACTCTTGACAAACAGAAATATATGTCAAAGTGTTTTTGTCAAGATCCTCAGAAAGGCAATAGCAGAACCAAATAATATTAGAGCAATGTCCAGGCTGGTTTTGTAAATAGCAAAAGATGCTCCAATTATTTATCTCTGAAAAATGTTAGCATCCCAAAAAATTAACCAGACAAAGCTTTTTTTAACAATAAAAGGCATTTGTTAACATGAAATTGAACAAGCACTGGAATGTGTTGGAAACACATAATGGAATGATAACTCTAGTATAGATCCTGATTGTCCATTGTCATCTAGATAAAATGAATATTGATTTTTTAAACAGAAAGTCTAATGACATAAGAAAAAAGGGGAACTCACTTTTTCAGTAGCTTTTTAAACAATGCTAATGGAAATTGCAGATTAATGATTGTTAAATTATATATTGCAAGTCCACATAAAACACCAACCATGTGAAATTTCTCAGGCTTTTCAGAAGTCTGTGGATTTGATAATATCAATAAATATTGGATAACTAATTCCATGGACAATAAAATATGATGCAGAGAAACTTGTGCCCAACATTAACCCAGAAAAAGTATCATTTCTATCTTGCAAATGTAACTGTCCAGACTTATTTATCAAACTAACAGCTATTTCTGATTTCATCTACAGTGCATTTAACAAACCAGAAACTGGAGCAAGTATTCTTAAACTATACTGATAAATTTATTACTATAATGATTATTTCTTTTAAGTACAAAAATGATGGTGATTCAAAATAATGAGAATCGACATAACAAGTGAATGCCAAAAAGAAAAGATATTTACCAAGGGATTAAACCACTGAAGATTAGATTGTTCATTAATTTGAAACATGCCATAACTAGGATCCAAAACTTCACGTAGAAGCAACAAAAAGAATTCCTAAAACAATAATGAAACTAACAAAAAGAATTACTAAAAAAATAATGAAACTAACATTTTTCAATTCCTACCATCAGCTGAATTTTTTTTTCATAGTCAAAAAGTCAAAAGTAAAAAAAAATTATATTTTTTTAATTTTGACTTTTTATTATCCTATTGAGCTATTGTTGTGTGACTTTTCATTTTATTGAAATGATGTTAAAAAATGATGTACAGTACTTTCTTTGCGTAAAGTGGGTGGTCTCACTTGCCAGTATCAGTTAAACATGCTACAATTCAGAAATGTTAAAAGTTACACTTCTAAGTAGTGAAGTAAAATTATTTTTAATTATGAACAGATTGATTGTATTAATTTAAATGTACATTTAAACTTAATCTTTATTTTTTAACTTTCAAAAGTTAAAAACCAATTTAACACAATTTTTTTCTTTGTAGTTTTTCCCCCCATTGGCTAACAATTGTTTTTTTCTCCAATATTAAAATATTCATATTATGATACACTCAAATACTTCACATAACCTATATATATATTTGAAACATAAATAGATGACTGACACAGTTGCTCTCCCCACTAAGAAGACAATTAAATTGAAAAACTCATTTTCCAGTCTGTGTTTGACATCATTAAATAAATAATTATGAAGGGATTCTTATTGAATATTGCTATTTTACAAGATTAGCTCAAAGACCCATAGCAGACAAGACATCACCTGTTAAGAAGTGTGTAGAATACAGTTGGAGTTTAATAGCAAGGTAATCATCTGTTACCTTCCTATAATCTTCAGACTTAGAAGTTGTTTTTATTATTAATGATTCATATAGTTTAGGTGAATTTGAATTGAGATCTAGATTTAGCTCTAATTCAATCATATTCTTTTAAAAACAAAAGACTTACTTTCCTTACTCCTCCAATATCAAGAGCTTCCTCTCCTGTAAAACTAACCTATATAATAAAACAAAAAATTAATTTGGTAATAACAAATAAGTGAGCTTAATTACATCACTAATTTATTATTTAAGATTAATATTAAAAAGCATTTCAAATGTAAAAAAAATGTTTTTCTTTAGTGCAAGACAAGCAAATTAAAAAAAAAAAAGAATTTCTTATGACCTCAAGTGGTTTCTTGAAATCTTTCCTATCTTTTGATTTCAGTTCAGTTACAGTGTCTTCAATTAAATTATTTCTGTTTATAGTCAGCTGAAGACATCCAATATCAGGATCAAAGAATTGTGCAGGACAAAGATTAGTTGACTGATAAGCTGTCATAAAGGCCTCCTAAGGGAAAACAAACAAAATTGCATTTTCACACATTAATAACAACAAACAAATTAAAGGCTGTTCAAATTTTGTAATAATAATAACAATAATAATAATTATAGCTTTTATATTTATTATAATTATAGCGTTTATAATAATAAAAAGCTGGATAAAAATGACTATAGGCATATAAAAATTTTCTTTCAACTGTGTAATATATACTCCATAAATTTACCTGCATTTGATGTGCAGCATCTGTTTGAAGTAAAACACTTTTAGCAACTCCATCAAACAAAAATGGATAATTGCAGAAATACAAATGTTTCTATAACAATACAACATTTAATGTAGTTAATGCAAATATTCATTTAAAATATAATACATAAGTTTTGCTCATAATAAAAACATTCAGTAGGCCAAACGAGAACGAAGCATACTGCAAATGTGAAACCATACAAGTTATACCTAAATCACATTCACAACAGGTAGTAAAAATTATCTTATATTTTGAGACCATCATTAACAGACAAGGAATTTGTAGAAGAAATGTTAAGATCTTTGTCAATTTCTTTGTAATCTATTTGGATTTGGAGATACACAATTACTGAAGTACACATAATGGCTTAAAAATGGCCTAAATGACTTAAGAGGACCATAATTATTTATTGCCTATATGTCAAGCACGATGGAGGCAATAGTGAAATAATGTTCTCACAAGTTCTTTTAATTTTCGGATATTAAATGTGACAAGCTGACAGAGAACACACAAGATATAGAGACTTTACCTAATGGGGGAGACTAAAACACTCAATTAGATACATTATGATGCAAGTATTTTTTAAGGATGAAAATTTGTTAATGCTAAGCTTGCATATAAAAATGTAAATTTGCAAACCGGTATGGTCACATTCCACAACAGACTTCTATGAATAGTTCCATGTTTCCAGCTGTCATAGTCATCTCGTATATTCACTTTGTCTTTTAGCTCAGCAACATAAAAGTTATAATATGGAATGATCTGACCATGAGCTTCACTGACCTGTATAAAAAATCATTGAAGATAAAAAATGATGGTGGGTTTGGAAGGATCAAAAATATAATTTTCAAATTATTTAATTGAAATATATATTAAAGTAGGCAGCCTCCAACTGTGGTTTTGAACTAGTCCCCAATATTATTGTTGAAGAACACCACACTGGTGGCATCCTTGTAGAGGTTCTGGATAACTTTGATTATGTTTTTATTGATGTTGTACTTTTCCATTGTCGCCCAGAGTGCCCTGTGCCATACTCGCTCGAAAGCTTTCTTGAAATCAATAAAGACATAGAAAAGATTCTCTTGTTGTTGGAGATTTTTTTCACAGAGTATTCTGAGGTTTAGGATTTGTTCGGTTGTGCTGCGAACTTGTCTAAAACCCGCTTGTTCTTCTGATATGATGTTGTCTGCTATTGGTTTTAGCTGGTTTAATATAATTTTTAACAGTACTTTGCTGGGATGGCTTATGTGGTTGATGGTGCAATAGTTTTGATAGAGTTGTAAATTGTCTTTCTTTGGAAGGGTTATGATGAGTGATTGGGTCCAGGGTTTTGGCCCTTCTCCTGATTGCCAGATCTTGTTGCAAATCATATAGAGTGCGTTTATCATGGTTTCTCCTCCCGCCTGTAGAAATCACCAGGAATGTTGTCAACTCCGGCCGATTTTCCCTTTTTCAGGGCTGCTGCTACTTCCAAGCGAAGAATCAGATAGTGGTCAATGTTGGCATTTAGTATCCTGTTAAGTCCCTGTTCAATTTCTTCAATATCTTCCTTGAAAGGATAATGGAAGATGCTCTCGAGGGCTATGATGGTACTGTTAACATTGGAGGAAGAAGAAACACTAACTTGCGCTTCGCAGATGACATTGATGGCCTAGCAGGGACAGAAGAAGAACTAGCTGAACTGGTGATGCGCATCGACAAGACTTCCGCAGCATATGGCATGCAAATAAATGCAAAAAAAAAACAACAAATTATGACCAATATCCAACAGGGCATCAGTATTGGAGGTGAAGAGCTGACTAGTGTTAACAGCTTCAAATACCTCTGAGATATTGTCTCAGATGAGGGAACAAAACCCGAACTACTGGCCCGAATAACTTAGTCCACAACAGCCCTTTCAAAACTGAAAATAATTTGGAAAGACATGGGCTTAACCCTAGGCACCAAAAACAGACTGATGCGCTCCCTGGTCATGGCCACATTTGTATATGCTTGCGAGTCTTGGAGCTAGAGAGAAGGATCCTAGCAATGAAATTGAGATGCTACAGAAGGATCCTAGGCATCACTTTCAAAGACCGCATCAGAAACCAAGAGATTAGAGACAGGATTACTGCAGCGATCGGACCCCATGATGACCTGCTAACTATTGTAAAGAAATGCAAGCTTAAAATATATGACCATATTACAAGATCCATGGGGCTCGCAAAGACCTTCCTTCAGGAAACAGTACTAGGAAAAAGAAGAAAGTGATGGGAGGACAACATAAAAGAATGGTCGGACCTGCCATTGAAAGAGGTTCTAAACAAGGCAAAAGACAGGGAAGAATGGAGAAAGGTGGTCGACAAATCTTGCTTGGTGCCCCAACGGTCGAACAGACTAAGGGATAGGTAAAGGTAAAATATATTAAAACTAAATATTTTCTTACTTCATAGAGTTTCTTCAACATTTCTAATGAAGTCTTGAGTCCTTCCCATCTATTGTTAATCTAAGAATTCAAAACGGAATAAATGAAGAAAGATGCATTTTTTACTTGGACATAAGTTACTTGACACTATGGTATTACAACAATGCAATTACAAAAGCAATAGTCTATTTTTCATCCATCATTCTATAGAATACCTGCATTTCGCACCCTGCCAGTAACATCTATATAAAGAAAAAATACATTTTTATGTAAATCAAAATCCATCCACATGGGATTAATTTCTATTTCTGCAATCTGGCATGTGGATTCTTTTCTTTGATATCAGCCATAAAGGTTTTAATTATATAAACTTATTTTATAAACTATTTTGTATTTATGTTGATATCTTCCAAATGTTCTTTTTCTTTGATCCAACAGGCTTTCCTACATTTATTGTAAAAGCTTAACAGTACTTACTTCTTATCTATACCAATTCCTACTTACTTCTAATTGTTCTGTGTTATTTGAAACATTTGGCGATTGCAGAAAGTAATGAACACATTTTTTGTATATCTGAAAAAAAACAACTATATGTGTAATAAGAACTTATGACCATTTTGACCCACCAGTGGATAGGAATTGCAAAATGGGATGACACAAAAACTTAAATATAGCAGTCATGGTAAACGTTAAAATTAAAGGTTTTTGAGTGAAATCAATAATTCTTTCTTTTAATACATACATAAGATAATGTTGAATTATAATAGTTGCAGAAGCTATTGCCTTTTTTAATGTTATCAAGATCTTTGTCCTTCTTCAGACACAAAACAACCATGGCTCATCTTATGGCTCATCTTATGGCTCATCTTATAGAACTGAAATGGAAGCAGGTAATGACTCCTAATGCCTTTCCCATGTTTATGTATAGCTTGAAAGGAGCAGAGGTTTTGATTCAATGTAGGTTTTTTCTCCAGCCAAGATAAACAAGCAGCTTCTACTCATAGCTTACTGGTTCAAGTGCTCTTCACATGCCCAGTATTTTATTTCAAACCTGCATTATATTCATGTGGGAATAAGTATAAGGCTTATATTCTCAAATTTATTAATTTATAAGCCAACATACCAAAACTAATCTTTTGAAATGAGATGGTTGATTCAGTAGCCACCAGGACTCTGAAAATGAAATTTACACCAAAAAATAAACAAAACAAAAGATTAAAAAAAAAGGATAATAAAATATACAAATTAGATATGCTAAAAAATTAGTTAAGAATAAAACTTCACACTGCATGATTTACCACTGCATTAATCTATTTTATTTGATAATTGAACAATTAATCTTTCAGTTCAATCTATGATACAATAGTGCCAGCTTACCAAACACACTGAAGACAACTTTAAGGGAAAGAACTTTTAGAAGAGACTTGGCAAAGGGACATATTATTGAGCTGTACAACTCAGGCTGATCAAACAAATGACACTCTGGTAATATAAGGTAGATACGTAGGACTTCCATGTCTGCTGGTGACTCTAACAGTGATGGATACAAAGTTTGTTCTATGGCTTTAGATATCTGAAAAATATAAAATCCTACAGTAACAGAAACCTGAGAATAGTAAAAATAGGTCGCTGAGCTTTAAAGGTTGAGAACTGCAGTTTTACAGTATCTAAAATAGAAAATAAATAAATATTTCTTTCAATGGATAAATCTTACTTTTTGTATAATTTCAACATCCAAAAGCTTAAACACTTTATGAAAAAATGTTCTGACAGCATTCATGTCAATGCCATGTTTGGTCCTGGTAGTATTATAGTGCTCTTCATTACTAGAAAAACAGAAAAAAAAAATATAAAAAAAAAAAGGTCCATTAGTGAGTTTTGTCTTCACTCTGCCTTCCAACTTTTAAAAAAACTAATAGTACTGACTTATTACATCAATGTCACAAAACTTTCAAAATGCTTTCATTAACATTTTAATGATTTAAAATTGAAGTCTAATTTTGCATTGCATGCTTTTAGTTAGATCAATTAATAAGAAACTGAAACTTGATTACCAGCTTTGAATAAGGTAATCCAGAATAAGTAACTATGTTTTAAAAATAATAATAATAACAATAATTTTATTTATAAAGCGTTGTTAACAAACAAAATGTAGGCTCAAGGCGCTGTAATAACATTACAAACACAAACATGACAATAGAAATCAAAAACTAATCTAAAAAAGTTTTAAACAAGTAGGTTTTAATTTTCTTCTTAAAAGTGGTATAGCATGTTGTCTGTCTGAGATCAATGGGGAGTGAGTTCCAAACCTTTGGTCTGTGCACTGAAAAAGCCTGCAGACCATAGCTTTTAAGGGAGAAACGTGGCACTACTAAAAGCGTTGAGTCCATTGAGTGCAGGGCTCTCTGGGGGACATATGGAGTAATCAGTTCTCTAAGGTACAAGTGCATCTCATTTTTATATATACACACTGATGACAAAGTGTGGCCACCTTGTAATCGATTCTCGCTTTCACTGGAAGCCAATGGAGTGTGCGCAAGAGCGTAGTAGCAGAATCTTGTCTTGTTTTTCTAAGTACTATTCATGCGGCGTTGTTCTGTATACGTTGCAGTTTGGCTATTTTGTCATCAGGTATACCTGCTAGCACGGCGTTACAGTAGTCAAGGTGTGAATGCCACAGCTAGCGTTTTTTTGACTCCATTGTTGAATATGGTCGGATCTGGCCTAATCTACGCAGCTGCAGATAAAGACCCTTGCAGAGCTGACATGTGTGGGTCGAAAGATAGTGTTGAGTCGAAGAAAACTCCAAGATTCCGCACTACATGGACAAAAGGAAGCTGGCAGTTCATGATAAAAAGAGAATCTGTGTTTTCAACTTTTGAGACGTTGTTCCGAGTGCCAATCTTAATTTTTTTTGCCTTATCTTCGTTCATCTTGAGCTTATTTTCAACCATCCAATTGCTCACCCTTGCAACGGTACTACTGATTTTCTCTGTCAGATGCGACACCTCTGATGGTACTGAGGAATCGTATAACTGTGAGTCATCGGCAAAGAAATGGTATAGGATGCCGCTGAGTGGATATGTATACATAGTGAACAGTACTGGACCTAGAACTGATCCCTGGGGTACTCTGTATTTCAAGAGTAAGCTTGTTGATTCTGTTCCGTTAACGACACTTTTGGTGCGTTCAGTCAGGTAGGATCCAAGCCATTTTAGGACTATTCCTGCTAAACCAAAAAGTGGCAGAGAATCTGGCCATCATAATTTCGTGGTCTAGCATATCAAAGGCTGGGGACAAGTCCAGCATTGAAAGAATTGAGATGTGGCCTATGTTGGAATTGTGAAGTAAGTCGTTTAGTACTCTGACCACTGCTGTCTCTGTGCTTCGGCACTTCCTATATGCAGATTTAAATTCTTCCAAGAGACAGTACTGTTCAAGATGAGAAAAGAATTTGCGCTAACACGATGCGCTCCAGAAGCTTTGACAGGAAGGGAAGATTTGATACCGGGCGATAGTTTTTTTTAGACTATTTTGATTTTTTTTCTTAAAGCATGATCTTATGTTTTTGTTACTCACCTTAAAAGAAAGGAGCCATTGAGACAGGAAGCATTTGAAAAAATGGTGAACAGCTCACTGTAAAAAAAATACATCAAAAAATCAATAATTTAGCTGTTAATCAACTAAAAATGCAGAAATCAACCAGAAAAAATCTTGACTAAAAATCTTATTAGTTAAATTGTGTCTTTTGTTATACACTTTGTCTTTTAAAAATAGCACACACTATTTTACAATCAAGAAGATATTTTGGTGGTAAAGAGAGTGATTCCATTAATGCAGAGTTCAGTTCATTAGAAGATATACATGTATTCAACAAAGCGACTTTTATAATTGAGAAAATGAACCAAAATACATTTTCAATTACTTGCCATACTTACTTGATTGTGTTACCTAAAGTGGTTTCATTGTTTTTTAAATGACAAAGCTTCTCAATTCTATCCTGTGATAAAGTTAATATTTGCCTTGTTGGTTCTTCTAATCTAAAATCATCTGGTTGACATGACTGTAAAATGTATTTGTTTAATTTTTTTATCATACATAAAAATTGCTAAACTAAACTATTCACAATAATAAATTCTATAACAATGCTTTATCAATATAATTACTTATCTATTTTTGTTTAATAAAAAAAAATTCACTGCTCATTTAAAAAAAATTCTAAAAGACTTAATTTCTTAATCACCTATCATATTTTTCAGAGTTGTTTTCTTAAAGAGATATAATCAGACTTTCCACCAATTTTAAATTAAGTGTACTTATAATTATTGCTAAAATTAGACCAAAGATTGTCTTTAAATGATTTTAAAAGAAAAGGTATCACAAAGATTAAACATAATAAAACACCTAGCAGAAACATCCTGAGGAGCCAAAAAGAAAAACTTAAAACAGTTAGACACTGGATATTTCAAATCTGTCATGGATAACTATCTTTCCATACAAAAAGCCACCAGCAAACTTATCAATCATCATTAGACATAATCCAAAGCCTTGTGTCTAATCAGTGGAGGTATGGAACTACTCCTACAGCAGCCTGTGAAATAGACTCCTATATTAAACGTCTCAAGTTAAGGCGCAACAAAGCAGCACTTATAGAGGCTATTGAGAGATACAGAAAGTAAGAAAATGACCATCCTAATAAACTATTGATACAGAGAAACAGAAAAGACAAACAAATGAAGCAAAGAACTCTGATCCAACTTATTGATGAGCTAGCCCTAAAACATCATCTACCTAACAACAGAAGAAAAAATAATTACAAGATTTTCAAACATAGTTAAGGGACATAACTACAAACAACCAATCATTAAAACGCATTTATTATTATGCCGTAACAAAGGAATTTCAAATTTGCTGGAGCTCAAAGTTGGTATGCTAGAAACAATTGAAAGCTATTCACTAACAGCTATTCATATATCAGCTGGTCTTGGTGCCCTCCTGTCTTCCCCAAAAATTAATGCTCAAACTTCCAGGCTGAAATTGAAGCAAACACCATAGCATTGCAGACAGTTGAAAACAAACTCTATGATGGAATACAATCACCATCAGATATTATTATCTTTACAGACTCCCAATTCACTCTGCAAGCATTTACCAGCAGCAACTCATCCGCCCAAGAGAGTTGACAACACTAATCATGATAATCCACCAAATGATGTCAAAATTAAATATCATAATCACATTACAGTGGATCCCTGGGCACAAATTGAAAAGTCTGATAAACTATCAAAGGGGGGTAATCTATGGAGCAACCAGATAGACCAGTTAACTACTTCAGTCTAAGGTCAATGTTAGTCAACAGTCACAATGAGGATTTGCTCAAGCAATGGGCATCAGGAAACACAGGGAGAGCTATGTACAAAGAAATGACCAAGCCAAACAAACTGGACAGTATTAATTCCGCCCCCCTCCAAAAAGCAATTTACTATCTTCCGAGAACAAGACACACACCTTAAAATTACTTTAACAAAAAAAAATCCCACAAACATACCAATATGTAGACATTGTGCACACCCTTATGAAATAGTGAACCATATCCTCTTTAATACCTAATCTTAATTCACCTTAGACTTACTACCACTACAGCCCAACATTACCAACACTGTATGGCAGTGCTGAGCAAATGAAGAAAACACATTTTTCCTAGGCACAGTCTGCAAAAGAGCTAACAGCTCAGCAGCAAAAAGCTGACAAGAAGAAGAAGAACTGGTACTTAAGAAATGTCTTCCTCTGGATAATTAAAACATGGTAATCATACTATATAACTTAATTTATGACCAACAAGGCATTGAGAACAATGTGTTTGCTTAATAGAGGATTGTGTAGCTTTCACATGACAAAATTACCCTGATATTATGTGTCTAGGAAAAAAACTGATAAAATCTTTAAGATAACTGTTTACAAAATAATAGCTTAAGAAGATCCAGATTGTTTTTACAGACATTTTATTTTAAAAATAGATTATGAGAACAAAATGCAGCTTACATCTTCATATATCACAAAGCTGTGATCACCACCAGCATAGATACTTTTCTTTTTCATGTGCTGTGCAGTAGCTGAGACAAAAGTATCTGGTATAAATACTGGAGAGTTTATATTCTCTATAGATGAAAGCCCAAGTTGTCCAGTTAAACCCAATCCAAAAGTATATAGACATCCAGATTTGGCATCAAAAGCTAAGGTGTGAGAGCTATAAAAAAAGATCATTTTGAAAACTCAACAAGTATACTTTATCATTTCTGCAGAAAAAAAATGAAATCTTAAAGAGTTAGATACATTTGGCAATGATTCAATTAAACTAATTTTAATGTCTGCACAAAATTGTAGGATAGGAATCCTAAAATTTACTAAGGCTTTAAAAAAAAAATGTAATTAGTTCAACAATTCTTCTTTTTAGAAAATCATGTGTAATATTAAAAGAAAATATGATATTATCATTTAATATTATGACAAGGTTAGTACATCTAACACATGTTACCTTCCACAAGCAATCTGTGAGACCTCACTTCCTGACAACTCTATCACCTGCCTAGGTAAGATCTCATTGTTGTAACTACCATGGCCAAGTTGACCATAAATACCTGCGCCAAAGGTAAATACTCTACCATCCTGATGAAACAAATACTAAACAATATAAAACTTATTCACCTGTTTTGTAATTAGGTCAATTTTATGATAGTGAATTTTTTGTTTGTTTTTTTGTTTTCCTAATGTATAAATATATTGATAAAATAATTGTATTAATAAGATGTACAAAAATGGAAATTTTTATGTAGAACATTTTATAAATCTCATTTTAAAATTATTATTATAATAAGGTTAAAGCTAACAAAAATGTTACTCAACAACAAAAAACATCAAAAAATAACTTGTATCTTTTACTCTTATTCATTCACATTCCACAAAATATTTAAGAATTAAAATACTCTACCACAGTAAGACAAGCTGTATGGCTTTCACCACAACAAATATATTTAACTCTTTGACTGCGCAGAGGTTTACATTGGTTAGGTGAATAGCGATCTTTAAAAAATAAATTGCAAGGAATCAATAGAAAATCATTTTATTTTAATAAATAAATTAAAAATGAATTCCATTACACTTAAATTTTTCATCATTTTTTAAATTGTAGGCCTAAATGATAATGAAAGTTACAATAATTATAACAAAAACTTTCTAGTTTCACTCAGACTAAAACAAGAGCTGAATTATACAATCAGCAGGTTATAAAATTAATCCTACCTGTTGTGTCATTTAGTCCAAGTTGACCAAAACTAAAAAAAAAACAACAGAAAAAAGGCATCAAGAGTTAACTTTAAACAAACTTTCATTTTGCAACAACATACGATTTAAAGGAAAGAAAATTTGCTTATAGTCTTCACCTCAGTCAGTTCTCTATAAAATTTTGATACAACCAAACCTACTGTAGGTATGAATCTTGAAAAACATTGTCAGCATTTTTTTATGGCAGGAAATAATCTTTAAATGAAAATAATGCTAAGATTATTTATGACATTGGCTTACAAAGTGATATGTTATGTAAAATTTAAAAAATTTTTAAGCAAATTAAATTGTCTTTAAAATTGTGAAAACATATATAAAATAAAGTTGTTACATAGAGGCAAACAAAGAAGACAAAAAGAAAACTTAAACATAACCTCTGTGGACATTGCTTTTGTCATCACATTAAATATGCAAGTCACAACTGGGTTTGTCATACAAAATACTTTGCACTTATCTTTAATTTTCAGGAATCAAAGACGTTGCCATTAATATCAAGGCAGTTAATGGTTTAGAACAGGGGTGCCCAACCTAATTCGACCCCTGGGCCATTATAATTTCTAACACTCATCTCAGGGTCACGTGACCGAAAAGTTATAAAATGAAATGATATTGTTCTGACACTATTTTGTTAGAAACCTATGGATTTGATACTTAATTAATAGATTATTTAACAATTATATTTTTTTTTATGTGTCTGACAATAGCTTCATTTCTCTACTTAAATGTGAGCAACACTGAGTCATTTTGTGGTCTTTTTATCATAAATATTTCCATGGATCCTCCAATATCTCGGAGTAGTTTAACAATCTTTTATTCGCGACTCAAACCAAGAATGCCACCATATTTATTTTATAAAGCCGTTTTTATGTTGTTGTTTTCTTGGACAGCCACACTTTCTTTATAAAATAAATATGCTGTCTGCATGTTCAACAAAAAAGTAAAGATATGTTCACTTTTCCTAGTAGATTCTACGTTAAGAGTTCTGTTTCATAAACACACAAATGTTAAAGATCATAATACCAATCCATCAGAGAAAAAGAGAGGGTATAAACATAGGTAAAGATTCATTTTGTCAACCTTTTTTTTTTTGTTTTGGAAGGGGGATTTCTATACTTGGTGCAGACGTTTCAACAGGCTGGATGGAACCAAATCGCGGGCCGGATCTGGCCTGCTGGCCATAGTTTGGGCATCACTGGTTTAGAAAAATGGTGATGAAAATATTCCCAGGTTAGGATTTCTTAATAAATACCTAAATAAATACTTAATTTTAAGCTACTATTAAGAAACCTGTTATACCAATTAGCTATTCAAAGCATAGATTTAAAATACATTTAATTTTAGTCATTCCATCACGTTGAATCATTTCGTGTGTACCAGAGAGGACTCCTATCTATTGCCATTATCATAAATCTAAATAATATATGAATATTTTACATTTCAAGATTAATGCCCCCCTACCTGTTCCTGCCCCATCCATAGACTGCACCAGACTTTGAAAGGATCAGAGAATGATTGCCGCCTGCAGCAACTTGGGCAATAGGTAATCCTTTCAAACAGGTGATAAAATTAGGTATATTGATCCAGGGACTTTTGTTTGGCCCCAGACCAAGTTGTCCATAGGCATTAGAGCCCCATGTACCAACACAGCCCTCTGAAATGGCATAATATGATAGTTAAATGAATTGCACAATATCAAAACAGTTTCATTTCAGACATTTAGGTCTAATTGGCAGGTAGAGTTCACCCATTTTCTTTGACCAGATGTTTATGAAAAAGTGTTGCTACCAAAATGACCAATAAATAACATGCAAACTATTCAAACATTTTTTTTCCTTCTTTCTTCTGAAAAAAAAAGGGTTCAATTACTCAGTTACTGACAATTAAAAAAAAAGCCATTCCATGCTTTGTATGCTTACACAACCATAACAAGCCAGTGGCCACCTACGCTGTTCACCAAGCTTTCATCATGCTGCTATCAACTGATTTCTAGCTTTTCTTTATGTGTATGTGTGGATGGGGTATAGTATATGTTAATCATGTGAAGGTATCTAGTGGCCTAATACGAGGGACAAAGACCGATTGACAAAAACCTATCACACAACTATACACAGACTAGAAAAGTTACTTAGTTGTTGAGGTTTGGATGATTCTTTTGTGTCCACTGCATGAAGAATATCACATACCAAAATGTACTATGTTGAAGTCTGGACATTGCAGTCACTATCACTTGATATAAAGCTTTTTTTTTCTAAGTTCTAAATGTAAGGGTATCATCGAGTTCTTCAAGTCCAAATTATCCAAAGATAAAATGAAAAAGCAGAAACATAAAATATGAAATACTCTTATGTTAGCAGCACTATCATTTGATATAAAGCTTTTTTTTTTCTAAGTTCTAAATGTAAGGGTATCATCGAGTTCTTCAAGTCCAAATTATCCAAAGATAAAATGAAAAAGCAGAAACATAAAATATGAAATACTCTTATGTTAGCAGACTTCACAAACTAGATATACTTATTCATTAAGTAATTTCCCTTGCTGAAATATTCTTCAAATTTGTGCCTGTTCTCTTCCAATTCAAATGTAGAGAGTCCCAATGGCTTTTAGTAATATTTTTATTTCAAGATGTGTAGACACAATAACATGTAATGAGGTATTGAGAATTTTATAGATATTAAACTTAACCAGAATCAAAACAAGGTAATACCATAAACAGTCCAATACTCTGCCCAGGCTTCACTATGATCATTAAATGGAACTGACATTAGTGACATAATAACTTTTTTGCTAATTACCTGATCTACCATTATGTACAATTAATTGACCATATCTGTTCCATCTTTACAAGTTAGATCAACTCGATCTACGCTATAAAATTCTAAAGATATAAAGCCATAAAGTAATTTTTCCTTATAATATGTATTCACATTTATTATCTGTATCTAAAAAATAGTACCAAAAGTTGTACGTTTCTGTTAGTTTTATCTCTAACATTTGTACATTCCTTTATTGGTTCTACTCTTCTGTTTACAATAAGAGATATATAATGTAAAAATATTACTCTAGGACAACTCTATAAAATTATATATAAGCATTAATTTAAAAAATGACTTTAGTCCTAGAATAAAAATTGCTAGTAGAATTTATAAAAACAAATAATCATATAGCTTACCATTTGTTAAGACAATAGTATGATTATAACCACAAGCTACCTGCACAACACAGGACATGGCAAGAGACTTAACCAATCTACAACAGTTGGGGGAAGAAAATAAATAGTTTCATTGTTAAACATTAATTTAATAGGTGAGATGTGAATATTTATAAACAAACATCTATTCATCAATCACACTAACTTCAAATAGAATAAAAAAAAAAAAACTTAACAGATTTTTTTTTTTGATCATTTTTTTCTAGCCTCTGACTCACAAGATCAAACTACAACAAATACTTGTTTTACATGTTTCAGATGTATCTTCAGATTTAAAGATTACAGCCTAACCCCAGGTTTTATACTTACTTAGGTGTTCCTCTAGAACTTTCTTCCACATCTCCCCTTCCCAACTGACCCTCAGTATTTTTGCCCCATGTAAGAACTTCATGAGCTTGAGTGAGTACAACACTGTGTGAGGCTCCAGCAGCCACTTGAATCACATGATGGGGCTGTAGACCTTCTCCAACTTCACCTGTATAATCATAAGAATTTTATAAGATACCGGTACTTTTAAAAAAATTAAAGTACTAATACATTATAATTTACAGGGTATAACAAGATTATTTGAATTTAATTAACGTTTCATATTTCTTTTACAAGATTTAGTAATGTCCTTTTTTTATGTTATGTTATGACTTCAAGACATAGTTTTTTTTTTCAATTTTTTTTGGGTACATGTCTTTAATGGATAAACCTTTATAATCACAATCAATATTTAATTAAATTTACAAGATTCTTATGAAATATAGACGTTACTTCAAAAAAGAAGATGATTATATGTCCTATGCATGGTCCTAAGTCAATCCAGTCATGCAAGTTAATCAATGACTTAAATTCTGTCTCTTGGCTGACTCAGGCTATATACCCATTCCATGCTCTAATAGCAAAAGGAAAGAAGAAACATTAGTACATATTTATCCTAGTATATGTAACAAGGAATGTGCCTTTATCTTTGTGTCTTTCTGAGTATTTAATTATGTTTTGTATTTGAAGATTATCCAATGTTGAAGGCTACTTAAATTGGTTGTGCAGTATGTGCCAATTAAGAATATCAATACAATGGTCTGAGTACAACCTTATAACAGCCTTCTGTCATTGTCTTCAGCCCCCTACAATGTCCTGCAAGAGTTTTAGGCAACAAATTTCATTTCTGAAGGAACTCAGAAACAAGTATCAAAATGAAGTCAATATTGTTTTCTGGTAATTAATTGTTATACTTGCCTAGTTTATTTAGTGTAGAAAGACTGTCTAATCCACATTGCCTGAAGTCATTAGAACCACAGCTAAGAACTTTGCCATCTTTCAAACACACCAATGTATGAGCTTTACCACTGCTTATACTTTGTATTTCTTTCCCATTTAATGAGTGAACTTGGGTAGGGGATGAAACTGTGTGTTTTGCTGAGCCACCTAGATCTTGATCTATTATATTTAGTCCAAGAGCTCCTGTAGTCTCATCTCCCCAACCAAAAATTACTGGCATTGTTGCCAATTGTTGGTAGAACTGAAATTGATTATCATTATTCTAAATTGATCAATCAATAGGCTATATTAATATTATTAGACCTTATAATAAAGGCTTAATTTTTATTAAAATCCTTAAATTGACTCTAACTAAATTTTAATTTTTAAAAATTTTGTTTCTAACTTATTTCATTTTAATATAATTTCCGTCTATTAGATCTCTCTATCATGTTCATACAAAAAAACATCTAGAATGATCTCCACTCAACTGCCTGACCTAGCCCTGAATCTGGCCATTGATAATTTTGATAAATATCCTAATATGACACCTATAAGTAGATCTAGAGATATATTCGGAAATTACACTGTAACTAGTGTAACCTTGTAGAATTATTTATAGATCTAAGCTGTTTCTAGTTCTAACATCGGGGATTTCTTTCTGCGAAAATTAAAATTAGATCTGCAAGGTTTTTCCGGAATTTATTTACTTTAAAATATTGATATATTGTTTCTAGAGCTAGAGCATTGATCAATAATGTCTATATTAACTAGAATCTTGAATTGGCCAATGTAAAATTATATATATAGATATAGCCTACTCCCATAGATAGATCACCCTGGTCTATAGGCCTATATTGATCTACTAACGCTAGACCTAGGCCTATATGAACAGGACACTGAAAAATAAAAATCCAGATATAGCAAACAATAACAGTTATACTATTAATTATATAGGTCACAGACAAACGTTATTCAGTTTAGCCTACACAAAATATATGATCCATGGGCGTAACCAGGGGGTTGACCCCCCCCCCCTTTTCCGAAATGAAATATAGTGACTGATTTTTTTGCTTTGATTTTGTTTATTTTAGGTGAGATTTTAATACTAAACCATCACTGCCCCAACGCAGCCAATGGGTTTTGAGTTTAAAACCCCCTACCATGGGGGTTTGCAGTTAAATTAAATCCTCTTATTTTATAAAACAAAACCAAAAAAAGAAAAAAGAATGAAAACCTACTACAATCCCCAAATTCCAAGAGCATAGCTAAGGAAGATTTTGATTTTAAAACCCCCTCCGAAATTTACAATAAAACACCCACTTCAATATAAGACTTTCCATCAGTAACCATGATGAGCGTAGCCAAGTGGGGTTTGTATTTAAAACCCCCCCTTCAGCGGGGTTTTGAGCTAAAAATAATTACCTCTTCAATATAAAAAATTTAAAGCAAACTACACACTCAAAATTCTATGAGCGTAGCCAAAGGGTTTTTGAGTTTAAATCCCCCTTCAGCAGGGTTTGAAGCTAAAAATACCTCTTCAATATAAAACAAGATTACAAAGAGAGTTTGTGCTACACAAACTCAGAGGCGGCCCCCGTCGAAGTCGGATCACTGTCGGATCTGCATATTCGCAAATAATATTCAAGAGGTGATTTAATTTTGATGGTCAAAAGTAATAATGTTTCAAAGATTCATTTGCCGTAAATTGAAATTAAATAAAAAATAGTAGATTAGTTTTAGTATATTAAAACATTACAATATTGATCAAAACGTTTGGAAATGAAAATCTACACTTTTTTTTTTACACTTTAAGTTTAGAAATTGAAATTCTACATCTTAATCTAGTCTATTTTAGTCTAAACTAGATCTAGAAATAATTTTAATTAGAATATAAATCCAGATCTAGATATACTGTAATAAAAATCTAGATCTAGTTTTAAAAAATCTAGATTAGATCTAAATCGGGATATCATATTCCTTTTTTAAACGCGAGTCACATAACGAGGCTTAATAAACATTAACTATACCGAGTTCTTTTTTCATTTCATTTGAAGAATTAATTCCATATAACGTCAGAGGGAAAAAAAACACTAATTCATACGGCCTAGCTAGACTAAAAATCGCCTTCATCATTACGAGCCATTTATCGAGTGTTCATAGACTTTGGTGCACCGAGTGCGTTCTTTAAGCATTTCATTTAAAGAATTCATTCCATATGACGTCAAAGGAAAAAAAAACACTACGTCACACGGCTTAGTTAGACTAAAATATATTTTCATTAATACGAGCACTTTTTCGAGTGTTAATTTAATAGACATTGGTGCACCGAGTGCGTTCTTTTAACATTACATTTAAAGAGTCCATTCAAATGACGTGGAAAAAAAATCTATTACCTCACAATAGGCTAGTACCGGTACCATAAAAAAATGTCTTTATTTACACGAGATATTTAACAAGGGTTCATAGACATTGGTGCACTGAGTTCTAATAGAATTTATTTAAAAAGGATCAAAGCCGCATTGTTTTTGCGTTTTGTCTGTCAGTCGGTCTGTCCATCATCTTGATATAAAAAAAGAACCACTAAAAGTTATTAAAAATTGATTAACCTTTATTGTACGTTTCAAAACATCGCAATAATTTTTAGGTATGAACACAATTGAAAAGTGTATATAATAGATTGTTCCGGATGTTTGTATAAATAGTAAAAGAAAAAGAGAATTTCAGATAAATGTAATACCGTTAATTAAATTTTTTGGATGGTCTCGTATAAAAATTAGATGTACTACAGCCATGTGGAGAGATTTTCATACCTTACTTTGGAGTTTGGATTCTGTTTTCCTTAAAAATCGGAACATAATATTAACGATAATTTGATTTTACATGTTTTAGGTAGAAAGTTAAATGTACTGTAAGAGAGTAGTGAGTTAAAATATTTTTCATAAAAATCCGTAAAAACATTATTTCGTAAATGAGAAGATTATTTGTTTATTAATTAGAAGAGGGAGTTCAAACAATTATTTGGCGTTAGTAGATTTTTAGATAAATTCGGAAATTTCTGGCGACGATTTGTAAGAAACAAAATCCGGAACTTTCTTTATCGATTACAAAACTTCTATGTTATGTTTTAGCAAGAAAATTAAATGTCTAAAAAGTAATTTTCAGCAATAAATTCGAATAAATTACTTTTTTTTAAGCCCCGAACAACCTATTGTCGATATTTTTAAAATTTGTTTTAAGATGAAAATACGGAACAATTTGATATTGATAACCAAATTATAGTGATGCATTGTTAAATAATATAAGTGTAATATTAGTAAATTATGCGATTTCAAACAATCATTAGGCATAATTCATGTTTTTAAAACAATATCCGGAACATTTTTACACTTAATGAAATATAAGTCAGTATAGAGATTTTGATTTAGCATTAATATGCTATTTACATAAAAAACGGAACAACATATTATTGATAATGTGTTTTTGCAACGTTTAAGCATGGAAATTGAATGTAATATAATTTAGAAGAGCAAACAAACATTTGTTGGGGTTGATTAGTTTTGCACAAAAAAATCCGGAAAAATCAATTTTTAGATACTTAAAACTATTGAGATGTTACGGGAGGAACATTAAAGTGTAAATCAGATTTTCAATAGCTTTTAGAGTTCTAGTTTTTTTTTAATCTAATCGTGACGGACAGACCAACCAACAGACAAAACGCACAAAAATAATCTTCTTCTATTCGGATGGGGGCACTAAACAAAAAATAAATAAAATCTGATTTTTTTTTTAAGTTTAAGGAATTGGTTTAGTACCTGATCAAGTAGCGACGTTACGCTACTGCACGAAAATCGCTGCATAAAAAGTCCATTTAAAAAATGTGTGTGATATTTACATACAAAATGCATTATTAGCCTTTATAAACAAACAGAAATGTTTTCTTTTAATTTTAGCGGCTAGTTGACCAGAAAAAACATTTTTAACTATTATTTATATTTGTTGTAAACATTTACTGTACATTTTTAAAATATATTTTACTTAGTGACACTGAAAATACACAAAAATTATCCATCTTTGTTAGCATATTGTAACATTGCCTCCCTTACATTTACGTAATTGTTTTAGAATTGGTGTATTTTTATGAAAAAATCGCTTGCATAATTAATTTTATAAATTAAACGGTTTGCTTTTAGAAAACCAAAAGTAGCCGTTGCACCTAAACTTTTGAAGCCGCATTTAATGATGAAATAATATTTTTCATATCTCTTCTAGTTTTCGAGATCTGAGTGTGACAGACGGACAGACGGACATTTTGCACAAACCTAATAGCGGCTTTTTCCCCTTACGGGGGCCGCTAAAAAAAGCAAACTACACACTCATAAATCTATGAAGTAGCCAAGGGGTTTTAAGTTTAAACCCCCCTCCCTTTAGCAGGATTTAAAGCTAAAAAAAAAATACCTCTTCAATATAGGCCTATAGTCAAGCCAAGGGGTTTTTGAGTTTAAACCCCCCTCCTCCAGAGGGCTTTTTTTTTTTTAAAGTTAAAAAAAAGCAAACTAGGCCTATATACACACTCGAAAATCTATTAACGCAGCCAATGGGTTTTGAGTTTAAACCCCCCTTTAGCGGGGTGTTAAGCTAAAAAAATACCTCTTCAATAAAAAAAAAGCAAATTACACACTCAAAATTCTATGAGCGTAGTCAAGCCCTCCTCCAGAGGGCTTTTTTTTTAAAAAAGTTTAAAACCCCTCCTGATGGTTTTGAGTTTGAATAGGCCTACCCCCATACAGAGAGTTTTGAGGCTGAAAACCTCTCTTTTCAATTTTATTCTAAAGCTAACTACAGTCACCAATATCTATGAACGTAGCTAAGTGGGTTTTGAATTAAAAAAAAAAAAAAAACTCCACATATTTTTTAGTTTAAAACCTCCCAACAGATAATTTTGACGATAAAACTTCCCTTTTCGATATAAAATCTAAATCAAACTACGGTCACCTAATTCCAAGAGCGTAGTCCAGAGAGGTTACACATTTCTACCAGTGGCTGGGCTCCATTAATAAAGTGCAGTGAATTTCATCTGCCAAAAATTGAAAAACACTAAATGTCGAAATGGGAGTCGACCCCTTAGTAAGGTTGTGACAGAGCGTCGCACGAGATTTGCAGGACATGTTCTCCGACAAAATCAACTGAAAATGAATTACCCATAATAAGAGTTACCCATATGCTAGGACAAATTTGTACAAATACTCCTTCTTCCCTAGTGCTATTAGAGCATGGAATGGGTTGCCTGAGCTAGCCAGGAAAACCAGTGACTTGGCAGAATTTAAGTCATTGGTTAATATGCATGACTAAATGCATGACGCGTTGGACGTAATCATCTTCTTTTTTGAAGTAACGTCTGTATTATATAAGATAAGATAAGATGACATCCTAATAGAACTTGGCGCCACACTTTCATGGAGGTCCTCAGCTGTGACCTACATATTTTGCCACATCCAGGGCAATCATAACCATTGACAGCAGGTGGTCGATTTAGATTTTCTTTTCGCCGTCTGCGTTTGTGCTCGGCAGCAGATTTTCTTTTGCTCTCAAATGTGTATCCCGCGGCCTTCGTGGGTGACCTCCAGCTGTCTCGTTCTGAGGCCGCATGCAACCAGGTGCTCTATTCTATGTCAGCCAAGGAAAGTTGACGCCTAAGCTGGTCTTTAAAGCATTTCCGTGGGGCGCCTCTGTTACGTCGACCACCTTTTAGTTCACACTAAGCTGCGCACGTAACATATATATTTTATTTTATGTCTTTTTTTTGTATGTACGAATGTCTAAAACGTTACCTACGTGCTTACAATGCGGGTGCAAAAGTGATCTTTCTTTTTATTGCATTGTAGTTTTTTTATATTTTAGTATTAATCAGGTAAAACGACAGGGGCTTGCCAAATTTTAAAAAATCAAAATATTAATTTAACTGACGTGGTTTCAACTTCTAAGTAGAACCTTTCTACCTTAGCAACACGATTAATTCAATAACCTTTTAAAGAGAACATTTTAATGCCTCCTTACCAACGCGATTCTAGATCTATAATGTACATTCTTTTAAGCGACAGAACGGACCAACTTCTGACTAACGTACCATCGTACTATTGGCGTTTTTTTTTGCGTGAACAGAACAGGCCCGCTACAAAACACAAAGATGATCTTAGGACTACAAGCCCATTTCAAGACGTCTTGCTAAACACAAAGATGATCTTAGGACTACAATTTAAGCCCATTACAAGACGTCTTGCTAAACACAAAGATGATCTTAGGACTTTAAGCCCATTACAAGACGTCTTGCTAAACACAAAGATGATCTTAGGACTACAAGCCCATTACAAGACGTCTTGCTAAACACAAAGATGATCTTAGGACTACAAGCCCATTACAAGACGTCTTGCTAAACACAAAGATAATCTTAGGACTACAAGCCCATTACAAGACGTCTTGCTAAACACAAAGATAATCTTAGGACTACAAGCCCATTACAAGACGTCTTGCTAAACACAAAGATGATCTTAGGACTACAAGCCCATTACAAGACGTCTTGCTAAACACAAAGATGATCTTAGGACTACAAGCCCATTACAAGACGTCTTGCTAAACACGAAGTTGATCTTAGGCCTACAAGCCCATTACAAGACGTCTTGCTAAACACAAAGATGATCTTAGGACTACAATTTAAGCCCATTACAAGACGTCTTGCTAAACACAAAGATGATCTTAGGCCTACAAGCCCATTACAAGACGTCTTGCTAAACACAAAGATGATCTTAGGACTACAAGCCCATTACAAGACGTCTTGCTAAACACGAAGTTGATCTTAGGACTACAATTTAAGCCCATTACAAGACGTCTTGCTAAACACAAAGATGATCTTAGGACTACAAGCTCATTACAAGACGTCTTGCTAAACACAAAGATGATCTTAGGACTACAAGCCCATTACAAGACGTCTTGCTAAACACGAAGATGATCTTAGGACTACAAGCCCATTACAAGACGTCTTGCTAAACACAAAGATGATCTTAGGACTACAAGCCCATTACAAGACGTCTTGCTAAACACAAAGATGATCTTAGGACTACAAGCCCATTACAAGACGTCTTGCTAAACACAAAGATAATCTTAGGACTACAAGCCCATTACAAGACGTCTTGCTAAACACAAAGATTATCTTAGGACTACAAGCCCATTACAAGACGTCTTGCTAAACACGAAGATGATCTTAGGACTACAAGCCCATTACAAGACGTCTTGCTAAACACAAAGATTATCTTAGGACTACAAGCCCCCTACAAGACGTCTTGCTAAACACAAAGATGATCTTAGGACTACAAGCCCATTACAAGACGTCTTGCTAAACACAAAGATGATCTTAGGACTACAAGCCCATTACAAGACGTCTTGCTAAACACAAAGATGATCTTAGGACTACAAGCCCATTACAAGACGTCTTGCTAAACACAAAGATGATCTTAGGACTACAAGCCCATTACAAGACGTCTTGCTAAACACGAAGATGATCTTAGGACTACAAGCCCATTACAAGACGTCTTGCTAAACACAAAGATGATCTTAGGACTACAATTTAAGCCCATTACAAGACGTCTTGCTAAACACAAAGATGATCTTAGGACTACAAGCCCATTACAAGAGGTCTTGCTAAACACAAAGATTATCTTAGGACTACAAGCCCATTACAAGACGTCTTGCTAAACACGAAGATGATCTTAGGACTACAAGCCCATTACAAGACGTCTTGCTAAACACAAAGATTATCTTAGGACTACAAGCCCATTACAAGACGTCTTGCTAAACACAAAGATGATCTTAGGACTACAAGCCCATTACAAGACGTCTTGCTAAACACAAAGATGATCTTAGGACTACAAGCCCATTACAAGACGTCTTGCTAAACACAAAGATGATCTTAGGACTACAAGCCCATTACAAGACGTCTTGCTAAACACAAAGATGATCTTAGGACTACAAGCCCATTACAAGACGTCTTGCTAAACACGAAGATGATTTTTAAGCAGAGTTGCCTACAAGTAGACCAACGCATCTTGCGTAATTTGTACGCAAATGGACACGAAAATACGCGAGTACGGTTTATCATCTGAAAATATATATATATACGCATTTGCTCCGCAAAAGAAAAAAAAAATTAAACAAAGCAAAAAGTTGTTGCTAATCATAATGATCAATATAAGCCTAGATCAGTGCGCCAATGCCTGGAAATGGTCTATTTCTATTAGCCTAGATCTACCATGAAAGATACTTTTTTTTTTCGCGCGCTGACTTAAAATAATTACTAGATCTAGAACTTGCTGATGCAAATAACGCGGAGTTCCTTTCTATGAGTCGGTTTATTTGTAGACTCTATATGTCTTCAAACTGATTGGGAATAAATTGATTTAGTTCTAATTCATTTGACTTTTATAGATCTAGTAGGCCTATTTGGGTTAAAACGTTAATATACGATGTCAAGCACTACGAATTTACGTACGTAAATCTAGATTTAAGAAATCAAACTGATATGCCCTGACTAAAATTACAGAAAGTAGGCAGATCCAAATTAAGGTACCATTACCCATGAAAGTTTAACTTCAAAGAATGAAATCTGGGACATTGAAGGCTGAGTTTGCTTACAAAAGAAAAATTTTGCTTAAAAAAAAAAGCATCAAATTCTTTATTAAATCCCTTGTGCTCCTTCAACACATATGTCTTATAAGAACCCAGAATAAAAAGCTATATCTTACAACAGCTAAAAAGAATATATAGGCCTATATTCAGCAGACTCATTAGAATGTCTCATATAACTTTATGCTGTTTGAATTATTTTATTTTTTGGGGGGGGGGGGATTGCCCCATTTCTTGTATATAAATGTGCTTGAATGATTTTAGTCTTTCCCGAGTATATTGTTATGACTCTACGTTGCGCACTGTCATTCGGCGCGACATTGTGTACCAGAGGACACGATAGAGAACAGAGGAAGGAAGATGGCCGATGATTAGAGATGTAAACAAGAAGGCCTGAGATGTGACTCTGGGGTTTGGCTCTAGATCCAGTTTATAACTGATTATTAAACGTTCTGTTTTATATCACTTTCGTTGAGGTTAATTGCTAAGTTATAGCAATTGGTGTCAGAAGTGGGATCCTCAACGAAAGTGGAGAAGAAGGTCTAGATCTAGGTATAAGACATTGAACGATTCCATTTTCGGGTAGATCAACATAAGTTTTGGTTTTAGTTGATCAACGTTTTGATACGGGATGGCGTCTAAGAAAACACTTAGTCAACTGTCATTACAGGAACTTAGACAGGAAATGAGAGGGAGGGGGCTGAACGTAAGCGGCAACAAGAAGGCACTCATAGAACGTATTAGGCCAAGCATCATAGATGAAGAGCAGGATCCGGACACCTATTTGTTTGAAAAAGAACCAGATATGAGGGATCATTTTCAATCGATGCAAGAACAAATGAAGGAAGACCTGGAATCAGTAAAGGATGAACTTAAAGACGAATTAGGTAATAAACTGAGCTCAATAGCATCCTTTGTGACCGAATTGAAAAATGACAGACAGTTTCAAACAACAATTAAGAAATGAGGTCGCTGAATTAAGGTCCCAAATGGTGGGAGATGTTGATTTTAAAATTCAACAATTACGAAATGAAATGAAGGCGGAGCTGCAAAAGAAACAAGATGCGGGTGCCACTGTGACTGAAATGACGGGAAAGATTAAACCACCGGTGTTTGACGGCTCTGTGTCTTGGTCGGTGTATCGATTACAATTCGAGGCGGCGGCGCAAATCAACAGATGGGATACCCAGGCAGAGAAAGCAACTGGTCTTATGTTGGCACTCAGAGGAAAGGCAGCCGAATTGTTACATTCTATGACGGATCGGACAGACTACGATGCCATGGTCAAACAATGGAACTACGATACGGCAATGAACACCTGCAGGAAGTTTTCAGGATGCAATTAAAGAATCGACAACAGAAAAACGGAGAGACATTACAGGAATTAGCAGCAGACGTAGAACGTCTCGCCCGTCTTGCTTACCCATCGGCAACACAGAACTTTTGGATGTTCTGGTCACAGATGCTTTCATAGATGGAGTGCGAGATTCGGAACTTAAGAAAGCCATCCGAATAAGCGGAAAACGGAAAATCAACGAAGCCCTCATCTATGCCCTGTCCTACGAGGCGGCCGAAGTTTTAGCGAGGAACATACACTATTGTCGGACGTTAGATGTGGCGGAAGAGGAGGATCTGCCGAGGCGGATTCGAAGAATGGTAGAAAAGGCTTTAAATGAACGGGAACATTATCAGACCTCAAGGCGTAGTAAAAAGACTTTTCGTTGTTGGAATTGTAACACTCCAGGTCATGTAAGGAGGAATTGTAACATGTTGTGCCAAGGCCAAGGCTGTGCATCAGAACGTCAACCGCTACGATTCTACGGGCTTAGGGAGCAAGAACTGGCAACCCAGAAAATCGAAACTCCGAAAATAAAGACTCGTTTCAGAGTGTTAGAACAAAGCAGAACCTTGAGAGTGCAGGGAAAGATTGGCGCTGGTTCTTATAGGTTCCTCTTGGACACAGGGGCTACGCGGTCGATAGTTGGACCCAGTCTGATCGGAGATCAGGAAATAATACGAGTGAATGACTACACTCTTAAAAGGGCAGGTGGCAAACTGTTACCTATATTAGGACAGGTACGGCTTAATTTTAAAATAGGAAGTCAACCATTTAGTCATGATTTTCTGATCGCCAATGTTGTCGACGACTGCATCCTTGGTCTGGATTTTATGCAGGAGTTCGGTTTATCTCTAAACATTGGAAGTGGAACTGTACAATAAGGACACATAGAGTTCCCATTGCTTGATGATGGTGTGGAAGGCATTCAGGTGAAACGAATCGAACATACGACCATACCAAAATGGTCTAATCTGTCAGTAAACAGGTATCATAAAAGGGACAAACTGAAGTGGACCAAACTGGAAGGCCAGCTACATCCTAGAAGAGCGGAGATTGAAACATCAACCAATCATTGTTGTGGCTATACGGGTAGTTACAAGGAAAGTGTTGGTGGTGGCAGCGCCGTCCATGATCATAATGACAAATCAGATGGGTCTAGCTTTCAAGATAAAGAAAGTGGCACCCTTTTCAACGACAAGCGCAGACCCGAAAAGAAAACGCTAGATGAAGAAACTAGAGGAGTGACCTATAAGCAGAGTGAAACTATTGCTTTCGATGTCCTTGATACGAGTGCTTCAATGGGCATGACCAAATCAGACAACGTTGGGTCTGTGTCCAATACTACTGTTTGGCTACCAGTACTAACTGCAGACATGAGGCGCGGTGGCTGAGCGGTAAAGCGCTTGGCTTCCGAACCGGGGACCGGGGTTCGAATCCTGGTGAAGACTGGGATTTTTAATTTCGGGATCTTCGGGCGCCTCTGAGTCCACCCAGCTCTAATGGGAACCTGACATTAGTTAGGGAAAAGTAAAGGCGGTTGGTCGTTGTGCTGGCCACATGACACCATTGTTAACCGTAGGCCACAGAAACAGATGACCTTTACATCATCTGCCCTATAGACCACAAGGTCTGAAAGGGAAACTTTACTTTACTTACTAACTGCAGACAGGAATCTAATAAGAACTGTACGGGCGGCACCTCGAATGAACAATGCAAATACCAGAAAAACCATCAACAGGTCTGGACTTGACAAACGTGTGTACGTCTGCCTTCACAAAGCAGAGTAAAAGATGAATCAATTTCAGCGGAAACTGGACACTGATAATGTGGGTAATGGACATGTGTAGAAAGGCATACCTTCTGGAGATGGCTGAAAATGACAGTGTGTTTATGACCTGGCCTCCAGTGGAACTCTAACTTTCTTGCCAGAACTTCATCTGCACTGACAATTCTGTAGCCCTGTCGAAAAGCTGGTCATGTTCGGGACGAACATAACTAAGGAGGGGGCAGTGTTATGACTCTACGTTGCGCACTGTCATTCGGCGCGACATTGTGTACCAGAGGACACGATAGAGAACAGAGGAAGGAAGATGGCCGATGATTAGAGATGTAAACAAGAAGGCCTGAGATGTGACTCTGGGGTTTGGCTCTAGATCCAGTTTATAACTGATTATTAAACGTTCTGTTTTATATCACTTTCGTTGAGGTTAATTGCTAAGTTATAGCAATATTTATTAATATTTAGGCAAATACACATTTGCCCTTCAAAATACACATTTCCAGGTCTGGGAATAGACATTTCTATTTTACCATGTAGGCATTGATTTACTTCAGTTTTTCTCAAGCTGCTGGGGAGAAGGTGAGAAGTCCTGACCATTGGGAAGTGTGCGAAGCCGTTAAAATTATTTTACAAGGGTAAATAAATTAATACATGTTATTTCATTTTAGCTATCAATCAACGATTGAATATTAACCAGTAAAATTACATTATTATCAATGTTTACAAACTTAAAATATTTTAAGTTACAAAACTTCGTATCGTCTTCTGTTAAGGACATTTTTAAAATGTTTCGCGAGAGGAGTTTGCAACAATATTCAAAACTTTTTTTATTTGAAAACTTCTCTGCTTACGGGATACGTCTCGAATGGTCGAAATTCTCTCAAGTGTTTAACATCGTTAAGTTTACGACTTTTGTGAAGAAAAAAAATGTTTGAGTTAAGGCTTCTAACTTAATAACACGAAGTTCATTTTAACTTGTATTAAGGCATACGTGCGCTATATGTAACTCAAACATCCTTCGCATAGAAGTATTGACCAACGCTGCCTTCTTTTTTTATTAGACTTATTTTAAACGACTATTTCAAGAAAATACTTCAGTATCGGAACGTCCAACTTCGTTATACTTTAAAATTGACATGGACTCTTATAATTACGGGAAGAAAAATGCGTTGTAGACGACAGAGAAAGAACTGATGAAGCTCAGAACGCAGGAAAGACGGAGATAATAGCGCTTCCCCAGACTACACTTCTGGATGGAGAGGGAACCGGATGCTTCTCTAATACCATCTCCAAAAAGAACTTTTTCGGTTATACAAATCACTTTAAAATTATCTACAAAGCGATATTTCTGAAACGAAAAAGACTTCACGTTTAGCTGGGCGCCAACAGTAAAAGTTTGAGAAGTCGGATGTCTCTAGCATTTCAGATACGGCCAGTACCACCCTTTCTTAATTTAATTTTATGTGACTTGCTATGTTCTTACTTTAAGAAACAGTACAGGCTAGACGTTATGGAGAATGAGTTCCCGAAGATCAGAAATGCTGAAACATGCTTGGGCCCGGGGCTCCGCCCTGAACTCAGATATGGAAGCTTTAAGCGCTCCCCAAGACAAATTGCTGACTAATGAGAAGGCAGACGTATATTTTCTTGTCTAGATGGTAGTCAAAGTTTTAATAACACATCATAATGTTCTACCGTTTCCGTCTAAAAGTCTAACAAAGGAAACATGTTCAGGTGATTTTCAGTCAGTTTCTAGTAAACTTGCATTAAATTTGCAATAACTTTTGAGTAGATGTCATAAACAAAAGGATTTTATAATATAATTGACATTCATTTAACATTTGTACAACAATCAATGAAAGTAATCAGCTCACTTTATTAGTTCAACAATAGGAGCAAACTACGATAGTGATTACTGGGAAATGTTTGAAGAAAGTTGATAAGGGAGGGGTATGACGCTCTGAGTTAACCGCACCGGGTGACACCGACCCTAATGATGCCACTATTCTGGTGCACACTATAACCGTCGGCACAAAAGCATAGTTATAACAATATCTATCTATCTATCTATATATATATAGAGAGAGAGAGAATGAGATAGAGAGAGGGGAGGATACATCCCTGTTTGAGACCCCTCAACTATCTATCTATATATCTATCTATATCTATATAAAGAGAGAGAGAGAGAGAAAGAGAGAGAGGGGGGAGGATATATCCCTGTTTGAGACCCCTCAACTATCTATCTATCTATCTATATCTATATATAAATTATATATATATATATATATATATATATATATAAAGAGAGAGAGAGAGGAGGATACCTCCCTGTATGAGACCCCTGAAATCAAGTCTTTATTTTAGGCTAAAGATCAAGGACTAAAAAATCTAATACATCTGATAGTAATAGATTTAATTAATACTTTGCTTTTAAACTGCAAATAATTATAAGTGGATTGAATATGGCTGTTGGCCCACAATTTTTGGCTTCCTTTCCCTCTTAAGAAAGTTATACATATTTCTATGGATTAGAACTAGCCTATTTTAGAGGCCTATTATTACGTCTTCCATAAGTCTTCTAGTATAGTAGAATGAAGAATGCATGTAGTTTATAAAATAACTTGATTATTTATTCTAAACTTTGCATATTGTGTGAAAGCTCTTTAAATTTAATTTTGCACATATTTGGGTGAGAAGGCGAGGTGGCTGAGTGGTTAAGCACTTGGCTTCCAAACCTGGTGTCCTGGGTTCCAATCTCAGTGAAGATTGGTATTTTGATTTTCGGGATGATTTTTAAGGCGCCCCTGAGTCCACCCAACTCTAATAGGTACCTACAGCTGACTTTAGTTGGGGAAAGTAAAGGTGGTGGTTGGTTGTGCTTGTTAACTGTTGGCCAAAGAAACAGATGACCAATAGACCACATGATCTGAAAGGAGAACTTGACTACTTTTTCTTTTTTTGCACATATTATTGGCATAATTTGCTGTAGAGAGAGAAGCAAATTACACAATAAAAATAATAATCCTTTGGATATATATCTAAATTTATTAATTTATAACTTTCCCTAACAATACAATCAATGGCACATCATATCTGTCACTAAATCTTTCAATATTAAAAATAATAAAAATAAATTTCTTAAGAAAAACAACCAAAAACTGATCGATACATGCTACAAAAATAATGTGTTCACATTTGAGATCAAAAGCCAGAACAATAATAATTTAATAGAAAGAACAATGTAAAGTATGAATCTATAAAGCATAAAATTGAAGAAACTAATCCAGCTGTTAGAGTAAACAATCTAAACTGGTTTATGGAAAGTGCACATTTGACACATCTAGATAATTTTAAACAAAGAATAATGGAAATGAAGAATCCCTAAGCTCAGGCACATTTAACTAAACTAAGCCTGTTGAAAAGAGTTACCATATTTTCACCCATATACCCTGCATACTTGTATAAACCACACAGGTGTATACCATAAACAAATTATGAAATAATTATAACAAAATTGTACAACCTGCACCCTTTAATACCCTGCATGTCCATGACTTGCAGTAAACTTAACAAAAATACATAATGAAAAGACAGTTATATGTATTATTAATTCCTGTACACATGTATAAACCATGGAAAAAAACAAGCTATTAGGGAGACAATTTAAGTTATGGTGTTTAAAATGATAGACATGTTATTTTATTTATTACCATATCAATTACCTGCAATGGTCACCAATTGATAGTCCAGCATGACCCTCCTACAAATTAATTTGTAAATACAAATTTGTATCTTACTGGGTTCCCATTTAATAGTTAAGGGTAAGATAAAGATCAGATTCATAACAGTTTTTATTGTCAAAAAGTAAACTGGGGCTCTTAGTTGGCAGGAAAGATATTTTTAAAAAAAATATTTTAAAATGTTTAATTTATATCTATATCATAATTGAGAGAGAAAATATAATTGTCAAACATGTATTTAGTATTGAAATGTTAAAATAATGCATACATTTTACAAAAATAAATTACAATAAAAATGTATAACATTTAGCTCTCTTGACTCAAGTTTCAGACATTAGAACTGAAGATTATTTTATGGCCTAGCTGAAATCTTCAGTAGAAAAGCAATGGATGGTGGGGGTGGAATTGAAACCAGGGTCATTGTGACCTCAGTCCAGAGTGCAAACCACATGATACATACATAAATTTAACCTAAGAAAATGAGTTCAAACTAATATAAAAAGTTACATTTTAAAACAAAATCCAGTATATCGGATCTATATTTGAAACTGTTCATGATGTTAATTTTAAAATAAAGAAATTGTTGCTTTTTCTTTCATTTGATACTGAATGCCATTTCTGAAAATATGCTTATTATCAGGCTCTTATGAGACCAAATCTTTCTGTTTGTTGGATGGCCATAAGAAGTTTTTCTTTTAAAGTTTCCTTCTTGGTGTATATTGGCAATTCTAAGATGTGATGACACAAGAGAGCCACTGGTAAAAAATCCTCACTTTGCCATGTAGGCTGAATCTAGTGAAGAAAGAATGTTGAAAGAAATGTGAATGTTTTACACTGAAAGAAATGTGAATGTTTTACACTACTCCAAAAGAACACTACACTGGCCAAATGTGCTTGTTTTTTTTTTAATTTCTTTTGTTGCTTTGTACGCCTTTCAATTTTAAAGCTTTGCAGTTCATCTCGTATATTTGTCTAGTCGTCTGAACACCCCAACATAAAAATGAGAACGAAGAAGAAAAAGAAGAAATGGTCTAATTGGTAACTTTTTCTTTTTATTCATATCTTGTCTAATGAATAATTGTGCAAAGTTTTCAACTTGATCCAAAAATGGGTGAGGAAGGAATATCGTGTACAAACAACAAAACAAAAGTAAAACTATTCTCAGATTCCCTAATTTATTTTCAACTTTTTCGTTCAATTTGAAAACATCTTAAGTATTCTGCCTTGATATTCAGATACTGCTTCAGCTACATTGATTTAAGTCAAAGATTAAAAAATTATAAATAAGATTTCAACCACACTCAGGAGTGTTTTTGATGCTAGTAAATTGTGATGAAAATAGCAAAGCAAAGCGTAGGGAGAATTTTCTTCACAATGTTGCACATTCAGACTTGCGTCAATTTAAAAGTTTTTTCCTCTTAATTTACTGCTTTCTTATATAATTTGACTACATACTGTATCCCCTAAATAAGAACCCATGTAATATTTACTTTTGTTTAATATTGGGGATACAAAGAGCAAATGTAATTGTCCTGTTGTGAAATAAGAGCCTGCCATAAAAATCAGTGAAAGACCTCCAATAAAATTTAATAACATACCTGAATGGGTTTCATGCCAAAGATAGGGATACGATCACTGCCAGTCACAAAAACTGAATGTAAAACAAAATTTAAAATTTATGACTTGTAGGTAAAAAAAAATTATCAAGAATGTAATTACAAATTATAAATGATGAGTCACTTACTTAAAAATTTCTTTTTGTTCTCCAAGCTCATCTCATGAAAAACTTCCCAAAACATTTTAATGGTTTGATGATCTTTGCAGTAAAAAAAGGGGTAAATTGTTTTCTTGTTTAAAAAAAAGGAAAATTTCCATAAGAGACCAATAAATACTTCAATAAAGTATAAAACACGCTAACATACCAGAACTTAACAGGACAAACTTTGTACCTTCTCTAAATCTTCAAAGTCATTATCTTCCTCACAGGCTACCAAGGCATGGAGTTCTTGAGGGTGGAATGAATCCAAAACACTGCCATCACACACACTATGAAATCCCTCACTGAATGCATTGAACTGAACTTCTACTGACTTGTTTAAGATGTCATCAACATATAGGTCAACATATTCTGCCCTGTGTAAAAACATGTTTTAGTCATTCATCCAAAATGTAGAAAAAAATATGATTTTCTGCTGACAAAAAAAACAACAGGATGAGGGTACATGTAGTGAGATCATGTTTAGGACAATTAAGCAATGGGCTTGAAATGATTTGAAAAGAACAATCTGTAAAACAGCAGAATAACAGACAGAAGAAACAAGTTATTGTGTTTGATATTATGTATTATTCTACGAAACATGACTTCATAAGCCCAGATGTGATCTACAAATTTTGCTACATCTTATGTAGACAAAGCCTTTGTCTGATCTGACTTGATTGGGATAGGGAAGCTAAAAAGAGAATAAGAGCAGACCAGAACCAGATGGTTTTTCAAATTTGAGTTAATAACATATTTAGGAGCTGTGTAAAAAATTTGTTATAGTAAACACTTTACCATTTTATTTAAATGCTTAGAAACATTTATATTTAATAAATTAGACAGTAAATTCTTGACATCTAAAAAAAATGGGTTCTTTGTAATTATGATTTTAGGTTAGCCATATGACACTCCGCTTAACAATACTGAAATCGAATCTAGATCTAAATAAGCATTGACGGCTAATCCACAGCTATGGTACAGATATATATATATATATAATAGCATTAGGATAACCAACTCTAGAAAAAATGTAAAATTTTCATCTAAACCCCAGTCTGTCCCAAAAAGTAAATGCGTGTGTCTGATTCTAACAAACTAGTCAGTGTAAGGCTAGTCTGGGCTATGTATAGATGGTCATAATAACAAGGCAACCAAGTGATAGTGTTTTTGTGTGTTGAGTGGTCAGGCGAGAAAATACACACTGCCATAGTTAGTCAAGCATAGAGATCTACTCTTAACAAATTTTTTTTCTTTGCATATACCAAGATGTATTATTAAATTTCTTTTATGAAAATGTAAACTTTACTTTATGGTTTTTCGTTATAAGGTAAGTCAATAGATTAAATTAATAGGTTTGAGTGATGTTACATAGAAACCAAGTGAAAGTCTGACAGTTTTGGATACGCAGAAAAATTACATCAGAAAAACATCAATTACTAAGTTATTGAAAATAAAATAAAAAGAATAATATATTCATTTTCTGTAAATCAAAACACATAATTTATCAAAATTGTCAAAACCCTCAGAGTTTCTCTTTAAATTTCAGAACAATTTTGTTCTAGTTTGGACAATTACGATAAATAGGAAACATTTTTGTATTTTTATTAAAAACCTAAGAAAAACTAATTGCGCAGCTGTATATATGGTACTTTCTGTCAGAGAGGTATTATTGTAATTATCCTTTAAAATTCCAAATATTTTAAATATCTGTCAAAAAAGTAAAACAAACAACTGGTAGACTTAAGTGGCAATTATTTGGGTGACAATTTAAGAGACTGCACTTAAGAACCAAAGAGAATGGAACTTTGACTGATGACCTAAATATATATCTGTCTGGTCTTATGATATATGCCTCATATTGTTATCACAATAGTCCTAAGTTTGAACTCTGCCTGCTTCCATCCCTGACATCCTTTAGGAAGTTTGGATTAGAATATAACAATTTTCATTTATGAAGGAACATCCTAAAGTTAAAACAAAATAATAAATATGAAATTGAGAGGACAAGATTTTGTTTGTGTTTTTATTTGGTAACATAAATGGTAACAATCTTAAATCCTAAAGTTATAAAACAAATAAATATGAAATTTGGTGGATAAGGTTTTGGTTGTGTTTTTATTTGGTTAAGTAACATCAATGATCACAATGTAGACCAATAAATATTCTTATTTAACAGATGAGCTATACCTCACTTGATGTATGGTAAATAATAGTCAAGACTTTATTTGTATATATTTCACTTTATTTTAATAGTGCGATTAGCAAATGTATTGCAAAGTGCTTTTCAAAAGACAAATATAATATTAATAACTGAGAATATTTTTAGTACTAAAAGTTAAAAATAATATTACTTGCAAGTGTGATTGACCCTTCTTGTATCTCCTGGAATCAAAGTCTGAAAAAAAAAAGAACATAGTTTTAGGAATTCTTCATTTTCATTTCAATTTTGTTGAAATCTTTTTTCTTTTATTATTTTCTTCATTGAAAAAAAAATTGTATATTGAAAGTATACCTCAAAAAATAAAAAAAAATTGTCTTCAATATCATCTCCATCATAGTCAAGTAAATTTTGAAAGGCTCTGAAATAAAGAAAAAATTGGATCAAGACGTTCACAGTAATGTACACTTTGTGGTCAATAAAGATGTATGAATATACTGCATATATGTTAAAAGTAGTATTTTAAAAAATGTTTTCAAGTTGTTTATAACCTTCTGCATTAAAAAAAACCAAATGTTATTTCTTTTTACTAATGTCAGTTCACTGGTTGAGGAGATTCATTGAAAATCTAGTTCTATGACAATCACTTTCATGTCCTAGAAAGGAAATAACCTTCTTTATAAATTAGACTTAACAATAGTGTGATTTTTGCATATTGTTTTTACTATTTTTACTGCCATGCTAATCATATAAGTTCTATGACAAGAGTGCCCAGTAATCTTAATAAGTTACACTTGTGACACACAAGTTTGATTCATAATTTTCTTTTAAAATAATGCTGTAACATAAAAGAAAACTCTGCATTATTATTTTTTTAAACTTAAATTGTAACCATTTAAATTTTGTTTTAAATTACATATTTTACGTAGCAGTTTAGAGATATTGAAATAGCAGTCAAAGAATTATTACCCTTCCATATATGGATCTAATTCTCTGAAATCATCTTGTGTCACAGGTCTGGAAAAATATCAAGAAAAGAAACTGAAGTAAGAAATGTTTCACCTTTAAATTATATAATATCATATATTAGTTACTTCCACTATGTAGGTGGGGCTGAAGTCACAATATTCAAGGGCTTTAAAATGGACATTAGTATTGGAGGTGAAAAGCTGGTAGGTGTCAGTAGCTTTAAATACTTCAGAGCTATGTTTTCAGATGCAAGGTACCAAACCTCAACTACTGGCCAGAATTATAGACTCAATAGCAGCACTTGAAAAACTCATAACAATTGTCAATGCAATATGGACAGACTAACAGGGATTTATAACTAATAAGTTATTACATAGAACTGAAAAACATTTCAAGTCTAAAACTAAATAGTGAATGATATTACATTGATTCGAAAAACATTAGATCAGATTAATTCTACAGCCAAATAGTCTAGTAGTGAATACTGAAAAACAATATAAAGATATTAAGCCTACTTTTTGAGAAGCTTTTTGTATAATGCTAATGGAAAAGGCAAACTGGTGATGATAGAATTGTAGATTCCAAGTCCACATAAAACTCCAGTCAATCGAAACTTGTTGACAAGTTCTTCGGTTATTGTTGAATTTTCCTGTGAACAAGAGTGATGTTAATTTAACTTTTTGGTTTTATTGTTAAGCTGTTCTTTCTTACCATTCTCTCTTAAACAAAAAAAGGTATTAGCTTTAAATCTTTATCATTAATTTAAAAAATGAAACCTATAGACCTTCAAGCAAATATGCAAATACAAATAATAAGAAATAAATATAAATAAAAAAAAAATATCCATATATATAATCTTATCTATTTCATACTTGAGCATTTATAAGATCATATAACATACCAAAGGACAAAACCATTGCAAATTAGATTTTGGAGCGATTTTAAACATTCTGAAGTCTGGGTTAAATATTTGAGCCAAAATGACCCTAAAGAATTCCTGGTTTGACAAAAAAAATTTTAATCCATTGTTACCAAAATAAAATAAAAGTCTTGTATAATTTTGTTAAGATCAGTATCAAATTTACTTAATCAATGTTGGTGTAAAGGGTAACAAAGTTTTTAAGACAATGATTTAAATGGCAAGAGAATAATAATAACAAGCAAAATATATAGAACAAAAAATTATTTTCAAAAATACAAAGTTTATCTAAAGGGGAAGAACTCCATCCTTAGAGCTATATCTAACAATAATGTACAAGTTATTTCCTTTACTTGATATCAAACAATATAATTAATTACCAATAACTAACTTACTAATTGAGTAGTTTTGTTTATTGATTCATAGTTTTGTTAGGTACAATAAATAATTGCTTCAAGTATCAACTTGATTGGTGAATGCATGAGGGAGAAATTGCGTTAACAATAATTTAAGGGGACTAAACCCAACAAATTTAGCCATATATGTGAATACTGCAGTATTAGTTTCCCTTGTTGCTATTAAACAAAATAATTAATTATCAGTAATTAACTGGCAGATTGGTTACTTTTTTATTGATTCATGCCTTGTCTATGTCAATGAATAATTGTGCAAAGTTTCAACTTGACCTGAGAATGGGTGTGGGACACTAGCAGATGTGGGGGGAGGAGGGGGGCGGTAGGGGCCTGGGATTTCCCTTCTTGTTTTTATTAGCCATAGATTTGGTATTGAAGACAGAAGGGACCACAGGTAGAGATGAATGAGATGATCTATATAATATAAGGTACATATTGATGTTTTAACCCATTTGTATATTATGTTGCACACAGAGTCTGATCGCAAATTTTATCATTAGTGAATATAAAATGAAAAAGGGTTGTACCAGGTGGGAGGGGCGAGACATGCAATTGGCTTCTGCCCATCGGACAAACCAATACTTTTTCCGTTTTGTATTATAGTTAAGAAATTACAAAATTTAAAAAAAGAAATGTCACTAATATAATTTATATATGCTATAAATTAAATTCTTATATCCAGTTGCCCCATCCCTACTCTTTAATGCCAAATGCAATCTTTAGCAGAAATTATAAAAAGGAGCAAGGATTAACGTTTTCACTCTATCGCCCTCTCCCCTTTCCAGATGAAAACATGACATTTAAAACAGAATAGTCAAATATGGCAACAGAGTTTATGTAATTGCACACAAATTTATCTTAGTTATGTTAAGAAATAATTTGTTTTGGAAAAATTTAGAATTCATACAAAATTTTTCATTATAAGAGTAACAATTGAGATGAGTTCTGAACCCAAATATTATTATCCTAGTCACCGTTTTCCAACCTTTACTCAAACTGGTATTTTTCAATTGTATAAAAAATTTTGAGACAATATATATTTGAATCCTAAAAATGCAAAAAATAGAGTAGAATCTAATTGGCCCACTTAATTTCTCCTCCCACTTCTGAAATTGTTTGTTGTTTGTTTTTGTAATTCTTCTTTTCTCTTTTTCAGTATCTTGTGTTGTTTTTACTATTCTACATATTGTTAAATCCTCTAATCTAAATTTTCCTGAACTAATGCAATGTGGTAGGTTATTTATGTAAATCAGAAAGAGTAGTAGTACTTTGTCTCAAAAGTCACATTTTTATTTCAAATTTGATTTCCAGCTTTATGAGTTCTATTTAACAAGTTAGTTTAGAAATAGAATCAAATATTTCTTACTTTTTGTATAACTGGCTGATAAACATCCTCCTCTCCTTGTATTATAATCTGGCAATAAGAAAGTGTGCTTCATTGTTTACCAATCTGATTAAGGTATTAATCAGTAACTTCAAACAGTAGAGTAAGGTTTGATTTACTATGGAACACAATATGAACATAAGCAAAATATAACTTTACCTGGAAAGGCTTCTTAAGGTCACTTCTATTTTTATATTTGAGCTGTTCTATTGTGTCTTGAAGGATTGTACTTCGATTTACAATCAGTCTAAGATAGAGTCTTGAAAAATCTATTAATTGCCATTGTAGATTCATGACATTCTGTTAGGCATATAAAAACTAAAATTATTTATACAGATTATAATATACTATTAATCCTGATTATAATTACAGTCTATCTGACCTTGTTTGTAAGCTCTATCATTATTTTTCAATTTGCATTTGAAATTAAAATGTAAAAACATAAAATCAGAAATGCTATGTAAAGGCACCTCACAACTATTTTTCAATGTTGCCAATAATATATATTGCATACAGAGACTCCTTAATCCACTAGATATATCCTAATCTCAATTTTACAATCTAGATATGATCAAAGTCTGTTGCTTTGTTAATAATTTTAGATATTTGAAATTGTGTATAAATATGTTAAAATGCATATCAAGGTTAGTAAGTAAACCATGTGAATCACAACTGTTTGTCTAAGATAGTTATGCCTTTGAAAATATGAGCCATATGCAGAAGGTAAATTATACCTTAGATGTCTTTTAGTCATTGCAATGGTTTTAATAAAGTAAACATTTTTCAACCAATAAGTTTGTTTTTTTTATAAATGTAAAGGCAAAGCATAAGTCGAATAGCTAAAACAAAATCAAACCTGAGATTTCCCTTCTGCATCCTGCAATTTCAATTCTGAATCACTTTGAAGTAACATTTTTTTAGCTTTTTCATCAAATAAAAATGGATATTTGCTTAAAAACAGACCAGGCTAGATTTGAAAAAAAAAAAAAAAAAGAATAAATATTGTTATAAACCTATTGGGGGCGCAATAGGGTTAACTGTAGGTTCAGCTTACACACTCAGGCAAATCTATCAGGTCAACGGATGTCGATGGACAAGGGACGGTACTGCTAGTACACGCTAATATAACCCGTGTTATGGCCATGTGATCGAAATCCTTCACGGACAAGAGACATTGTGTAAGAAAGAGGAGACCAAGTCAGCCATGAAGTCGGTCCTGGCGGAGTCCTCAAGTGAATGTATGAGTCCAGGAAGAGATAGAGACAGTAAAGTTTAGTACAGTGATGTACAGTGTAACATTTTTAGTTGTTGATGTGTTGCCAATTGTCTAGTACTTCATTAAAGTACCAGATTATTAGGAACTCTTGTTGGCAAGTTCTTGATGTGTTGTGTGTTGACCAGTGTTTACAGAAAGTCTGAGTAGGAGAGAGAGAATAGTAACAATATATATACATGTTACCAAGAAAGACAGACATTGGAAAATCTCAACTTTCACCAGTCAATGTCAACACATACCAAATAAGTCAGAAAAAGGTCAAATATTTCATTACATTCTTGTATATTCAGACGCTCACCAGTGTGAGGTGGAGGTAGAAAAGAGAGGAGACTAGGTCCATAAATAGGCAAACATCTGTCTCCAGCCTGCTTAGTTCAGCTCTATCATTCTTATTCAAGGTTTGAAAGTGTGAACGTTTTCTTTTTTTTTTTTTCAGATACCCAAAATTTGAATGTGATCATTTCTTGAAAACTTAAATGCATTAATTCCAAATAAATGAGAAGAAAACTGTTTATTTTTCTCAGGGAAAGTAACTCTAAACTAATTTCTGGGATGATTTCTGTTAAAAGTAAGTGCAACACATTTTTGGATTACAGACGATTAAAAAATTTTTAATATTAAAAATTAATGATGAAGAGAAGTTAATTGTACTATTAAAACCATATAAAACAAATATTCAGTAACATGTTATCATAGGATACCATAGGAAACTCACACCAGTATAGACCATGAAAGAAGAACACCAATGCTAGTTGCAAGTTAAATATAAAAAAATTACATATGAAGTTGTAATGTTATATTTAAATTTATGCAAACAGTGTAAATGATCGATCCGCAGAAACACAGGGATGGTGACTATTAGTTCATAATGCTTTATCAAGATAATTTAACTAAGTGTGTCCAGCTATGACCTTTGAAAGCTAAGACAGCCAAGAAAGTAGCGTATAAACTTCTTGCATTATTTTTAACTTTTGGTGCTCCAGCAATATTGCAATCAGATAATGGTAGAGAATTCAGTAATCAATATTTTTAACATTTATTGCTCCAACAATATTGCAATCAGATAATGATAGAGAATTCAGTAATCTGAAGTATCTGAAATATGCCCTATGTGAAAAGATGTTAGTTATGATAGTTCATGGAAAGCCTTATCATAAACATAAGACTCAATTGAAAGGGCCAATTAGAATATATAAATTATGCCAACTGCATGGATGAATAATGGCACTACAAATAAACAGTCAGATGGTTTGCCCTTTGTTTAATTTGAACACTACATACCAATATGCCAAAGTTCTTATGAAGCTATGTTTGAGGTTAAACCAAAAAGATGCTTAGCAAACAAATCACAAAATATTGAAACAGAAAAACAGCTTGAAGAACAGGTTAATACTTCTGCAAAAAGAAATTTAGTGGTGGCAATACAGAAAACCATATTTCAAAGAAAACTGTTGAAGAGGACATGCAATTTACCACATCTTCACACCTAGTCATGATTAAACTATAAAAAGAGTGGCCAAAAAGGGAACCTTCTACTGCAAACACAAACCTCACAAAAACAATTTCTTCCTGCTCAAATTGGTAACTGGCAAATATAACTGATAGACTCAAGCAGCTTTACACAAATAAACAGTTCATAATTTGTGAAGAAAAGTAACTTTCTATAAATGAGAATTCTTCTCAAGAAATGTTGCTGAAGCTGCTGCAGCTTAGTCAAGAAGTGGAAGGCAAAAAAGAAAGTATTGCACAAATAAATGCAGTAGTAAAAGCAAGGAACTCTTGTGCAATTTAAAAGTTGAAATTGTCAGATAATTAAGTTTTCACCATTATTTCATTTTCTTATTTAAAATGTACTATTTCTTTGAAGTTCAACATTTACATGTGTTGTTTAAAATGCCAAGTTAGTTAAATCTTAATGAATAACATTATCCAAGTACAATTGCTATCATTCTCATGCTAGAATCTAAAGCAATGTGTCCAAACAAAATTGTTAGTGCACATTTGATTTTACTGGTTTACCAAGATTTTGTTTCTAAGAAATAACTAAAGTAAAAATAAATTCCATTTAATCTTTTCATTTCCTTTTTTATATTAAAATAAAAGCCAGAGTTTTTTAAAAAAGGTCTTTATTTTGGGTAAGGTTTAGAAAACTAAATGAAAGTGTGCATTACTAAAGTATTATCCTAACAATTGTTGCCTTTGATATTGCTATGACACTAAGATGAATGTTTCTTTTTTAAAAGACAAACTTACATCTTAACTTGAAAAAAAGGTATGAAAAATAAAAAAAATATAATGTGAAAAAAAAACATGCATATTTATTTATGTATGAATAAATTGTTAGAATTCTGGTGGTCCTGCGGTTAGAGATAGTATTATGTGTGGTCAGCCCCATGCCAGCGCTAGATGAGTGGTCAACCATGACAACATTTCTGGAAGGATCTGTGTGAATAATACTCAGGCCAATCACATCAGATCATGTGATCAATCAGAACAGTGAAGACCCTATATAAAGAGGAAAGGTTTCGCAGTCAAGATGGTTCACCACAGCATGATTCATGACAACTTGGTTCACCTTACGAGTACAAGACGTCTTGTTATCGATATAGATGATCAAGTCTGACACAACAAACCCAGTGTGTGAAGTCAGTACTAAATAGAAGTCCGGGACAAAGCGGAGAGGTCAGTGGAGTATGATACAGCATTACAAGAATTAATACAGTGGAAAAGTTGTTAATGGTGAAATCATTTGTACAGTCAGTGTTACGTGTTTCAAATTGTGCAGTATTGGCTGTGATTTATTGGACAATAAAGTATTACATTATTTGGAGCACTGAATTGTCAAGTTCTTTAAGTTAGTAATGTTGTGTGAAGCAGTTTGCAGACAGCCTGTATAGGGAGAGTTGTAACAATATTTTCAAATAATATCTATCCTTAAAGCTTAGACCATCTAAATATTTAAGCTTAGATGTTGAAAAAAAAATTCTATAATGGAAAAAAAGTGTTTTTTCTAAATTTTATATTATAAATAAATGGAGACAAAAAACTTTTTGATGATTTTCTTAAAATGTATGTTAATGGTAATGAAGAGAATCATGCATGGAGTAATTAGAAATTTTATACCATTTTCATTACAAACTTCTTATTATACTCTTAAAATGTATCATAATAGTAATAAGGAACATTTTACCAGTACTAGAAGTAATTAAAAGTTTTATACTAATTTCATTACATACTTCTAAGGTTACACCCCAAAAATGATTCTGGTGTTTTTTTTTCAGAGTCCAGTTAGTGTAGTCCTCTTTTATATCCACTTTTTCCTTCAGTTCAGCAACATAAAATATATTGTATGGGAGGATCTCACCATTTGTTTCATTGACCTGTTTATGGGAATAGTTGTTATAAGTCTATTGAATAGTTTTTTTTAATACAAAATTTGACCAAAACTAAATATTTTTACAAGTGTTCATTTGAAAGTTAATATAACAAAAAGTAAATTTCCCCTTTCAGACCTTGTGGTCTATAGGGCAGATGATGTAAAGTTCATCTTTTCTGTGGCCAACAGTAAAAAAATGTGCCATGTGGCCGCCTTATTTACTTTTCCCCAACTAACGTCAGGTACCCATTAGAGCTGGGTAGATTCAGAGGTGCCCAAAGATGCCAAAATTAAAAATCCCAGCCTTCACCAGGATTTGAACCTGGCACCTCCTGTTCAAAAGCCAAGCACTTTACCACTCAGCCACCTTGCCTAATAATATAATAATAATATAATGAATTAAAAAAATGTAATTATGCAGGATGATTTAAAAGGAAATTTTCTGACAAGCAAAAAAAAAACTAACTTACTTCATTTAGTCCTTTTAACATCTCCAAAGAAATGAAAAGCGCAGATTGACATTTACGAACCTGAACAAAAATATTTTTTTAAAGTGTTATTTCTGTAAATTTTACAAAGTACTGGTAATCAGAACTAAATTTCAGCACAGCCAAAATATAGACATTACTTACTTCTAGTAGACTTTTCTTTTGTAACTGTGGTTCTAATAAATATTTGAAACATTTTTTGTAAATCTGAAATGTAAAATGACTACTTTAAATTTAAAATAAATTACTAAAAAAAAAATATAAAAAAATCAAAACTTTGTTATATTGTCAATCTTGATTAATTACTCTTAGTCATACACAGTAATAGTCAAATATAACAGATAAAAAAGAATAATATTTTAAATATTAGAAAATAATTAATTTCAATCCAAGATTTAAAAAAATGAACAACATTGATAGCATTAAAATTGTACAGACTTCTATCAGGTAAAAGCTAAAAGCTGGTGAACATACCAAAATCAATCTGTCAAAAAAACATGCTTGGTTCATAGGCCACCAGAATTCTGATTTGAAAAAAAAAACAACCTAAAGTTCTAGATCATATATATCAATGAATGAAACAAAATAAACTTTTTCCACTTATATTTCAAGAAAATGAAGATATGAAATCAAGTTAAAATTATGAATTCTTATTTCTATTGTTATAATGTATTATCTATGATCCTATTGTAAAACATCTGTTTCTAGGTGCAACATAAAAAGTTCCTGGAAATGTTTCCTCTCTCAGATACATACAAATTTCTGAAGAGTGAGATTTACCTCCTAATTCTTTTATTGCTTCTTCAGATGATTTATCTAATTTAAATATATCTAGCTATCTATCTATATATATATATATAAATCTTTTTTTCACATACAAATTATGTTCCAACTGTAACCAACTGTAATAAATCACTTGAAAATAGTTACAGCAAATTTTCTGCATTACATGATGGTTAAATACAAGTCCCATTGATATTTTATACCAGACCATTCATTCATGATCTTTGGTTTTTTTTATTTTGTTAATTATAAATTGACTTTTAAAAATGTCATAATTCCTTACAATAACCCAATTTTACATAACATAAAGATTGAAATACAGGGAAAACTATAAGAATGATCTAAACAATAAAATTAAAGTTATATTGAGCAAGTGAAAGAAAGTAAAACATAGCTTACTGATTCTAATTAAGTTTACTTTGCTAAGTGAAAGAAAGGACTGAGCAAACGGACAAATGATGGAGCTGTACAACTCAGTTTGATCAAAAAAATGGCATTCAGGTAATATGAGGTAAACACGAAGTGCTTCTTCATCTAATGGACATTCCGGCATAGATAGGAACAAATTTTCTAATGCTTCTAATATCTGAAAGAATATAATTTAAACTCAAACATATTTCTTCAAAATAACAGAATGTCAAAACTGAATGTAACTTTAGATATTATTATATTTATTCCATCCTATAGCTCATGGTAAATCTCTTTTCTTTTCTGACCAAAAAAATATTACATTAATATTTCAAGTTTATTAATTGCAGTTCATAAGATTTTTAATTAAGACCTAGCTGATAAATAAGCTTTTTTATTTAAATTGTGATGTTAATTCATACTTATTTTTGAATTGACAGTGAAGTTGTATTAAAAAAAACAACAACAAATTTCTTCTGATTTCAAAGGTTAAAGAAAACAGTGGCATCACTAGGGAAGTGCAGGGGGTGCAGGCCACTGGGTGATACCTAATAGAGTGGTCACACCCAAATGGAAAAAATTAACTTTTGCAAAAAACAGACAAGTAGCAATATTCAAAAGCAACAAAATTGTTCTATAAGACTATGCCTTATGAGGTAAAAGTCTTAGTACTTGGATAATTTACTTACTCAATGGTAAGAAGTTTTATTGCTTTAGTTATTTTGTTAATTTGTGGATATGGCCAAAATGAAAAAATCAAGAGAAGACTGTAGAACATTTATCATGCTTTAAAAATGAGATAAATTTGCCAGCCAGAATTAGGCTAAAAAAATTATTAATAGGGAATTCATTGCTATGATTGACAAAAAGAAGAGAAAATGGAGAAATTATGACCCAGTACTTAAATAATAACTTCTAAGATTGCAAGGAAGCGAAGCACACAAAAAAATATTTTCCAACCTTGAATAAAAATTCAGAGTGAGTCTATAGCTTTTATAAGTGTTTTAGCAAACCATGTTAAGAATATACTTATCAGAGACATAAATGTTTGCTGGTAATCTGGTATTTTGCTTCACATACATTTCCAAAGTACAAGTAATTAAGATTAAAAATAAGAGAAAATCAATTTAAATGCATGACTACACCTTCCCTTTGTAAGCTATCTGGTAAAAATTCTTTATTAAAAAATGCATCTTGAATAACTTTTTTTGTCACTTTAGAAGGAATGTTTTCTTTCTTTGCCAATTTCACCAACTGATGAGATATTCTGTTATAGGAAAAGATTCAACAATGCACAAGAGTAACTTCAAATTAAAGAGTTAACTATCAACAAAGTGGTGGCTAGGCTAAAGTGCTTCAACATTTTCTCAACAAAAAGTGTGACATGTCAGCTCAAAATGTTATTGAAAAAGCTCAGATCAAACCAGCATGTTAATTTAACAGAAAATTTAATAGCCTAAAAACAAAGATGCCAGACTAAACAGTCAAGTAGACAACAACATTTAATGCTGGAGTACATTGATCCCCTATATGCTGAACCATTTGAAATTGACATGCAGAGTTGTGCATAGCACTTGGAACCCTAAGGCCAGCAAAAGTGAACAAGAGCTCCTTTCTACCAGCCTGAATGAGCGGAGCACACCTCGCATATGCCATTCTATCTGACGGGGGGTGAGACTCTGGGTTAAACTTGAAGTTTAGTTTTGTCTTCACTTCTGGTGGACACAGACACTCCAGACTGGAAATGTGGTCGAAGGCCGCACCACCAGCAACTCTGTCCTTTTACTTTGATCTACCAGGTTAACCGTGTGGGACACGCAATTTATGCAATGGCTCCTTGAGGGACGGCGACTGGACGTTGACAGATTGCTGTGGGAGCTCTTTTACATCCCCACACAGTAAAATGAGGATACTCTCATACCCTCTTAGGCACTCCCACAGGAGTCTAACCCTAACCCCACCAACCCTTTGATTATCATTAAGCCTTCAACTTTTTATTGATAAATGCTCATCTACATGGCATCATGTGAAAGAAACTTTTCAAAACTGAAGTTAATTTTATTAATTAACATTTTTGTTTTAAAAGATTTTTTACCCTTTAATGTATTTTTGTTGTTGCATTATGCCATTCTTTGTCAGTACAAAACTAACAGAATAATGTCAAACTGTTTCTGCTAGAAATGCTACCAAAGAAAGCATGTTCTGTTGACGCTAAATCTGTTTCTGATTTTAAAATTTAAAATTTTAATTTATGTAATAACTAATGATACAATGTCAAAAACAATGAAATTTTAAAATAGAGTTGACACTCAGTGTAACAATCAATGAGTGTAGGTAATTAGCTTTTTGTATTTAACAAATAGAAATAACCAATGGAAGTTTTTATTGGGAAGATTGCGTGGGGGGGGGGGGCGGGAGTTGATAGGGAGGGGGCAATACCCACCCAAGTGATGCCACTGAGAGAAAGTATTAGACCTAGCTAATTACTATCCATTTCTATTTAATTCATTAAGCTGTCTAGTAAAAAGCTAATTTGTTATTGTGGCTACTAAGTAATACTAAATACTATTATTGTTTGTGGGTTAGTTTAAATAGTTCCAGAATATAACTTTTAATAGGCAATATCATCCCAAAGCTTATTCAAGATGCCATTTTTTATATATATTTAGTTTAATGGTTAGTTTAGTTGTTGTATTTTTTATTTTCCCAATTAATAATTAGAACAAGAAATTGAAAGGAGGAATGAGAATGTGATCTTTACCTTTTGTCTGAGTTCAACATTAGAAAATTGAGCAAACTCTTGAAAAAATGTTCTGACTGCACTCATGTCTACACCATGTTTTGTGATGTTTGTATTGTAATGTTCTTCATTTCTGGATCAAAGAAAAATAGGTAGAAAGAAAATTTAAGGCAATTGAAACTATCAAATCTAAGCAATGCCTGATGCTAAGCTATGCTTCAATTTAAGCCGCTCACAATTTGTTTAGGATTGAAGATGTGAAAAAAAATTAAGACGTGAGTCTAGGCAATTATTCTGCATGGCGTTGTGCTGTGAAAACTGGCACACAAATTGCTGAGGAAAAGAGAACAGCTGCTGGCAGGAGAAAAGCACCAGAGATGAAAAGCAAGGCCAATGAAATAAGCTGGAGTAACCTGCCCAGTGTGCAGCTGAACATTCCAGGCTCACATAGGTCTCACCAGCCACATGAGGAGGCACAAAACCCCAGTGCAAAGCCCTCAGCCCCCTGGATGACAAAAGTGGTCATCATTGAACCATGATGGACAAACTATATGTATAGATATATAAATTCCATTGTATGTCATGGATGGCAAACAGAAATGATTACCAAGGGTAAAAAAAAAAAAAAGTCACATGTTGGCACAAGTCAATTTTATTACTATCCACTAGGGGTGCACCGGATAGTACTTTTTGATATTCGGCTGGAGCCGAATATTGCAGGATAATGAAATTTGATATTCGGCCAGAGTCGGAGCCGAATACCTACATTTTTTGTGTTGCTGAGCATTTTGCAAATCTGTTAAATAACATACTTATATTCGTAATAATTGTTTTCGTTTTATTTACCTTATTGCTTTAAACTCTGTTAATGATTGATGAATTAAAGCTGAACAGTATTTATAAACAGATAGGCCTATCAAGAACTAATCTGTTTAGCATGAGTGTGTGTATATGTACAAGTCCACCAACTGTAAAGGGGTGTGTGGTATGGACAATGTAAAATATGTAAATATATATTGAACTAGTTACTAATGTAAATCTCTCTAAGGTAAATTACAATCTGGCTTGTATAGTGTTCTTGAATTTCAGACCAACATCTATCTGGTCATCAGGCTTGTAATTTAAAGTTCAAGGACCACTTCTGGTTCTGGCTTGAAGGGTTTAATACTGATGGTAACTTCTAGTTAATAGTTGGAATCTGAAGCGTTGTAGGTCAGTATTTATTGTTTTAGATTAATTCATTTGCGGTAAACGATATTTTATTAAACTATTTATAGCTTGGACCTTAGATGATGCTGAAGCATAGATTAAATTGTAATTTGGTCTGTTATTGAGATCTATATTTAAATCTACAGTTATATAGATATAAGAGCATTAGGAAAAGATAATAAAAAAGCACAGAATTAAACCTTTGGGTGTAAAAAGTCGTCCTGGCCTAATACACAGTGGCTAAGTACGCATTGTAAGTTTAAAAAATCAGTACCGGTAATAAGAAGGAGTTACTTGACACTCAAATTATTAAGAATATCATCATCAAATCAAGATTAAGGCGGGAGTAAATATTCAAGTTAACACGTTAGGAAAAGTGATTTATATCCAAGTAATCAAACTAGGCATTCGTGAAGGGGTGTGGCCTTTGGTCCAGCCACGTGATAGAGATTTTTCTCAAAATAAGCAAACTCATTGTCTGGTTACTCCTGTTGAGGTGTGGCTTGAAAGACAGCCCCCTAATTAAGATTAGCTACCAAGTAAACAAATTCAGTTCTCTTGGGTGATCTCTAGAGAGTACCTACGTCCATGGTATTTGACTTGGTGGTCACCTGTCTATCAATGAACTCAATGTGATGGGCTAAACAAATAAAAGGGGGTGGAAGTTGTTCATTTCTACCATTGTTACCTGCGTAGAGGTGTGGCTTGAAGTCCAGCCCCCACCCCCTAATAAAGATTCTTCTCCAAGCAAACAAACTCAGTGTGACCTCTAGACAGTGTCAAAATGTTGACATCTGGCATAATGTGGTCACCTGTCTATCTATGAACTCAATGTTATGGACTAAACAAACAAAAGAAGGTGGGGGTTGTTATCTCTAACTCTGGGGATATACCTGCACATCTAGATATATGTGTGGTCAGCATGACATAGTTAAGCAATATTACACTTCAACTAGCCCACTCAAAGGTCAAGACAAAATTTTAAAATGTGCCAGCCATCACTGCTATGTATGTAATGCGAATTTAAAGTATAAGTTTTATTTCTATTTAGATGGACACACCTTGTCTTTGTACTAAAAGATGGTGCATAGTCACAGTTTTAAAAGCATATTCTTTTATTTGAAACATAAACGTTAATGTATTTTAGAACTGACATTACTGAATCATGTCCACTTTATGAATATTGGCAGGTTTTTATTGACAGAGATTTAATTTGACGACATTTAACTGTTCCATTCATTAAGTATGAAACTTCTTGTTCGACATCGTTTATCAGCGTGGACTACCCTTATATTGTTTGCCTTTCGCCTGCGTTGTTTTGTTATTTAAGTGTTTGATGTATCTGGAAAAGACTTAGCGCAGCGGAACCTAACAATATTAATAGAAATATAGGTACTACAGTGTAGTTTTTACTATCCAGCCAACTATTCGGCAGTGATATTCAGCCGAAGCAGAATAGTAAAAAATTGACAAATATTCGGCCGAAGTCGAAGCCACTATTCGGTGCACCCTAACTATCCACACCCTACCTTTCCCGCCCAGAGTAAAAATACCAACTTAACAACCAAGTCACAAGATAACAGTGCAATCGGAATCATGGACAAATGACATGTAAGTGGAAAAGTGAAGAGAATGTTTTACACCACAACTTTCAAGTAGTTAGAGTATTTATTGCTTAAATAGAAGGCAAAATAAAATCAGCTAAGCTACAGCTTGATAAGTTCTGTATCATGCGGAGGTAGAAATTCAAGTTGCTATGCATCATCTTAAACACTGTCAAGCATTGATGAAATGTATTAGAAGTGAAAGGATAAAACTAATACTTAAAGTTAGTAACTGTGGTGCATCAATCAATTTATAAGGTTGGTTTATGGTTTCAGGCCATGAATGTTAGCCAAACCAAAATTTAATGTCCTTCAAAATTAAAAAATAAAACTATGTGGCTTAGATTCAACTGAATATGGTATTGATGCAGTTTAAAATTTATTAAGATATGGAAAGAATGAAGTTTTAACTTACGGTAAAAGAAATGAGCCATTAAGACATGATGCATTAGAGAAAATTTTTCTCATCTCTCTGAAACAGAAATGCTTGCATTTAATTCACACATAGGTATACAAATATTTTACATTTGAAGATTTTAATTTTTATTTCAATTTTCTGTTTACACAAAGAATATACTGGGGGATTCTAAACAATTTCATAGTCATTAAGTTAATATCAGCTTATTTAGAATTTTTAAGAATAGATAGTATATTAAAAAATTAAATATTCTGTATAGTAATAGTATTAAAAGATCAATGTTAGCATTAATTCTTATAAAACATTATGCAGCTGCTCCAAAACTACATAACTTTTCTTGAAACCAGTATTTCTCACCAAATACTCTGCTACTAAAATGCTTCAAGAAGACAAATTTCACCTAAAAATTGTACCAGAACACAATATTTATAGGTTTTACAGAATCTAAAATGTTGAAAAAAAAATATCAATAAAAAATATCTGCATTTCTTCTTTTTTTTCTAAGGATGCTGAGACATAAAATACCTTTTCAGTGCTGAACAAATAAACTTCATGCTGAAGCATGATGACTAGAGTGAGAAACTAATTATATATACGCACAATAAGCAAGAAATATCAAATGTTTTAAATAAATGTAGAAAAGCTAATTCAATGCCATATTACAGATATATCTTATATATTAAAGACGTTTCTTCCAAAAAGAAGATAATTATGTCCCACACATTTCATGTGTCGATCTAGTCATGCATGTTAATCAATGACTTAAACTCTGCCAAGTTTTTGGTTTTCCTAGCCAATTAAAAAAAAACAAAGTTTGATTGTCAATGCTAATTGTACCCACATGCCTTGATTTAAATAATGAAGCTTTAGTGGTTCTGCATTTGTTCTTCATGTAAAAAAAATTAGTTCACGTGCTTAGAAATAGGCTAAATATGCCTCACATCCCTTCAATAGTGGATAAATTAATTATACTGCATTGTTTTAGATTGTTAGGTAAATCAACATGTTCAATGAAATTTTTCTATACAAAAAATTAGAACTAAGCAGATAATTTAATATTTTGTATACCTAGATATCAATGGCGCAAGTCAACTCTTTTGCCATTCACACGTTATCCTCTTCCAGGACAAGGAATGGAAAAATGAAGAGAGTATCTTACATCACAAATTTTAAGTGAAACAGCTTGCATCATTTAAGTATTTAAGTTTTAAGTATTTTTTAAACTAAAACTTTAATTAGTGTAAAAAAAACTTTTTATTTTTCCATATCTTTAGCTATGAAGACAAAAAACTTTTGGTAATATTCTTAAAATGGACATTATTGGTTATTAGGAGAATCACACTCACTCTATAAGCTCATAAGAAAAAATGTCATTCTTCTGAAATGAATGAAGCATTTCAATTCTGTCCTGAGATATAGTTAATATTTGCCTTGTTGGATCCTCTATCCTGTAATCATCAGGCTGACACATCTGTAATATATAGTCTACTAAACAATAAAAATTGTAAAGATAGATAAACTAATATTAAACTCCTCTTATAGCTTTAAACTCACATCAATATCTTCAGCTATTACAAAACTGTGGTTGCCACCTGCATGAATGCTCTTCACTTTCATGTCTGGACCTTGATTGTCCACCTGCATGGATGTGTGCTGTGCAGTTTTTAAGATAAAAGAACCAGCTACAATTACTGGTGTGTTTTTATTCTCACTAGTTGAAAGTCCAAGCTGTCCACATGCACCAAATCCAAAAGTATAAAGGTGTTCAGATTTGGCATCAAAAGCCATTGTGTGATTTCTAAACATAATTGTAAGCAGAAAAAGTTAGATAAAAAAAATTGGTCTATTCTATCTATAGTCATTTTATACAACTAAATAATTAATTATATTAGTTTTCTTTTAAATTGTTTACATGTTCAACCACTGTTTATATTAGTTTTAGTAACTTGAGCAATCCAGAAACAAAAATACAAGGCCTGACCCAATGTTTAATAACTTTTCTTTTTGTTTTTTTTACTGTAAGAAGTGGTTTGCAGCCTGCATGTAATCCTGCACCAATTTTTTGTTTATGAAGAAATGGATGTAAGATTTTATGTTTTTCATTGGCATGGACAAATTTGATGAAACGTATGACAAACTTCTAGACCATATCAACAATGTTTAAAATTTAAAAAATTGTGCAGAATGTCACATCAGGCCACACAAAACTTTTGCATAATGACAGACTTAATCACTTTATTATGAGTATACTTAGCAAACAAATAGGACAATAGATGTATGCCTTTTAATTTTTTTAAATTAGTGAGACTGGAACACAGTTTATTCTAGAGCAAGTTTAATATTATACAAATGCTTGTACACATATATATGTGTTGGCATATGGAACAATCTTTTGTGTTATACATGTCTTCAACAGTGTAAATATATCACTTTGCAGTCCTCCTTTAAAGTTTAAAATTGTTGCAATGATCAGCATTTGAAGATTTTCATTTACATCCTGAATGTCAACAAACAGATTCTAATTCAAGCCTACATCAGCTCCATAAACATAAAAGTCCTCAATACATTCAGTTTCAGGAAACTTCTAGGTTACGGTTTGGTAACTCACAAAATGATCTAGTTAGCAACATGAGGCTAAGTTTAATTTCATAAGACTTTCCAAAGGTATGACAGCTGGGAGTTATTTATCCTTGTGTTGCATTGACATGAACCATTCACATAAATGTAGTGTAAAACAAAATAAAAATACAGTCTGTCATGTAGCGTAAAGCAGCTGTTGAATTAAGTTTATTTTTAGATTTCTGCAGTGCCTGCAGAGCAAGATCATAGTTATATTTGTTGATAAGGTACACAAAGGTGCATGCGTTCAATATAATCAAGTATTGTTTCCGCAATGACACTAATGGTAGTTGTTTGTTTATTGCTGATTGAGGACCTAGATCTTAATCAACATGGTGGCAGCAGTGTATTAATGATCAGAGGTAATCATTAACCAGTATATAAAGGTTTATTGTTTGCCATAAGAAATAGACAACAATTACAGGGCTATGCCAGACAATGGTGGCACGAAATTTCCTTCCTGTACCCAAGCCGCTTGAGTTAGAAGGTAACATGGCCGTGAATAGGCAAAAGTTTCACTGGAGCTGGTGAAACTATGAGTTAGCCACTAAATTGGCGGAAGAATCAGAGAAGGTCAGAGTGGCCACTTTTCTAACAATTATATGTACAAGAGCATTACTTCCAGACCATAAAAGGAGCTGGGGAGCCATTTAGCAAGGTGAAAAGAGTTTGTTTGCTTGAAAATGCAGAGAGAGGCAGATGGTAAAAAGTATTTAAAGGACTGATATATTTAGTTGTGACCTTGAACGACAACAGTACATTTGTTTAATTAAATTGTATTGTACACTGTGTATATTATTAAAGTGATACCTAGCTCCAGAATTACACCTTTGTATTTATTGTTGAAGGATCTTAGTTTGTTTGAATCCATAGTTTACATTTGAACTTCGGCATCACAATATTGTTTGAGTGTACAGTATTTGTTTAAAAGTAGAAATCTATACAAAATTATAACATCAGAAACGCATTGTCTAATCAACATAATCTCATCATAATATCTAAACATCATCACATCTAGCACCCAGATATAAATATCATTACACATTCTAACAGCCACAAAAATCTGTATTTGTTTACTCAGAGTAGTAAAGAATGTGTTGTTTTTTGTTTATTCTGCATACAAATTATATTTTTAAAAGTAGATCCTAACAGTAATTGGACAATGATTGCAAGATATTGATGAAGACATAAAAACAGAGAAGCTAATTTTTAAAAAAGACAGTAAAAATTATATTGATATGATAATTTAATAGCCAAAAATGATTAAAAGAAAATTATTCACCGTCCACAAGCTATCTGTGAGATCTCACTTCCGGACAACTCTATCACCAGCCTAGGTAAAAGCTCATTCTTGTAACTACCATGTCCAAGTTGACCATATGTACCTAAACCAAAGGTAAACATTCTACCATCCTGAAAGCAAAGAGAATCTTGATTTTTTAATTTGTATTTTTGTATCATTACAAAGCTTATATCAACTCACTCTGTCTGGTAAGACGTTTGTACACAGTATTTCTCTCACATCTTATCTCGAGTTGAAATTTTGCACAATTATTTCTTGTACCTGACAAAACAAGAATAGATTTTTTAAAATAATTTTGTTTTGTATTGAACAAGAGAAAGAAATTGTACTTGACTGATGTGGTGGTATAAGTTAAATTAGTCCCATTGAGGAGGCTTGAGCCCTGAGAGAACAAGTTTTTTTTGTTCACTGTAACATTCACCCAGATACCCTGCTTTCCCAACTGGTCCAGACAACTGACAGCATCAATAGGTATTGAGAAAGCTAAAAAGCATGAAATTGCGCTAAACAAAAACAATTGGTAACAATATTTCTAATCACACAAGTTTATTATTGCTAGTCTAGATCTATTACAAATTTGATCACAACTGATACAAACTAATTGATAATATTATACTTAATATAAGCTATGTTTTTTTTTAAGTATTTGTTATGTTTTTCTTGTTAGGTTTTGTAAATTGAGTAACAATAAACCTTAATTCACCTAAAACATTTGTAATTTATTTACAGATCATAGCTTTATGTGTTATGTAGATAATTATTCTGAAAAAAAATTAAGAGTAAGCAAAAATAGTATAAAATATATAAAAGTTATTTAATAATCTTCTTTTTTGAAGTAACATCTGTATTTTGTAAGATAAGTCTTCAGCAGCCAGCATTTAAGAGTCACTGAGATTAATTTAGCATCTACAATACACTGAATTGCAGGTAAAATAAAATTATATTAAGAAGGAATGTCAGGATCAATGCTGAAGTTTAAGAGACATTTGTAATGGGTCTGTCATAACATCATCTTTATATTCAGCAAGTTGTCTTGTTTTGTTAATGTAAAAGATGTCAACAGAATGAGAAATTCGACTGTTCTGACACAACAAAAATAGATGGGTAGACTCTAGGACCACACTGGCAAAAACAAGTTGAAATGTCTTCCTCAAAAGAAAACTTTGGATTAATATAATGCAAAGGCCTCTCATGAAAACATTATGAAAAATAAAATGTCCCATAAGCCTAATTTAATTTTCTTAACATTAGAAATAATGTCATTTTTTATTCATTAACACTAAAATATAAGTAAAATTCAAATTCAAAATTTTGTCCTTAAAAAAAGACCTTGGCAGCACCATACACTTCCTAGTGATGAGTGCCTCACAGTTTAAAAAATGCTGGATTATGGAAACAATTCCAAATTTTAAAAATTTGTCCCTACTCTGGGAGGCAAGTTGGAATTTTTACTAGTCCACATGTAAAATCACACTTCCTTAAAAAAAAAGGCTATGTTTATTCTTTTGATATCAGTACATTTAAAATTAAAATACTCTAACAAGTACTGGTAATAATAGCTTTGAAATGTTGAATAAAAAATGTTTTTTAAAATGTGTTTACATACATTAGTTATAGGCTGTAAAATAGTCTTTTTTAATTTGACAAAACTTCAGACACCGACATTTGGAAGGTGGGGTGAAGTTGTTTTTCTTTGTTTGTTTTTTTAGCTTGAAGTTATTTCTGCACTATTCTGCTTATCACTGTTGCTAATTAATATAAGTATTTCATAAGTCTTTTTTTAATATCTGGAAGGGATAATGTAAGTAATTATAGATACACTAGTTATATTTTCCAATTTAGTTTCCACATTGTAATACAAAAGCCACCTACATATTAGCTTTTAGTGCTTACTAGAGGATACAGGTTTTTTTTCAGTGAATGTTATTTTCAGAATAAGAGCAAATTAATTTTAAAAAAAGGGCAGAACATACAAACTATAGTGTTGAAGAAAGAAGGCTTGAGGAACTAAATACTCAACCTTTGTAAGACATGCAGTATGATTTTCACCACAACAAATATATTTTATTTTTTCATTACGCAATGGTCTGCATTGATTAGGTGAATAATGATCTGTTGGACAAAAAAAAATATTTATAATGTCATATATTCTGTATCATCTGAAAAATGTTTTTTAAATTAATGTTTTACATTTGGTACTGATAATATTATTTCCTTTTTGAGTTCATAGAGTTTTTATTACATCACAAAATGCATTCAGAAGAGGTTTCTAGGTAACTTTCAAGTTAATAAAAAGCAATAAAAATTTATTAGAAAATATATAATAATTAATTGACAAATATTTTTAAAAAGCAGAAACTTGACAAAGTTATAAATGCCTATCAATTATTTTGAAATAAGAATTGAAAAGCAGAACAATTGTCATATAGTGTAATAAAGATTCCTCTTCTGCAGCACTTCTAGGAGAAGAGACAATAGAACAGATGTGGCAGAAAGTGAATGAAACAGTGACTTCCCCACATGCCAAGAAGTACTAGGTCCAAAGTCATACACTCACAAGGAGTGGATTTTAGCAGAAACTCTTCAGAATATCAAGGAAAGAAGAGAGAAGAAAGCAGGCGTGAACAAACAACAGTAAAAAAAAGAGCAAAAGGAAAAGCACAAAAGAATATGCTGAAACAGATAGGAATGTCAAGTGTAGCATCACTACATTGAAGCACTGGCCAAAAAAGACCTGTACTCAGTCATCAAACAAATATAGGGAAAATTTGGCAAGCCAAAGATCATACTTATGGTGGAGTCAACAAAACGTTAGCTGTAATACTTTCCCATCTAAACAGTACATGGACCTAAGGTTTGGAACTCACTCCTCATTGACTTCAGACAACATACTTCACTAAATTCAAGAATAACCCTAAGACCTATCTGTTCAAAACCTTTTTAGATTAGTTTTTCATTTTGGCTGTCGTGATTATGTTTGTAACGCTATCACAGCACGTACAGCCTACATCAAGTTTGTTGACAGCTATCTATAAATTGAATTATTATTATTATTATTTAGTCAGCATTTTTTTGAAAAAAAGCAAACATTTCATTTGTAGAAACCACTGCTCCTGTTGAAATTTTACACTGTGTTAAAACTAAATAAAGTTCAAGTTATCATTTTATTGCTGAGTTTCTGTGTACATTTATCACTTATTTCGACAGCTTATTAAATGTAACAAATATATCTTACCAACTGTGTCATTTAATCCCAGCTGACCGAAGCTAAACATATAAAAAGAACATATTTTTGTTTGTATTAAAAAGTTCTTACAATAAATACCATATTTTAAAATCATTTTAACTTAAAGCATAAAACTGTAATTAGTGAAAGGAATTTTTAAATGGTTCCTGGTCATTTCATCCTTAGTCACTTCATCCCCTATTCATTTTATCCACTGGTCATTTCATCATCTAATCCATCAAATAATAATTGTAAAAAGTATGAAATCAACAATATTTCATAAATTTATTTTTATTTACATGACAAAAAGAATTACCATTAATAAATCAGAATAGAATATAATGTCATTAAAGATTTTAAAAATTAACATCTTTAGATATAGTTATGTAAAATTGTTTTTGCCTGTTAATTGAAATCAATAAGATAGACTATTGCTTGTAGGTACAGAAGATGATTCTTTGATTCGTATTGCTGTAGATATTTGTAATTTCTTGGCCAGTGTGTGTATTTCTTGAAGTTAGCGGTTATTAGAATAAATGAAACGTTATATGACACTCTCATATTTAAGAAAGAACGACAAATATAGTAAAAGATGGCCTTCAGGAGATAAGTTATCAGCGGCAAGATCAAAAGTATTCTAATTGTTCTCATCTCTCAAAAGATTTCCACTTTCACCACACCTTGGACTTTGATGATAAATTATGAGTGCAGAGCGGCATTATCATAATTATTCAAATCATACTTCTATCTCTCAAAAGATTTTCCCTACTTCCAACACATCTTGGCCTTTGATCATTACATCACGCAATATGCACATTGTATCCCTACAACAAACAGAAACACTATAACTAAATAAACTCCGCATTACAATATGAATACTTATTGAAATATATTCTTTCATTTCTGAACAAGAGTAAAGGCATCCAGAGACTATCCCTCTTGAAAAAATTAGCTGGCACAGATTGGGGAGCTAATCACAACATCCTGAAAAAGACATATACCAGTTATGTAAGACCTGTACTAGAATATGGTGCCACAGCATGGGGCTCAGCAGCCCCAACCAACCTAAGAAAAATAGACAAGGTACAAAATATTGGTCTAAGGATAATGACAGGAGCAATCAAAACAACACCCATAAGAGCTATGGAGGAAACCGCTGCCCTGATTTCTCTGGATGAAAGAAGAGAAATAAAAATCCTTTCCCAATTCACTAAATTGGAAACCTTGGAGAGGCACCTACTCAGAACAATCCACAAAACTGGCACAAAAAAACATCTCAAAAGGACCAATTTCATACAGGAATCTCTAAACCTAAAAAAGAAACACCAACTTGAAAAAATTACTCTGGAATCCTCGATACACTATAATGAATCTCCACCCTGGGACGAAAGCCCTCTTCCTACTATAAGGGACCATATTGAAAACATAAAAAGAAAATCTGATTACAGACCAACAGAGCTCAAGGAAATAGTGAACTGTTTTCTACATACCAATTACCCTAGCAATCAGTGGATCACAGTTTACACGGATGGCTCATCCCATATAGCCACCACAAATGGAGGAGCTGGAATACTTATCAAATGGCCAGATGGAGGAAAACTAGAAAAATCCATTGCAACTGGAGAGCTCTCTGACAGTCACAGAGCAGAAAGGGAAGCACTAGCACTAGCTGCTACCATGCTAGCAAATCATCCAAGTTCCCCTCACAGTCAGATTGTCTTTCTAACAGACGCGAAAACAACCCTCCAAAGCTTGCAAAACTCTGATTCCCCTTGTATTAAAAACCTCAGAACAGCACTTACAAAGCTCAACAACAACAGCAAAAAAACTGTTATTCAATGGATACCAGCTCACATACAACTAGCAGGAAATGAGAAGGCTGACACACTCGCCAAGAGTGGGAGAACAAACTCACAAGTAAACTCTGCTCTCTATCCAGAAGAAATGAAGAAATTAATTGTAGATAAAATAAATGAGAAATGGACGAGCTCCCATCCAAATCACAAGAAAGATGATGCTTACTATAAGCTATCCCGACAAGACCAACGTCTAATCTTTCGACTCAGGACCGGACACAACAGAATGCGACAACACATGTTCCGGAAGCTCAAAATTGGAACCAGTGAAATCTGCCCATGTGGAGTATCACCAGAAAATGCCGACCACGTCCTCCAAAACTGCTCTCTCTACCAAGAGGCCCGTATAAGACATTGGCCCCAAATCACCCCAATAGAAAGAAAACTATATGGAGAGCTCCCTGATTTGGAAACCACTGTGCAGTTCATCTCATGTATTGGTCTAGTCATATGAACACTCCAACATAACAATGAGAACGATGAAGAAGAAGAAGAATGAACAAGTATGAAGAGAGTTGGGGAACACTATATACACTATAATAACATGTCAAAAATATCAAAAAGTATTCTAAATAAACATATTTATATATTAGATGAAATGAGGGCTTAAAAGTAAAGTCTGAACAGCACAATTGCACAATGACTAAGAAAACAATATTTCATTAAAAATGATGTGACCAGGGATGAAGTAATCAAGGATGAAATGACCAGGGATGAAGTGACTGGTCACCTTTTAAATATAGAGAGTTCTGATAGTAACAGTGAAATACATAAATGTTCAACAAACCTCTAAATGATTTTATGAACACAACTGTTATTTCAAAGTCTACTTATTTCAGGACCAATGCAAAATGTGGAAATTTAGTAATACTTGGTTGCCATTGTGTTAAATTGAGTTCCAAACATGCTAGAAGCTATGATATTTTTTTTTAATCTAGCAGATTTTTAAATTTATATACATTTAATTTCTGTCATGAGAAAGTAAAACTGATAGGTCATAAGTTCTGCCTTTATTTAAAAAATAAATTCACCTTTTTTCTAGAGTATATTCTGTGACAAATTGCAAAACTAAAAGTCTAAATATTAGACTTCTTTGAGTGAATGAATTATGAAGCTCTCTAGCAGGCCTACACACAAATGATTTCTCTAAGCTACTTACTAGGTTTCTTCAACAAATATGAATTCTACTATATATTTTTGTAATTACCTGTTCCTGCCCCATCCATAGACAGCTCCAGATTTGGACAGGATAAAGGAATGATTTCCACCAGCAGCCACCTGTGCTATAGGTAATCCTTTTAAACAATCTAGAAAACAAGGCTGATTTCTATGTTTACGCATATAGTTATCAACACCAAGACCTAATTGTCCAAACATGTCAGCTCCCCATGTAGCAACACATCCTTCTGAAATACAAAATAAATTTTGTTTTTTATTTTAAAATAATTTGATTTAAAATATCATAATGTATTGAGTAAGACATGTGTGTTGAAATAAAAAATGATAAAAGTACTAAAGACTTAAAACAAATAAAAGCAAGGGACTGAACAAATAGTATTACCAATAAATAGAAAATAACTCCTGCATATATGCTAAAAAAATACCTGGCATAAAGCACAAAAGTTGGCTAGTAGCTAGAAAGATCGGGTTAGTAATTTTTTTTATTTAAATAGAGTTTTCACTATAATTAGAAACTGTATCTAATTCTGAATAATAATTAGTAATTAGTTTTTAGAAAAAACATTAAGATTAGTGTGTGTAGTGTGTGTAGATGAACAGATCCTTCCAGAAGTCCTTGAAAAGATATTTATGTTAACAACTATAATGACTATGCTGGTCATTGAATAAAAGAAAGTTCAAACTAAGTGTCAAGAACTCTGTAACAATCCAGAAAATCTTTTTAGGAAACTATAAAAGGAAAGCAAAGCTAGCTATTGAGGTCACTAGTCATTGGTCACTAGTTACTAATCATTTCTAATCAGTCTTTTGTTCAGCAATTATTTAACAATACTTGTAATATATATATATATATATATATATATATATATATATATATATATATATATATATATATATATATATATATATTTATATTCAAATAATAAATAAATATCATACACAACTGTAGACCTTTTTTTTTCTTATCTTAACAGGCACACTGCAATGAGACAGAAATAATTCATATAGAATTAACTCACCATCTGTTAAAATTACAGTATGATTGTTACCGCATGCAACTTGAAGCACACAGAAAACAGAAAGAGATTTTACCAACCTAATAGACAAACAAACAAAAATTTGATAGCTTTATCAACTTTTTTTTCTAATTGGGTACCAGTACATAATAAAATAATGACCATTTACAAGCATTCCTAAAAAAATCAAAGGTAAGATGTCCATATTATCCTAATTATATAGATTTCAATTAAATAAGTTCATTTGTTTCCATAGTCAATACAGATAACCTTAAATGTATGTTCAAATATTGTCCAAAACTGAAGAATTTCTATTAATGATTTTGATGTTTAATGTTTTTTTTTTTTAAAGTACTTGAAAGGATGTAACATAATAAAGAGGATTTTTAATGTCTACTCTTACTTACCAAAGAAGAATTGTCTATTAATTCATTGGCTGAATGGCTATAAAGAGTCCACCTAACTCTAATGGGTAAATGACTTTAGTTGAGAGAAAGTAAAGGCAGTTGGTCATCCTGCTCTTTAACCATTAGCCAAAGAAACAGATGACCTTAACATCATCTGCCCTTTAGTCTGACTGCTTGGTCTGAAAGGGGAACTTTACTTGAAAAGATATTGTGACGTAATAAAAAGGGTTTTTAATGTCTATCTACCATTACCAAAGATGAAGTGTCTATTAATTCATTGTGTTAACTATAGATCTATATATAATAATATAGTTCTAGATCTAGTCTACATTAATTATTTCTCTGTAGTAACAGAACAATGATAGTTCTCTAGTCTCTACTCCTCTAGCATATACGTTCTTCTTCTGTATGATGAGTCAATGAGGAATGGTTTAATGTGTTAGAAATATTTACATTTTCTGCCATGGTTGTTTTAATATACAAAATCCTTCTTACCTACTTAATAATAGTCGTTTGTCATGAAAAGAATAAGACAGAAAGTCACGAATTAAAATGCTATATTCTATACTTAATGTAGAACATTATTCGCCACTCAAAATGTTTTAGACTCTACATGTTTCGTTTCGGATGTTTGATCAGAGACCAGTGCACTATAATCGATTGTAGTTTGAAAGTTGACAATAGCAAGAAAGCATGTGAAACATTAAAGGCTTTAATCAACACAAGACAAGTTAGAACCACAGTGATGGAAAATAACGATGGATCTTTTCTGACTGATAAGAAGTTGTGCTTAGAAGATAAACAGAAGGTGGCAATAGATCTGTATAACTTAAGATAATTTCCAACAACAGTCTAATTAACAAAACACATTGGGACAACAGAGAACTTTGTAACGCTCCGATTCTAGAGTCAGAAGTAGAGGAAGCAATAAAATCAGTGGCGTAGCGAGGGTGACCATGGGGGGGGGGGCTTGGCTTCTTTAAGGGCACCTGCATGTTAACATGAGCTAATGTTCTTAATAAATATATGTCTAATGTGTGGAATACATGCAGCATGGTCACTAATTTACATAACAACATGAATAGCAAGATAACATGGCATTGGCTTATTAATATTTAATGTAATAAAAAATAATTGGGCACTAATTTGGAAGTCCCCCCCCCTCAAGTGGGAGCTCGGGGGGATTTTCAAGTTTGGACCCTCCCACCTCCCCACTGAATAAAATCACTTAATCCCTATGACATCAGCTTTCCATAAAACTGTATTCTTCGCTGGTGGTCTGTACTTCTATATGGTTGTGAAAGTTGGACATTGAACGCTGAGGCTGAAAGAAGAATCCAAGATTTTGAGAGTAAATGCTACAGAAAAATACTGGGTATCCGATACCAGGAAAAAGACAAATGAGTTTTTACTTTTACAAGTAAACACTTTGGATGGCATAAGGTAGTAACCCCTTAATACTTTGAAGAGACGAAAACTGAAATGGTTTAACAATACTCTAAGACATGGCTCACTATCAAAAGTCAGTTACAATGGAGGGAGCATTAAGAAAGGATCGTCCAAAGAAATGCTGGCTGGATGACATAAAAGAATGATATCCTGCTAAAAACAGCTACTGACCGGGAAAAGTGGAGGGATTTGATTACGCTAACAGTCACAACACCCCTACGATGAAAGTCAAGGGACAGATGAGAGATGAGTCCAAACGTCCCGCAGGACGATGGTGGATGGCAGCGATGATTGTAGGAACCCACGACAATCGAGGAAACCGAACGACAGTCCATCGCGCCAGTGGCGTCACTAGGGTCGGTGTCACCCGGAGCGGTAAGCTCAGTGTGTCACCCCCCCCCCCCCCAACATGAGAAAATCTCTCCCTAAAAAAAAAAAATTTTGTTGTTGTTTTTGTATGTGTGTGTTTTTACAATAATACTGTAAGCAAATAAATTATATATCTGTTACACCCGAAAAAATGGTTTTCGATTCTATTTTATAAAGTCGTTGCTTTTGTCATTTTATCAATAGTTATTTCATAGATTAAAAATGTACAATTATTGAATTGAGAAGCATTGAGTTGAACATATTTTTTTATCAAAAATTATTTAAGAGCACCTTACGAAAAATGTTTTAATTATACTAGTGTTTTTCAGCTGCTTCCTAAAAGGCAATGCAAGCACTGAACAGGTTTACGACGTCATGCGAAACATCATCGAGCAAAGCCTGGAGTACCAACAAAGGAAGTTGATCAGTTAGGTAGATTTAGAACAAAAAAGTGTGATAGCGTCCATCGGAATCAATCATGAAAATAGCAAGAGAATATGGCATCTCTCAACAATTTGTCTAGATTCAGCGACATGTCTAAAGCAAATCAAGCTGTTGTGTCACAACAGACGATGGAATTCTTCAACATCGAGACGGATATGAGGTTAGGGTGTATCTTATCCCCATTTCTCTTTCTTGTAGCCATCGACGATCTCATAAAAACACATTAAACAGGCTGCATTTGGGTTCCCATGGCGTAAACTAAACCGAGTTTGATTTTGCAGAAGACATAGCATTACTTTGAAAATTGAAATACAATTAAATATATACACGAGATGACGGATAAAAACACCCTCAAAGTTATGCATATTGTATGCAGGTTACCCAAGACCCCCATAAACATTGGTCCTACAGATCTTGAACAAATAGAAAAGTTCACATATTTAGGGATTGTTTTCATAAGGGATGAAGATGCATATCATGGTATTGCATGTCGGATTGGAAAGCAGGAGCCGTCTTTCAAAAAGTAAGGCTTATCTGAACAAACAAATCAATTACACTGGAGATTAAAATTCACCTACTCAATACAATCATTGTTCCAGCAGCCAACTTCGCTTCGAGGCATGGAAGGTTGAAAAGAGGCTAAGCAGTGATGGCTGAGAAGGATCCTACAAATAATATGCCGAGATGATGTTACCAATAGAGAAATCTTTTCACGCACAGGCATTCGTCGTCTAAGGAAATGGCGATTGAACGTCGATTTACATTTGTGAAACTTATTAGACAAGACGTGACACGTTTACCAAAGTCCGCCTTAACATGAAAGCCGAAAAGAGGAATGCAAAAACATGGCCGTCCACGTCTAACATGGCGTCACACCTTTTTAGAAGTCCCTAATTCCGTGGACACCAGCTGGGAAGTGGCTGTGAAAGTCGCTTTAGAGACAGATTTCTGTGGAGAGAGCTTGCAGCCCTACGTGTCAAAAGGCGCTAGAGGGGTGCTTAAGTCTATGTGTTTCTTAACACTTTACAATTAAAAAATGTTACGTTCGCCACTCAGCTGGTCAGAACGCCTTAAGCTCACACAGAGTTATCCGGGGCGAAATGAAGTTCCCGGACGCCAAGCGTTTTTCTAAATTTCTGAGCTTCAGAAACTTTTTCTCTTGGGACTAAAATGCATTATTTTTTTCATTTTATTACAAGATTACAAGTAAAAAAAAATTAAGAATGTCTGGCACATGCTGATACTAAACTGTGAGAGACCAGGCAGCTAGCAAATTATCAAAACATTAAGTCATAATGGAGTTACTTCGATTATTTTTCTCATCTCAAGCTGTAATAAGATTAGTAAGGATTAATACTGACAGTGTGTAAACTACAGGAGAGCTAGTAGACGGCTAATGGCCTCTGACAACCAGTCCAGCTCCTGGCCTTCACTTATGGCTCAGATAACGAGTTCGGTGGAACTGTTTTCACTAACACGAGAAAGGGCGAAGGCGAGTAAGTGGCGCCTAAACCAGTATGCTTCCGGGCAAGAAGGTCTCGTTTGCCATGGGTGGTATATAAATACCCACTTAGGAGAATTCAAACCTCTGCTGCCTTGCAGCCATAAGCTACCCAATCATGGGGAAGACTTTGGGAGTCAACCTGAGGAAACATCAGGAGCCGGCGACCCTTAGGCAGATTGAAGACCCCTAATGTTACACGATGACAGCGCTTGCGACGCCGCTGACACCAAACCGTATCGGCACTTTCCGTTCCATTATATACATCAGCTGCGTGGAGGGGGGAGGGGACTGCTGTGTGGGCGACATCGTTCCGACCATAGCTAATGCCCAGGCATTCATCTCATTTTCTTAAAATAATCCATTGTCGTTTCTCGACTGAAGGAAGCCATAAAAAGGATATTGAGTTGCCCCTAGTACCCCCCCCCCATTCTCTAATATAAAATGCAATCATTAGCAATAAAGATAAATGCAATCATTAGCAATAAAGATAAAATGGAGAGATGACTTTTATATTATCGTTTTCATTCAACCAACCCTCCCCTCTATCGACAAAAAAAAATAACTTATAAAACAGAATAGTCAAATATGGCGACAGATTTTATGTAATTACGCATGCTGTCATCCTCCCTACATTGCTCTATGCCTCAGAAACGTGGACAGTGTACAGAAAACATGCAAAGAAACCAAACAACTTCCACATGACATGTCTAAGAAAAATACTGAATGTCAAATGGCAAGACAAAATACCAGATACTGAAGTCATTCGAAGAGTGGGTCTGCAAAGCATTCACACAATCCTGATGCAGTCCCAGCTGCGATGGACAGGACACGTCTGCAGAATGGAAGACCGCTGCATCCTTAAACGACTCTTGCATGACCAACTAAGCGAGGAAAGCTCTCGCAATGTGGTCAAAGAAAGCGCTTCAGGGACACCCTCAAAGCTTCTCTGAAGGCGTTCAGCATAGACCCAGCGACCTGGGAGACAGAAGCACATGACAGAGCACCATGACGTCGCGCTGTGAAAACTGGCGCACAGGTTGCTGAGGAAAAGAGAACAACGCTGGCAAAAGAAAAACGCCAGAGAAGAAAAGCAAGGCCAATGCCACTAGCTCCAGCTGGACTAACCTGCCCAGTGTGCGGCTGAACATTCCGGGCTCACATAGGTTTCACCAGCCACATGAGGAGGCATAAAACCCCAGTGCAAAGACCTCAGTTCCCATCGAACCACGATGGACGAACTATATAATTACGCATGCAAAAAAATAACAAACAATTGTCTTGCTGTTGTTAAGCTGTATAAGTGTTGTCCTAAGTCGGACCTAAGTAGTTTCACATTGGAGGAATTTTAGTTTTTCAAGCTCTGAAGAACTTTATTTTTGCATCGGTCAGGAAAACAATCTGACTGTTAGGCGTACTTGGGTGATAATTTTAGTTTTTCAAGCTCTGGAGGACTTTTTTTTTGCATCGGTCAGGAAAACAATCTAAAAGTTTGGCGTGTTTGGGTAGCTGCAAGTTCCCTCTCTGCTATCAGAAAGCTCATCAGTTGCAAAGCACTTGATTTATTAATGATTTTTCTCCATTGGGCCATTCGTTGAGTATTTCAGCTCCTTCATTTGTGGTGGCTTCTTCACATAAACTCTGACTCAATGGTTGTCATAAAAATGAATTTGTAGAAGAGAGTTCACGAAATTCTTGAGCTCTGTAAGATTGTTGTCAAGTTTTTCTTTCTTCTTATGTGATTTTTTTAAAACAACATATTTCTCCAAATGACATATTTCTCTATACAGTACCTGAGTCAACCTTGTCTGGTAATAATTTAGTATTTTTTGTATTGGCACAAGTTACATTTATTATAGATAAGAAAAATCCACACATAAAAAAATATCTTTGCGAAAACTTTTGCAGTGATTCTTAAGGCAAATTAATATTTACTGTTTGGAAGAACTACTTCGTTGAATAAATCCTTAAATGACATAATCTCCATAGCAACGGATGGTGAGCTTGCAAACCTTTTAAAACATGATAGAGCATCATGGCGGTAAATCAGGAGGCCGCGAGAAATCTGTTATAAGTTATAAAATGGTTTAATGTATTAATTTACACCTAGAATTAGCGCGGGTCCTATGAAAGTGCGGAGCCCAGGTTGCAGTGGCCTTAGGCCGGCCCTGCAAAATAGCGGCGTATGCTACGCCATGGGTCGACTAGTAGTAAAATAATATAATAATGTATAAAAAAAATGGATTGGAATCTATATCACAACTTGGGATAGAAACAAATTTAAACTCTCTATTTGGTTGTCCAGCAATGTAGGCCTACCACTGGAATGCTTTTTCGGGTAATATACTTGTGCTATATAAGTACAAAATTATAGAGTAATGCTATAAAATTAAAACCAAATTGGCAAGCAAATATCCAAAGATAAATACTGATAAACAGCGACTTACGTTGGTGTAGCTCTAGAGCTTTCTTCGACATCTCCCCTTCCCAACTGACCCTCAGTATTTTTGCCCCAGGTCAGAACTTTATGATTTTGAGTAAGTACAACACTGTGTGAGGCTCCAGCAGCCACTTGAATCACATGATGGGGCTGTAGACCTTCTCCAGCTTCACCTGAACAATATATATATCATGTTATTTGATTGATATTCAATGTGATTTGAACTTGTCAATCATGCAGGTGTTACAGTATGAATACAGAGTAGAGATGGGAATCGAACCCAACTTTTAAAATTCGGGTTCGGTCCGATAACGAGTCTAATTTGGGTTCGGTTGGTTCGGTCCAGTCTAAAATTCGGGTTCTGTTCACTCCTACTAATTTCTCCCAAAGGAAAGAAGCCTCCTCCTCCATGATGTCTGAAACTTCTTTGGACAGGTCTTTATCAGTGGTGGTCCCTCAATGCATGTAGCTTATAGCAGATATCTTTTCTGTGATTTAAAAATTGCTTTTCTTTCTGCGAACAATTAGCAAGAGTTGAACGCTATCAGATGTGTTAATGGTAAACATTTCCAGCTTTTCTACTTTATCTCTTAGTTTTTAATTGAGATTTCTAATTGTCGTGCGAAAAAAGAGTGGCGGCTTCAACAGCATTCTTATTTTTCATGACACATTTCTTCCATCACTGATAGTAACCCCAACTAAAGCATTGCCCGCATGTCGAAAACAAAGCTTCATTTCACTACTTAAAATGTGACCAACTCTACCAAGCCCTTACCGCCGACTCATTTATTTTCTTGTCCCTTCTTGCTAAATATTCTCGTCAATCCTCTCATCTCTAGGCGTTTGTTTGCAATTATTTCTTGCTGGCTCAAACTAAGAATGCCGCAATTTGTGTTTATGTTTTTGATTTCATAATGCTGTTTAAAGTTACGTTCTTTAAAAAAAAAAAACAGCCACAAACATCTCAATACAAATCAAACATATTGACTTATGTTCGTGCTCCATAACAAGCCAAAGATCTGTCCAACTTTTCCTGGTAGTTTCTACATTCAGACACTACTTTTCGTTTCTTCGACTCTCCCATTTCATTAACGCTCAAATATTAAATGTTAAGGTACCATTCGCGGTGAATCAAAAGAATACGACCCAAAATTATCCAGCTGTTTTTCAAAAATTAAAAATAACTGTCCAATCATTACACTAAAACAAAGTTTTTTATTTTTTCTTACAAAAAAATTTTGCTAAATCTTTGATTCAGTTCGGTCAAGGTAAGGACAGTTCGTTCGGTTCGGTTCGTACCTATCATTTTTAAAGTTCGGGTTCGGTTCGGTCGTAAGTGAGGTTCGAGTTCAGTTCGTTCGTTCGGGTCCGGTTGGTTTCCCATCTCTCATACAGAGTGATACATTGTGGTTGCAAATTGTAAGACTATAGAACAGTGCAGTAGGAATAAAGAGAGGTGCAAACGGGTTGTTAAAGGAAAACAGATTAGAAACAAAAACAACTGAGAAGATTGATGATTTTCGTTTACATCGTAATATGTGACATTTTTGCAAATATAAATGTTCAATATAGCCTAATATTTATTAGAGAATTAATTACTGGATGTAGCATAGATTTTCAATAGACAGGATATACTAATACTTGCCTAGTGTTAACTGGTTGAGATTAGTATCTTGTCCACATTGCCTGAAGTCATTAGAACCACAGCTAAGGATTTTGCCATCTTTTAAACACACCAATGTATGACCTTTACCACTGCTTATACTTTGTATTTCTTTCCCATCTAATGAAAAAACCTGGCTAGGAGAACATATTGTCTTTTTTTCCCAGCCATTGAGTCCTAGTGCTCCTGAATTTTGTTCTCCCCATGCAAAAACCACTGGCAACGTTTTTTTAAAAGGTGACGAACAATCTTGAAGTGAAACATGTGGAAAAACTGAAAGAAAAAAAAAATTAAATACAGCTATAAAGATTTTTGTTTTTCAAAAGAAACAAAAATGGAGATAAAACGATCAAAAAGAATTTTACTTTGAAAAAATCTGCCAAGAGAATGCAAGTTTGACAAGCTTCGTGATAAACTTAGAGATCAATTAGTATAGGCCTAGGTGGAATACAATTGGATGGAAAGAGAGAGAGACTTCTTAAAGATGTAGGCCTAGACTTGACTCTAGAAAAAGCAGCAAGTATAATATTGATAAATAAAGAAGATAACAAGCAAAATAAATAAGAATCCTTTTTTAAAAAAAGCAAAGGGAAAGAAATACGCACTTACACCTACATATCTCAATAATGTAGAAGTTATTTCCCTTATTTGATGTCAAACACAATAATTAGTTACCAAAATTAACTAATTGGTTTTTATTTTAATTGGATCATGTTTTGTTAGATACAATATATGATTGTTTAAAGTTTCAATTTGATCCGAGAATGAGAGTGTGATAAATAAATGTTCAATTATCAAAGCGGACGAAACCCTACATATCTAGCCGTATCAGTAAATTAAAAAAAAAGTCAAGTTCCCCTTTCAGACCTTGTGATCTATAGAGCAGATGTTTCTGTGACCTACGGTAACGAGGTGTCATGTGGCCAGCACAACGACCAACCGCCTTTACTTTCCCTAACTAATGTCAGGTGCCCTTTAGAGATTGGTGGACTCAGAGGCGCCTAAGATCCCGAAATCAAAATCCCAGGATTCGAACCCAAGACCTCGGTTTGGAAGCCAAGCACTTTACCTTTTAGCCTCCGCGGTTTTGTGAACACTGAAGGATTAATTCGCCATGTTGGTATCAAACCAAATAATCAATTATCAGTAATTAATAGATTAATTTTTTTTTTAATTGATTCATGTCTTATCAATACAATGCCAATGAATAAACGCGCAAAGTTTCAACTTGATCCGAGAATGAATGTTGGAGAAATAACGTATACAAGCTTTTTGCCAGACAGACAGACAGACAGAGTGAGTTGATATAAGCTTAAAGCTTTGTAAAACAAACAAAAAAGCAAGTCATCTGCTTGAGGACAAGATGTCTGTGATTCGATATCACGGGGAACATAATTGCCCATCATATAAACAAATATGTCGAGACTAGAACAGAAGAAATCATTGGGCTGTATCATGTCGTTCACAACATTTCAAGTTAAACAACAAAAAGTGTTACCTAATGCAGTACAAGACAGACCATGGACAAATATGCAATTGTTTTTTGGAATGGCGGAACAATGACAACTTGTACCGTATTTTCGCGCATATACCCAACATACGCGTATAACCCACACACGCATATACCCGCACAAATTACACAAAAAAGAGTTTTTTAAAAATTTAAAAAATCGTAAAACCAGAGCACGTATATACGCCGCATGTTAAGAATCAATTTATAACCCAACTGCTGCTGCCAACATGCTTCGCTTATTGGAAGAAGACAGTAAATATGATAAAAGTCTCGATGCCTTCCCAAACTATAGCGAGGACAGTGATATTAGTGAGACTGGCGATTGAATGTAGTGCATGCATTGTAGTCTTTGCGTTTTGTCATTGGTATATTAAAGATTCTCTGCAGCATCGGTATTATTAGTTTTCTTGAAATGCATAATTAGATGTTCATAAAGCTTTTCAATGTACATTTCACAACCACAAATCAACTTAGAAGGGCCCACTGGTAAATCCATAGTTACCGTCACGCTATGTTTAATAGTAAAATAATTTGTGTAAACCCCGAACCTTTGTATACCCCGCACAGCTGCAATGTGGGCGGTAAAACTTGTATAACCCGCGGGTTATATTCGCGGCCATATAGTAGTATTCTCTGAAATCAAGCGACTTGAAAAGTAAAAAGCAGAATATGTTACGAGGGTAAATTAACTTAATCAGAGGAGACAGTAAGCCACGACATGCCATTAGACAGTTGTATATACAGGTCTGGTCGACGTGGCAACAAGCTATTGGTCTAAACAGACTACAGGTTGTGACGTTGCAGGTCAGTGTTCAGGCCTTTTATAACGATTGGTCTCGGTCTACTCCACGTATTTTTTTTTATTTGCAGTAATCACAAAAGTTACTATTTATGGCCCCTAGTGGAGATAACAACTGTTGCCACCTGAACGCAGCGTGGATGCGAATGAAATGAGTTGTGATTCGTGCATTGAATGGAAGAAAAATGGATTGACCCAAACAAATATTATTAACACTCTATAAAAAGATTAAAGGGCTTATATTATACAATATAAAATCCTTGGCTCTGATGACTCACTAACTGATAATCACTATATTAATCCTCCCTTAAAATAGAAAAAAAATATAGGCTATAGCCTGGGAACCAATCAACGGGCGTAGCCTTTGGATATTGTTAGTTGTAGGCTAAATAGGGTTATGGAAAATGAAAAACATACAAATACTTAAAAAAAAAAAAAACAAAGCTAATAGGTCTACGAAGTGTAATTGAATCTTGTATAGTCATGTAATTAAGTTTGTAATAGATCTAGACTGTTCTATACCAACAACAATAAATCTGTGCGATTAGAAATATTTTTACCAATTGTTTTTATTTAGCGCTATTTCATGCTTTTAGCTTTCTCAATGCCAGAGGCTGACTTAGCAGAGCGTGGGGCCCGGGCGAGTGTCATATGCGGGTCCCTGGGCATATATATACAGTACCGTATCACGCTAAAAGGCTATATATATATAGGCCTTATTTTTGCTACTAAACATAGTAGGGCCTACCTTACGTAGGTGCTGTACTATTGGCCTTTCACTAATAACATGCTGTATTGTAATTGTTCTGCATGAAAGATTTCGCCTTTTAAGGTTAAAAAAACGTGACTATTGATTAAGAAATATTTAGCATGAAAAATCGGCAAAATAGATAATAATAATTTCTGCTAAGCTGGAGTCGGAAAGTAACTAAATTACGGGGGAGAACCAGTACACTTGTAATAACCAAATAGTTCCTTAGACGGTCACAGACGGATTCAGTCATGGAATTTTCCTGACTTGTCGCCTTGCACAAATAATATTATATATCTTCTCTCCCGATTCGCGGTCCAAATGCTGAAGCGAAATTGATATTCTTTAAGAACAATGTTTGCGATAGGAGCTACAGTTGTCGCTTGACGTTCGCAGATCTGACTTTCTCGGAAGAAAAATCAGCACGGGTTTAAGGGTTTTCATCAAAATAAATAATAAAAAAATTCACCCGCCCTTTTTTTTTTAACACGGGTTTTCCTCGCGGCCACCCGATGTATATGAATACATCCCACTCTGTGACACCAATGGCTGTAACTGTGCCTACAGCCAGCCCAAAGAACCTCAACGAAAGGGATAGATCAAAACAGCAGTTTAATAATAGAATAATAGTCGGATCACAAATGTGAATTAGAGTAATAACGACACTTCTTAGTAATAACAACACTTGTTTACATGGGCCATCTTAAGGCATCTTTGACTTCCCCTGTTTCTTCATCCTGTCATATAATATACAATATCGCGCCTAATGACTGCGCAATGTAGAGTCATAACAATATTGTTTGTTACTTTAAAGCGGCAACCTATAAAGAGGACTAGTTCAGTTTATAGGCCTACCACTACTTCAGTCAAGTACAATTTCTTTCCCTTGCTCAAGATACCAAACAAAATAATTAATTTCTTGTGTTGTCAGGTAAAAGAAATAAATGTGTGAAATTTCAGCTTGATCCAAGATTGGGTGTTATCTTATCTTATAAAATACAGACGTTACTTCAAAAAAAATGATGATTTCGTCCTACGCGTCATGCATCTAGTCATGCATGTTAACCAATGACTTAATAACGTTTACAAACTTTTTTACCAGATAGACAGACAGAGTTGATATAAGCTTTGTAATAAAAAAAAATAGATACCATAGTTTAAATTAGTTTAAATATATTTTCGACATGCGCACTTGTGCTTAGAAACTTTATAATAGTATTACACGTAAAGCGACACACAAAATAATGATTTATAGGGTTGAAAGTATTGTTATAAACTTGGTGGTGGCACAGAGAGGGGTAGTGGTGTGTGTGTAGTCAGACGACGCAAATCGCCCCAGGCCAGCGCTAGACGAGCGGTCAACCGTGACGAGTTACGACGATCGGCCGAGACGAGTATCAACATGATGGTTCGGGAAGGATCGACATCGTGAACAGAGCTCAGAAGTGTCACGAGGGATGTAGTCATCTGACCACCCAGAATGGTCGAGCGACGTTCTGCCCGGTTCTAGAAGGCCAGTAGGGACCCTATATAAAGAGCGAAGGTATCAGAGGCCAGTGAGTCACAACGTCCCGATCTACAGTTCGTTACAACGGCTCAGTACAAGTCCGAGGCGAGACAGAGAGAGACCAGTGCAAGAGTTGACACGGCGGAGAGATATTTGTACAGTCTTGTGTTACGTGCTGCCAATTGTACAGTATTGGCTGTTATTTATTGACATTAAACTATTACGTTATTTTGAAGCCCAGAGTTGTCAAGTCCTTTAAGTTGGTGGTGTCTGGTGCAGTTTGCAGAGAGCCTGGATAGCGAGATTCGTAACAACTGGTGTCAGAAGTGGGATCGGATCGGATTGGATCGGATCTACTATGGCTCGTCTGAAACTGCTGTACGAACTTGAATTTAGAGAACTGAAGGAAGAACTCCGTGGACGAAGGCTGAAGGTATTTGGTAACAAGGAAACTTTACAAGCCCGCCTCCGAGAAGACATGTTGGAAGAAAAAGAAGATCCGGACACATATCTTTTTGAAGTCGAACCTAACTTGCTGGAACAGTTCACCAGTATCATGCAGGAAAAGATGGCAGCTATGCAGGGACAGATCGCCAGTAGCAGACAGGAGCAGATGGCAGCTATGAACTCGGGGCTGGAATACACCAATTCCAAGATAGATGCCATGAACACCAAGATAGCCGCCATGAACCAACGCATACCTGCTGTGGAGGAGAGGATCATCAACTCAGACGTTCGTTCAGATGCTAAAGCCAGAGAGAGGCGCCTTGGTGGTGATCATGAGAACCCATTGAAACCTGACGAAGCCGTTGAGAGACATATGCAAGTCGAGAGATACCAGCCAGGTCCGAACCTAACAGACGTTGGTCCAGTTGCCAAGACTGGAGAGGAAAGTCCTGATGGTGGTAAAGAGAATCCAAGGCAGTCTGACGGTGACATTGTTGGACATTTGAAAGACGAAAGTCATCGACAAGGTCTGAAACCAACAAGTGATTGGCCCGATACTGAGACGAAAGAGAGAGGCCCTGATGGTGGTGAAGAAAGCCGAATGGAGCCTGAAGCCGAAAACGAGGGACCTTTGCACGAGGAGTGTTGCCAACCTGCCCCACGAGCATGCCCTCCAGACAAGGCTGAAGATGATGACCTGTCCCACAATTCCCTGTCCTGTGGATTTGAAGCCCATCCCAGTTCTTCTTCGCAAAGCCCTATGAAGCCACCTCTTTTGCCAACGATCTTGGTATCCCCAGCCCTTACATCTTATACCTCTCCATGTGTCAAGTGGCTGTCCTCAGTACCGACCGACAAGAGATCGATGCAACCACAACGTCACTGCAACAAGAGGACGATCAACCGGAGGAAAAGAAGAAGAAGAAGGCGTTTGCGTAGTCCAACGTGCATGGTGATTCTACCAAGAAATAACTGCAGCCACATGAAGACCAACTCGCGGAGAAGAAGAAGAAGGCTACTTTTGTTGAGTGCAACATGGATGACGATGCGACAACGACATCGATGCAACCAGATGAAGGCTAACTGGAGGAGAAGAAGAAAACGTATTCTGAATTCAACGTGGATGGCGATGAAAGCACGACGGCGAAACAACCAGGTTAAGGCCAACTGGAGGAAGAGAAGGAAGCGACCATTGCTGACTGCAACATGGATGGCTCCATCAAGCTCAAGAGGCAAGCCAACTGCCACTGATCGACCCCCGCCTGCAGCGATGAAACTTTACAGCCAATGTCATGATGTTGATTCTGTCCGGGACGGACAGATCTAAGGAGGGGGCAGTGTTATAAACTTGGTGGTGGCACAGAGAGGGGTAGTGGTGTGTGTGTAGTCAGACGACGCAAATCGCCCCAGGCCAGCGCTAGACGAGCGGTCAACCGTGACGAGTTACGACGATCGGCCGAGACGAGTATCAACATGATGGTTCGGGAAGGATCGACGTCGTGAACAGAGCTCAGAAGTGTCACGAGGGATGTAGTCATCTGACCACCCAGAATGGTCGAGCGACGTTCTGTCCGGTTCTAGAAGGCCAGTAGGGACCCTATTAAGAGCGAAGGTATCAGAGGCCAGTGAGTCACAACGTCCCGATCTACAGTTCGTTACAACGGCTCAGTACAAGTCCGAGGCGAGACAGAGAGAGACCAGTGCAAGAGTTGACACGGCGGAGAGATATTTGTACAGTCTTGTGTTACGTGCTGCCAATTGTACAGTATTGGCTGTTATTTATTGACATTAAACTATTACGTTATTTTGAAGCCCAGAGTTGTCAAGTCCTTTAAGTTGGTGGTGTCTGGTGCAGTTTGCAGAGAGCCTGGATAGCGAGATTCGTAACAGTATTTATACGTAACACATGTTAGGAGAAAAAGCTTCTCAAGAGAAAACATCATGTTATAGCATCTAGATCTACTCTAGTGTAGGCCTATATCTACAGACGATAAACTGCATGTTAAAAAAAATAGTATTGATGCTGTTTCTGATCATACTGACGTTTTGGACTATTATTTAAAATTGTTAACAAGCATTTAGGGCCTATCCCCTTACAGACCATCAAATATATCGAATGTGGGTAACATATATGACAGAATTAGTTCTTTACGCTTACTAAATCTAGCTAATTAGCAGGCCTATTAGTTAATTAATTATAGTTAATTAGTTACGTTATTTCAGTATTTGAGCTTTTGATCTCGGTCTACTTACTTAAACTCACGATCCTAATTATAAAATTAGAAATATAATCCACGTAAAACCAATAGCAGCGACTCAGAATTGGCATTTTTTAAAAAAATAATATTTCTGGAGAAACATTTTACATTTTATATAGCCTACTAAACCTTTTATTTTTTCAATGCCACCTCTGGAAAATCCCTATTTTTGGCTAGTAGACCTATCGTCATCACCGTATTTACCTTGTAAAGATATTGATCTATCTTGTGCATGATTACGTGTACATGATTATGTCATTATTGACAACGAATCATAGATCTAGACCTACCTAGCCTAATTACTCTGAAATGGTTTCGAAATCAGTCGAGCATGCAGATGTACATCATTTTAGATCTAGTTCTCGTAGGCTACTTCTATTTTTCAGTAGTTTCATTTTCGCTTTTTTTTAGGCCATATACCATTCTAAGAATAATGTAAACGAGCGATATCTATCTAGGCTATAGAATCTTTATACTTTATCAATAAAATGCTTTGAAAATAAAGTTTGAAAAAAAAAAAAGGTTAGCGCTTTAGCCGGTTACTTAGTGTTATGATAGGTCTAGATCTATAGGCTATAGCTATACCTATTAATACCCTACTTTTAACAAAAAAATAATATAAAGGCCCACAAGTAAATGCTACCCCCCCCCGGGCCGGATTGAAGGGAAGGCAGTTTGGGCTACATCTACTACAGCCCAGGGGACTCCACAAGAAAGGGGCTTCACAAAAGAAAAAATCTATATTTCGACGGGCCAGAAACTTTTTCTTTTGTTGAACAATACTTAAAATCTTACAGTTGGCATCACTGTTTTTTTTTTTTTGTTTTTTTTTTTTAAAGTGTCGGCTACTAGTTTTCGGATAAACCAAACACAATGTGTAAACCATAGACTTATATTGGTGTAAACCTTTAAAAAAAATATTTTTTTTTTACTAAAATATGCATAATAAATGATTTTATTTTTTTAAAACGAAGGAGAATTACATTTAGTTTACAAGTAGGCCTACTTTCTTTTATTATAGGACATGCTTTTATATATAATTTTTTTTCAGTAATAAGTCGATTTTTTCGAAAAAGTGTAGGTACCTCCACAAAAATTCTGCCCTGTTGCCTCAAGATATCTAAATCCGGTCTTGCCCCACCCTCCCAATACATTCGAACTTCTTTCCAACGAATTCTATCTAGTATCTACATGGGCCTAGCTAGGATTTTTTTCGAGGGGGGGGGGTTGGGGGGGGGGTTTGTCTAAAAAACAAATTATATGTATTTATGTGTGTGTGTGTACATAATCTTTGTTACATTATGAACCTTCATTCTTTCGGAAGACGTTTATTGTGCCCTAGAATAGGTTCTTCCTAGAGTTAGTGGAAAAATTGTTGATTCTCGCAATTACTATCAATTTAAGGGGTCTGGGGGAGCGCTAGGAGCTCCCCCAGCGCGGGGCGGAGCCAAGCACTATTTCTGGTATTGAAAGCCAACTAAATGCATATTCTGATTTATCTACAGTGCATTTACCTGCTATTAAAAAGTTTTATTTCAAAAACCTAATGTGACTTAGACCCTCCCGCGCCGTTCGGCGCATTTGCCGTAAAGCTGTTTTCATAAAAATCTGTCACTGATTTAGACCCGATCTCTATAACTGACACCTAAAATCTGTCTTTTTGAGACATATTTAGTGGGGTTTTTTATTTTTATTTCGGCAGATGATTATTCACTTCACTTTTTTTTAAATGAGCCCCGACACTAGTAGAAATGTGTAAACTCTCTTGAATACGCTCTTGGAATTAAGTGACTGTAGTTTGCTTTAGAATAATATTAAAGATAGAGGTTTTCCACCACAAAATGCTCTGTAGGGGGATCTTAAACTCAAAACCATCTGGAGGGGTTTTAAACTTTAAAAAAAGCCATCTGTAGGAGAGGGGTTTAAACTCAAAACCCCCAATTGGATTGGCTACGCTCAAATAATTTTAGTGTGTTATTTGCTTTTTTTTATATTGAAGAGGTATTTTTAAGCATCAAACCCATCTGAAGGGGGGTTTAAACTCAAAACCCTTTTGGCAACGCTCATAGCATTTTGAGTGCGTAATTTGCTTTTTTTCTTACACTGAAGTTGTATTTTTTAGCTTCAAACCCCGCTGGCGGGGGGTCTAAACTCAAAACCCCTTTGGATACACTCATAGATTTTAGAGTGAGTAATTTTCTTTTTTTATTTATATATTGAAGAGGTATTTTTTAGCTTTAAACTCCACTGGAGGGGAGTTTAAACTCAAAACACCTTTGAGTACACTCATAACATTTTGAGTGTATAATTTGCTTTGTTTTTATTATTAAAGAGGAATTTTTATCTTCAAATCTCGCTGAAGGGGGGTTTAAACTCAAAACTGAGTCAAAACCCATTTAGCTACGCTCATAGAATTTTAAGTGTGTAATTTGCTTTTTTTTATATTGAAGAGGGGGTTTATCGTAAATGTTGGAGGGGGTTTTAAAATCAAAATCTTCCTTAACTGTGCTCTTGGAATTTGGGGATTGTCGTTTGCCTATTTTTTTTTTGTTTTGTTTTGTTTTATAGAAGAGGGGGATTTAACTGCAAAAGCCCTGGTAGGGGGTTTTAAACTCGAACCCCTATGGTAGGAGGTTTTAAACTTGAACCCCCCTTGGTAGGGGGTTTTAAACTCAAAACCCCCTTGGTTGTTCTGGGGCAAGTGATGGTTTAGTATTAAAATCTCACCTAAAATAAACAAAATTAAAGCAAAAATATGTCACTAAATTTTCGATCCCCCCCCCCCCGGCTACGCCCATGAGTATCTGTTACGTTGAATTGGACCTGCTCGTAAATTCAAGTAGGCCCTTCACTCGCACCTTTCCCCAACTATCCGCCTTTTAGAGTCCTGTTTACTGTTATGGCACTATTAGGAATTTGGCGCGAAAAGTAATTTGTTTCATGTAATATTGATGTTTTACTTAGAGACTGACGTGACTATTAAAAACCAACACTATGATTTAGGAAAAGTCGCGAAAAGTAAACAGAAGACTTTTGGCAGCTCAAGAAATAGAGTAAGGTCGGCTTTACTTTCAGAAGTAGATATTTAGATAATACAACAATCGACGGTTCTCTTCATTACGTATTAAACTTCGTGTTCGATTTCGTTAATAAGTGTTGATTGCCTTCATATTGTTAGCCTTTCGCCTGTATTATTTCGTTATAATTATTAAGACTAAATCACTTATGATGTCTTATCTGCATGAGACACACACAGAGCTGAGGCGCCTAACATTACAATATCTGACTATTCTTCTGCTTTAGGCCTACATTTTAAATTCGAAATATTTGAACGTTGGGGCCTGTGTTCTTTTTATATTATAGGCCTACCCTGTAACCCTTTAAATCCTAATGGTAAAATACATCTCCCTCTTATATATTTCTTTCTTTTTTTTATCGCCACGACTCCCGCTTCTTAAAAAAAACAACACTTTAATTCTAGTATTGTTACTTCTAATTGGCTTTAAAGCGCTACCCCTCTCAAACATAGACTTTAAGCCTGTGACTTCGATGACCGGTATCACCTACTCCCCTTCCCTCCAAACAAGAACATATATCCTACACTGTTCAACTTTTTATCTGAAAAGCTTTCTGAAGCTTTCCTGGTGGAGCCCTTTTTTATTATTGCATCCTGCGCATCGACCCCCCCCCCCCACACACACACACATTTTAATGCTCCCCTAACACAATTTTGGATCTTAAGTAATAGTTTGATACACTGAATTAAAATGACTGTCACATACTAACACATATTTTTGACCTGAGAATTCTAGTATCATTTTTCTCAACCGTCACCACCCCTAAACAATACTACTACATACACTCACTGACTTCGTTTCTTAATTCAATTTAAAAAAAAAAAAGATATGTCATAAGCTCTATATATGTTGCTTTTGGTCTGACCCCTTTTTTTTTGTAACCACTCTGGAGTTGTAACGCGTTCTCACCAATGAATACTATTATCTATTAATATTTGAATAGAATACAAAAGCAAGTTACGCACCAAGCTGTGCTATTGAAAGTTATAAGGACGCATATTCTTTCGATATGTCGGCTTTAAAAATAAGTGGGAGAATGAGGGATTATCTATGAGTGATCAGGGCCACACACACATTCACTCAAATAAATTATACGGTTTTTTTTTTAACAATGTCCTTCAAAAACAAATGTTAGTAGGCCCAAATTCAAAGCTGATAAAAAAAAACTGTTTACTAGAGCTCCTAATCATAGGATTATGTTTTTTTAATTATTATTTTTTTGTCTTTTGCATTTCCGGGTACAATTCTAACGTTGAAAGTGCATCTCTATTGATCAACGAACAGTGAACTATAAAAGTACTTGAAAAAAACAACACACCTTTGCTTCAATTATTTTGAATCGATCGTGTTATCAATTATTTGACCATATTATCTAGGTTTGTTGTTAATAAGGATAAACCGTTATTTGGTGGACCTTACCTTTTTGAGTACGATCCGAGTGTAGGGTCTACTAAAGAATTTTGTCATCTTGTTGCAATCTGTCCTTTGTTTTACTTTTTTTGGAAAAGTTGGAGGGAGAATTAAGGTTTCCGTGCTGCCTTTTCAAAAGCGATTTTTAAAAAAATTGCTCGAGCCTTAATTCGAACCTTCATGGTGGAAGGCCGACATGTTTTTCCACTTAGCTATTAAAGTACATATAAAATATAATTTATTATTACTTAAAAAATTTTAACCAACGACCTAATTCTCTACATTATATTGTGATTATTGTCACTAATTAATATATTAATTACACATAAAACAAAATTAATTAATTAATTACGACTAATTGATTCAATAACTTTTAAAAAAAAATATTGATTCTTCATGTGTTGTCATCGACAATAATTGTGCAAAGTTTCACCATGATCCGTGAATGGGAAGAGAGAACTGTGACCAGACAAAGTGACCTGATATAAACTAAGTCCAAATATTTTCTCCGTTAACTAACTGCGAGCATTTTTGTTCCCGTCAAAGTTAAGTCTACAAACCAAAGAAAATGTCCAGACATTCTTCATGGACGTGTGAACGAGAAACTAGCGGGAAAAGTCGCTCATCTTTTATCGAAGAACTAGTTAGCCCAATGTTTAAAGTTTACTTGGTCTATTTTTGTCCTCCTTTTTAAGGGTTATATTCTCCTTCATATCATCCATCTGGAGTTGTAAGTGGGAGAGTGATTACCAAGTGGTTAAATGTCCGTATGGAAAAGTAGCTATCAAGTGATTAAGTTTTCCTATGAGAGGGCCCCACACACCATCAAATCGGACAACAAACTAGAGGGTGTGGGGCGGCATAATCTAAAAATTGGTTACAGTTTAAATAATTAGTATATATTATTAATATAAGTAAAGAAATTCCCATACAAATTTTGTGATTTCTCTACTAAAATTCGCGGGCCCCTACCCCCATGGATGTGCCAGTGTGGGAGGTTGGTTACCAAGTGGTTTTAATGGCTGAAACAAGTTGCGAAAGAAGGCCTGCGTGAAGAAAAAAGAATGCAAAGGCATGGAGGGCATAACAGCACGAATAAAGGGCAATTTAGCTAGTCTAGATAATAGTCGGACACACTCCAATAGGCGCTAACTTTGGATAGTTTCGATTGAATTACTGTGCCAGATCCCTCCACAAAGGAATGTACAATAATTTTAAGAATAATTACTACATTTTTTAGACTTGTGCACAATAGAGAGATGGATCTGGTTCAAGGTCAGGCTTTATTCTTGTAAGGGTTAGGGAAACCACATTCAGATGCTTCGAAGTATAGGCAGACATAGGACACACAATTGTGGATGAGTTGAAATTATTTTAGTTGCACACATTTTTTTCCAAAAGAATTCTATTTGGGTAAAACTAAGGAATTTTAAATACTTTTTTTTTAACATGACAGAAACACACAATTAGAATTCATATTAAAATAAAAAAGCTACAAGTGCCATATAGTTTTTTTTTAGCAAATCAACTCATTAAAAAATTAGAAATAGAGCTTTGTTTATTCTGTCACATTTGTTTATTTATCAGTTTGATTTTCATTAGATTTCTAAACTGTTATGCTAATTAAAAGCATTTTTTCTTTTGCGCTGAATGATTTCCATCTCTATAATGAGTTTGTAAAAAATAACTAGATCTAGATCTATTTATTAGCCTCAAGAGAACAAAACGTTTGTAAAATCAAAGTGAGTGTATTTTTGCACCTTTTTAGTTTAATTATCTTATAAACTACAGACATTACTTCAAAAAAGAATATAATTTTGTCCTAAGCATTTCTAATGTTAGGAGGCATGGTGGCTGAGCGGTAAAGTGCTTGGCTTCCAAACCAGGGGTTCAAATCCTGGTGAAGACTGGGATTTTAAACTTTGGGATCTTTGGGTGCCTCTGAGTCCACCCAGCTCTAAATGGGTACCTGACATTAGTTGGGGAAAAGTATATGCAGTTGGTCATTGTGCTGGCCACATGACACCCTCGTTAACCGTAGGCCACAGAGACAGATGACCTTTACATCATCTGCCTTATAGACTGCAAGGTCTGAAAGGGGAAATTTACTATTTATTTCATATCTCAATCTAGTGTCATGCATGTTATGCAGCTTTACACAGATCACTAAAAATTTCACATAAAGTTCATTTAGTAAAAATTCATTAAAAAAAAAACAATAGAGAAACTTTTTCTCTTGTATGATGATGTAAAAACAAAAAGTGAAATATCACTTGATCACTTTGATAACTGATAAAAATTACTCTTTTAATGAGGCATTAAGTCAGCATTCATAACAGTGTAAATGGTTGGTAAATTTTTTTCTTCTAATAAGCATCTCTCTGTTCACAACCAATCCTTATATAATAACAAAAAAAGGCTATTACAATTTATATAATTTTCTTCATAAATAATTCATGAATGTCATTTTTTAAAAAGTAGTAAATAAAGCTACTGTCATGGTCACACTATAAGTATTGTAAGTACCAATTACCCCAAGGTTGAACTTAAAAGGCAAAATTGTGAATTCAAATTGTAAGTCAAAACGAAGTATAAATAAGTAAATAATTATATGCTCTTATTTTGTCACATGTGGAGCCTACAAATACAATTTATAATATACATTATTTTTACTAAGCATTATTATTTTACAAGGAAGAAAAGAATGTATAATAAATGAAACTTGATAAGTGATCACAAAATATTCCTGTTGCATGAGCCTATAAATTTAAATAGTTTTGGAGTTTAAAATGTAGATTAGTTGGCAATTTTAACAAGGTACAGTAAAAATCTATTTAGAAATCATTAAAATAAACAAATAGTGTCTCTTTTTTTCCCTTATCATTAATATCACAGCAACACTTATAAAACAATCTGAAAAAACAAAGGCATAGCTCTTGACACTAGAATCAGATTGATGTGATCCATGGTCATGGTCACATTCTTATATGCTTGCGAATCTTGGACGCTGACTGCAGAACTAAAGAGGAGGATCCTAGCAATGGAATTGAGATGCTATTCAGAAAGATCCTAAGTATCACATAGAAAGACAGCATTACAAATGAAGAGATTAGAAGCAGTATTAGTACAGCGATTGAACCTAACAATGACTACCGTCAAAAAACATAAGCTAAAACTCTGTAGCCATATCACAAGGTCCTCAGGGCTTGCAAAAGACATTCCTTCAGGGAACATTACCAGGAAAAGAAGAAAAGGAAAACAGAGAAAACGAAGGGAAGACAATATAAAAGAATGGATGGGCCCGTCATTGAAAGAGATTCTATCCAAGTCAAAAGACAGAGAGGATTGTAGAACAACAGTGTGTTGCCCCAACAGTCTAAAGAATAGGTGAAGGTGAAATTACTACCATTCCTCAATGGTTCATTTTTCATAATTTTTTTTTATCTCATGAACAATTAAAAGTGACAAGCAAAAGCTTAATAAGACCTTAGAAAAATACATTAAAAACTAATGGTCTAAGACTAAAAAAAAATATTTGTGAATGATAGCTGTCAAAATGGTTAGGCTGGAGTGCTATAGCATAAAGAAGTTCATGGAATTTCAAGGCATCAAAATATTTATGAAATAAACTATATACCAGAGTAGATTGAGTTAGACTGATGAATAAAAAAAAACAATGTTTTACTTGAGATCATTTAGTGGGTCACTATGATATTGATATAGAAAGAAGATTATAAAATGGTAAAAATCATCCCCTAGTTTTAAAATCTTATTGAAATCTATTTGTCAATAATGAAAAATTGAAATGTCTTAGCATGGAATATCATTATTTTTTTTTTTTTTTTTTTAAGAAATAAAAAAAAAAAGAAATGTTATAAAGCTTTCTGGTATTTGAGAATCTTCTTTCTCAAGGATGTTTCATCTCATTCCAAAGCCTTCAGTTTGTTGAATAGCAATAAGCAGCTTTTTTTGCAGAGTTGATTTTTCTTTATAAATTGGCAAATGTAAGAGGTTGAAACAAGTATGTGCTGAAGGCAAATATTGTTCACCTCTTGTATCAGGATCAATAATTATCTGTAGAGTAAGACAGCATTCAATGAAATGTCATTCAAATTTTGCAATAGAGAACAGAAATTAAAAGCTGAAAACTAAAAAGTGTTTACCTTGACTTCTTTCATTCCAAAAACTGGAATACGATCACTGCCAGTCAAAAACACTGGAATTTAAAAAGCAGTATAAAAAACTAGTTTAAGAAAAGAACTAAAATTTCAAAATAAATTAAAACAGAATCAACATTCAAAAAAGAAATTCATTAAATATTTTTGAAAAAAAACTTACATAGAAATTTCTTTTTGTTTGTCATACTCATTGAATGAAAAACTTCCCAAAACATTCTAATAGTTGGGTGGTATTTGTGATAGTCTAATTTGTATTCTGTGTTCTTGAAAACAAAATGTGTATTGTTATTAAGATTAAATCAAGAATACACTGAACTAAAAAATGTAGATCATGTTGGAAGACTAAATACCTTTTCCAACTCAGTGAAGTCATAATCTTCATTCCCAACTACCATGGCCTGGAGTTCTTGAGGGTGAAATAAATCCAAGACTTTGCCACCACACACACTATGAAATCCTTCACTAAAAGCTTTGAACTGGACTTCTACGGACTTATTCAATAATTTATCAACATGCAGATCTATAAATTCTTCTCTGGAGAAGCAGAAACAATCAGATAATAACATTTTAAAAATCAGATAATAAAAGAAGTTAATGTGGAAGGCTGATTCAGTCTCTCAACATGGTTTTTATCCATTCATGTTGGACAAAAAGGCCAAATTAGACACAATGGTGACCTATCTGATTACTTCCCCATAGTAAATGGCTTAAAGAAATATTGTATACTTGTTCCTAATCTGTTTGCTATCTTCTAAATCTCAACACTAGACTATAAGTATAACAAAAAGGAAATGGGGAAATAAAGGAAGCCTTTGTTTTGTTTGATGTAATGCACAAATTTCCTTATGGAGCTTAAGCAAGCAATTCTTGTATGTATGTATGTATGTATGTATATATATTATAATCTTGTTAGCTTGGACTAGGAAATAATGTCAAAAGACAGCAATATTTAAATGAAATGTTTACATGTAGTTACATCAACATCAGAGATCTAGTAAAAATTACAATAGACTGGTCGCCATAGTTTTTCTATGTTGTTTTTAGTTTTATTAACTCATGTATATCATATTTGAAACTATATCAAAATTGTTTAATTTATTTGTTTTCTATCAATTATTATACTTTAACCAATTGAATTACTAATGTTGCTGCAACAACATGTAATCATTTCTTTTTATATGTTTACCATGATAAGCACATTTGTACCATGCTGCACAATTTAACCAAGGATTAGCATCAAGGGGAATAACTTAGGGGTAAAAAACAAAAGCATACTAAAAAAATCATTATTAAATTAAAGTTGAAAAAATCAATTGTTTTATTAATCAATAAATATTACTCTCATAAGAAAGAAAAAAGGTTTGATATTTTACAAATGATAGTTCTATTTATTTTACAGTGTCTTTAAACTAACTTTGTTTACTTTAGTCTGTGATTATCAATTAACTGGGATACACTACTCACAGATGTGCAGATGAAATGATATGGATGCCAGGCTATAGACTTACTTATTTGTGTGATTGACAAGCCTGCTTTTTCCATCAGGACATAGATTCTGTTAATGAAGTTAATGTGTTTGATTTAAAATAGTTCTTAAAACTGTTTCTTTAATTTTATTCTTATTTCATTGAAAGTTATAAAACCACAGTAATGATTTGGCATATAAAATATTTTGAATTTTCAATAACCTAGACATGTAAATATTGGTCCTCTTAATTGTTTTGTTTTTCTCGTTCCTCCATTTTCTAATGTTTTGTTTTTTTTCAATGATTAATAATTATGTTAATCTTTTTAGTTTTTTTTTTTCAGCATTTTTTTTCCATACTCATTTCAGCATTCATTAGCTAGAGAAAAAGACACTGCAACATAGAAAGAGATAAAATTTTTCAATATGGGCAATTATACCTCAAAATCTAGAAGAAATTGCTCTTCAATATCATCATCATCATAGTCGAGTAGGTTTTGGAGGCTTCTAAAATGTCAACAAAAAAAATACATGCATTATTTTATATTATTTTATTTTTAATACTGAGTGAAATATTAATAGGACAAAATTAGGTGCATTGCTGATATTTTTACATTTTTTAATGTTTGTGGTACTAAAAAAGCTGAATTTGTTTTATTATCTTAAAGACTACAAACATTTCTTCAAAACATAATTATGTCCTATGCATTTCATGTGTCAATCTAGTTATGCATGTTAATCAGCGATTTGAACTCTGCTGAATCATTGGTTTTCCTGGCTGTTTATAGTCACGCATGTTAATCAGCTATTTAAATTCTGCTGAATCGTTGGTTTTCCTGACTAATTCAGGCAGCTCATTTCATTCTCTAATCGCACTTGTATGAATTGTCCTAGCATATGAAATAAGAAATGTGCCTTTATCTTTGTGTATTTCTGAGTATTTCATTAGGTTTTGTTTTTCTATTTGTAAATCATGGTTCAGTGTTTTAAATATTATTGTTACTTTACTTTTTATTCTTCAGTCCTGAAGTATCTCTAAAGTTACTGATTTTACAAATGGCATTACTCTAATCAAATGTTAAAATTCATTTGCTATAAATCTTACTGCTCTTTTTTGCATCTATTCTAGTCTCTTTATGTTTTCTAGAGTTGAGGGGTCCCAAACGGAGGATGCCTATAGTAATATTGGCCTAACTAAGGTTAAAAATTTCTTTTAATAAACCATAATGCTTTAATTGTTTTTTTTAATAATTTTATCAATATCGGGGGTTCCCTGATAACTTTTAAATTATTATTACTCCTAGATATTTTGAATTTTTAGTCTGTGTAACTGGTTTACCATAAGTAAAGTAAGTAGTTTTTATTTTAGTTTTGTTGTTACTCTTAATAACTGGCATATTTTTGGGTGACTTTTGTTCCTGAACTAATGCTATTGGGTAGGTCATTTATGTAAATTAGAAAAAGTAGTGGGCCTAAGACTGTTCCTTGAGGTTTTGATTGATGTATTGGTTTCAAAACCTTTGAATTTTTTATTAATGCGCATTTTATAGTCACACACATTTTTTTAATGTTTATAGTTTCTTTTTTCAACGGCCAGAATCACAGATTTTTTTTCAAGAATATGCATTACCAATGAAGTAGACGTAGTTATTTAACATTGAAACGAATACTTTAAAAAATATTACCTTCCAGCAACAGGCTCTAATTCTGTTAGGTCATCAAGTGTGACAGGTCTAAGTATAAAGATATGGAAACTTTTTAAAGTCTATCATTAAACAAATGTCATATGACAAATTTACTTAAAATTTGTAACTTGCATCTCTAATATTCTTTACATTAACCTTTAGAGAATTTAAATTTAGCTAAAAGTTATTGATGCATTTAAGTTGATTTGAAAATAATGTAAGCTTACATCTTAGAATTCATAAGAATTAAAATTATTGTCAGATACAGAGGCATACTAGTTCTTTTTTTTAAAAGGAATTTAAAGCTCACTTATTTCTATAAAAAAAAAAAAATTTACGACCATTGTGCTGCCTACCCAATGAGTTTTCATCTTTCCATGACATTTTTTTTTTAAAGAGAGTAAAACATATACAGATCTAGTTAAAAATCAGTTTAGTATTTTGATTAAGCAATAAGTTTTTAATGTGTCAAAAAAAAAAAAGAAAATGGAAAAAAATATATATTTACACACAGCTATTGGGTTCACAAAATATGTATCAGCTCAAGCTTTCATTTATATTCAGGTAATTAAGTGACTTAATTGGGATGGAGCTTCTGACCAAATTGAAAGAGGTTGCTAGGAAGATAGCACTTCATGGATATTGATATTAACTTCCATGTACTAAAAAGCAAAGATCCTGATTACAAACTGACTATGAAAATGTAACTGTTTGACTTGAGAGTACCAAACAAAATGACAACACAATATTAAAAAATGAAACATATTTTTAAAACATATTACCTTTTTAGCAACTTTTTAAATAATGCTAATGGAAACTGAAGATTTATCATGATAAAGTTGTAGATTGCAAGGCCACATATAATTCCAAACATATGAAACATACTTGAATCTTTGGATGACTGTAGATAGTAAAACATTTATTCTCAAATACAGAGAAATGCATCTCTTTATTTCAATCTTGTTTCAGTTCTTGTTTTAAGAATAATAATTTTAAAAATATTATGCTATCAGCAATAAAGTTACTTACAGAAGGATCAAACCATTGAAAATTGGAGTCTTCATGAAGTTTAAACATGCCATATTCAGGATCTAGTAGTTTACGTATAAAAAGCATGAAAAACTCCTGTGAAAAGGCATGTATATTTATAAGCTTAAAAAATCATAATATTATACAAGTAAAAAATACTTTGGAGGCACGGTGGCTGAGCGGTAAAGCTCTTGACTTCTGAACTGGAGGTTCTAGGTTGAAATCCTGGTGAAGACTGGGATTTTTAACTTCTGGATCTTTGGGCACCTCTGAGTCTACCCAGCTCTAATGGGTACCTGACTTTAGTTGAACAAAAGTAAAGGCGGTTGGTCGTTGTGCTGGCCACATGACACCCTCGTTAACTGTAGGCCACATAAACAGATGACCTTTACACCATCTGCTCAATAGACCACAAGGTCTAAAAGGGGAACTTTACTTCTTTTAAAAAAAAAAACTTACAAAAGAATGTTCTTTTAAATTGCTATTATAAAGCACAACTTTCATGCTTAAACACTATGGTCCATGTCCTTTATGGACCAGTGGGGGGAGGGGGGGAGAGGTATCTGCAAGAAAGTTTCCATGTTGCAAATACAACTCAGCCACACATGCCATTTTTTTATTAATGAAAGATAATTGGAATATATAATATAAAAAATTATAAAAAACTGAAACAAAAAAAACAACTATTTAGCATATAATTAAGATTTAGATATTTGAATCACTATGCTGCCTCAAAATTAAAAAAATATTATTAAAGTTTATTTTGTATATAAAAACAGAACTGAGGTAACTTACTTTCCTAACTCCTCCAATATCAACTGCTTCCTCATCTTCAAATACAATCTGAAAAACAAAAACTTAAATGGGGATGCAGAACAAAGTAAATGTGCAATGTCATTAAAATAAAAGCACTCAACTAGAAGATATTTTCATATGTTCAAGGAATATGTCAAACATGCCTCTGATGTTGCTTGTTTGGGATGAAAGCTGAATGCTTTCACCGAACTCAACTCAGTATTCATTAGCACAATGCCATGATGTCCTCTGTATTACAACCCTAGCCTCTTTCATAGTACACAGGTTGTATGGAGTATTTTTATTAGCACATAAGACAATATCAATGCTGCATACACACCAAAAAAAAAAAAAAGATGATAAAAAGCATGTGTTCTATGTTTTACCTTCAGAGGACTTTTTAGCTCTGTCAGCTCTGTTTTTCTCAGTTCTTTTAATGTGTCTTCTACTAAAGTGTTTCTGTTTACTTTCAGTTCAAGGCATCCAAGATTAGGATTGAACCATTGTAGTGGAAAAAATGACATTAAATTGTTCTGTACTGTTCTTATACGAGCCATCTACACAAATATAGTACATTTTAAATGCAGAAGGGCACTTTAAAACCAACTAATTAAAATAAATGTGCTAAAACAAATGAAAGGAATTGAATTTAAGCTATAAATACAGTTTTTAATATGGATTGTAAGATTAACATTGAGGTGATTTGATGGAATGATGTATACGAGTAATGTAGTTATATGAATCCTTGAGTGGACTGCTAAAAAAATGAAATAAAACATCTTGATACAAAATTGAGTAAGTACAAAAAGTTTTTCAATTAATTATTTTAGTTCAACATTAATGGATGTCAAAAATATATCTGATAAATTGCTTGTAAGACACACAAAAAATAGATTGAAAAGTAAAACAAAAATTTTACAGTAATATATTTTTTAACAATCATTCTGATTACTTATACATTTAATAGTTTATGCAATTACCTCCCTTTGTAGAGCAGCATCTGTTTGAAGTAATACACTTTTAGCTTCAGCATCAAACAGAAATGGATAACTGCAAAAGTAGAAGGCTTTCTAAAAATAAAAGAAAACATTGAATTTTATTAAACATAAAAAGGTTGCTTCTTTTTTTTTTTAATGAAAACAGAATATGAACGTCAATGTTTTGTTTTTAACCTTCAAATAAATTGTCACTTGAAATTTCAACATAATTTTGATTATAAAAACTGAAAAAAAGAGCTTAAGTATGGATTTACAGGTCTTGAAAAAGACTTATATACAGGTATATAATTTATTACACATTTTTACCAAAAAACAAAGCATAAAAACTTTTAAAGTGTATATGTAACTGAATCAATACTGTTTCCCTCAAAATGTTAAATTTAAAAATTAAAGGCCATATTGTCTCAATTAAAAAGGTTAATTTTTCATCACAGGATAAAATGTAAGAACACTGGCATTTACAGTGTTAAATTTAAATGTACTAATTGTAATGTAATGTTTAAATAGAGTTTGTGGTTTGATCAAAGTCTGATACTTTAATTCTCTAAAAAAAACCAGTCCAAATGTTGTGACTTGTGTGGTGATCCTATCAAATAACAACTCTTAGTTCTGTCTTGAAACTTAAGTCATCTTCAGTGTTCTATTCTATTCAGCAGTTGTTATTATATAGAAAATTCTACAGTAATTTTCAAAACAAATGGAGAGCAGATCAACCTGTTTGTTTTTGTTTTGTAAACAGGATTTTCCTATTTGAATGCCAAAAAGCTAAAGCTTTTAGTGTATGTAATGAAAAATTTGGTGGAAAGTTGGCTGGGTGGTAATGTGCTTGGCTTCTGAACCAATAGGTCCTGTGTTCAAATCATGATGAAGATTGGAATTTTTTATTTTGGGATCTTTAAAGGTCCTCTGATTCTAATCAGCTTTAATGGGTGCCTGCAATTAGTTGGGAAAAAGTAAAGGTGGTTGGTCATTGTGCTGGCCACAGAAACAAATGGCCTTTACATAATCAGCCATATAGATCACAAGGTGTAAAAGGGGAATTTTTAAAATGAAAAATTATGTAAATGTTAACCCAAAATCTCTTGTCTTAGTAACACCATTATGTCTATTGAGATGGCTTTAAGAACAATGTGCCAAGTAGATGAATAATATGCTACTTATAAAATTGTAACACCAGAAAAAATATTAGTTACAAATATATCTTGTTACCCATTTAGCTTAATGTATTAATTAAATTGGTGAAAGTCTAGTTCAAAGTTATACCCATCAATTTAAAGTACTTTATACCTAAGCGGACTTGTTCAATATCTAAATAATCCCCTCCCCCTTTTCAAAGAGAAAAAAGAAAATCTTGTTCAACAATGACTTAAAAAAAAGATTTTATTTATTACAAACAACTCTTTTCTGCAACCAAACTAAGTCATCACAAACACATTTACTCCACACAACATATATGTTACCATATAGTTTTCAAACCTGTTTAATTAGATTTGGGAAAACAGATGCTTGGACCAATGTGGTGTAGTCATTTATAATATCCACACTGTTTTTCAATTCAGGCAAATAGAATTTATCATAAGGAATAATCTGATTATGAGCTTCATTGATCTGCATTATAAAAAATAAGTAATTAAATTATTCAAAGAATGACATTTTATTTCAAATTTTATTAATAATTTATTACCACACAAAATGTAAATTAAATATCAAATGAATAAATGTTTCAAAATGAACTGTAAAGCAAATTATTTTACAAAAAAGAATAATTCTATGGCAAATTAAGTTTGTAGCAAATCTTACCATATAAAGCATACTCAACATTTCCAGGGATATTAGTAATCCAAACTGAAGGGTCATATACTATAGAAATAAAACAATTAAAATTCATGTGAAAGCAGTATTAATAATTCTAATATAAAAATGTTTCAAATGATAAGATGTCAAAAAAAAAATACTTACTTCATCTGTGCTGAATTCATGAACTGTTACTGGTAAGTGGAATACATATTTTATGACATTTTTGTAACTCTGAAAAATTGGCATAAATATTTTGAAAAGGTTTAATAAACTTTTGTTACAATTAGTTATTTTTTATTGGATAAAAGCTACTTACCACAACTAATCTGTTAAAAAAAGATGGTTGGTTTAGTACCCACCATGAATCTGAAAGTAAGATTCAGAATTGGCCAAATAGTGTTAAAATGAAGAAACCAAAATTTGAAATTTATTTCTGTCAAAGATATGTGCTAAATAAAACAGCTTAAAATATATGATGTAAAATATTTATTCTAATTCCTAATCCTAAAGATGATATAATTGAGCATTGGAAATGGAGCAAAGTTATTATAGGTGACTCCTGATTTTATTAAAATTTAGAAATATATTTCTTTATTTCATTGCACTAATAACAACATGTTTTTTTTTCCAAAAATTTATAGGGATGTAAATATAATGATGGTTAAAAATTTTTTTACTTGCAAGTATAAAAGTTGTCTATTTTTTTAAAAGATTTTTGTGTATTTAATAGTATGAATAGAAAATAAGGGTACGTAAAGAGAAACCAAAATTTTCAAAATAAGTTTTTATCAATAATTTTTAACCCTTAAGCTATAGCTTTAACCTTTTCTTCATAAAATACCACAATTTTCTCTAGTGTAACCAATTTGTTCTTTTTATATTCAAATGATATGCATTTTCTACTTGTTCAAACGATCTAAAAATCATTATTTGAAAGATCAATAAAGTGAATTAAGACAATTTAAAATGTACGCTCTGATTATTTATTGAATTATATATCTGCAAACATGGACTTAGCAATGTACAGTGATTGAATAAAATAAAAATAATGTTTTGCCATTAAAAAAATTGCACTGATATAATAAGTAAATTATGTACTAAAACTTACTGATTTTATCTAGAACAACTTTGCTCAGTGAGAGAAGAGACTTGGCAAAAGGACAAATGATTGAACTGTACAACTGAGGCTGATCAAACAAATGACACTCTGGTAGTATAAGGTAGATACGCAGGGCTTCTACATCAGGTGGAGACTTCAGTAATGATGGACATAAGCTTTGTGCTATTGCTGTTGATATCTGCAATTTGTAAAAAACAAAAATGACTGAAGGACACTGACAAAACAGGAATACATTTGAAAGATTTAACAATAGTCAAACAGTGAAAGAATTATATTCTCTTCTCACTTCTAGATAAATATGTCAATTAAAAAAAAAATCAGAAAATTACCTTATGTATAATTTCAACATTGGAAATTGTAGATAGGTCTTGAAAAAATTTTCTCACAGCAATCATGTCTACACCATGTTTTTTACTGGTAGTATTGTAGTGCTTATCATCACTGGGAGAAAATAAAGTTTTTAAATACCTACCCTTTTATAATTATTTTTTTTTGTCAAATAACAGATCTACGCGGAATATAAAGTTTTCACTTACTCTAAAAGAAATGAGCCATTGAGACATGAAGCACTTGAAAAAATCTGGATAATCTCACTGAAAAAGAAATGATTTATTTCTTTTTTACAGAAAATTTGTATCTTCCTAAACAATTAAGCTGAATTGTATTTAAATTTTTTAAGCAGTTCTTTTATTAGTACCAGTACAGGGTAACTGTATAAAAAAAAAAAGCAATCTTAAAGTTATGCATTAACTTTGTGAACACTTTGAATATTTACACAAAAAAGAGACAAAAAAATGAGTGGGTGGTAATGCTAGCTACAATGTTGCTCACATTTTAAGTAGAGAAATGAACTCCTTTTCCAATTTGAAAAAAAAAGATTAACTTCAAATAACCCATTAATTAATATAAGTACTAAATTCACAGATTTCTCATAATAAAATTAATTTCAAATCAATTTTATTTCATTTTTATATCTTCTTATTGATGTAGCTTGTGACATCAGAGTCAGAAATTAAAAGGCCCGCTGGTCGAATTAGGTTGAGCATCACTGGTCTACATAATCAGGAATAAGAATGAGAAGAATAGATAATTAAAAACCATCAAAGAACAGAAGTGCTTCCAGACAACTAATTAACTGGGCATCTATTCAATTTCTAACAAACTAAGTGAGAAGTGTGTAATTAAATAAACTTGTAGAAATCATACTTAATATCATCTGATAGAGTTTCATTTTTCTGCAGAGACCGAAGCATCTTAATTCTTTCAGGAGTTAATGTTAATATCTGCCTTGCTGGATCTTCTTTTCTGTAATCTTCAGGTTGACACTGCTGTAAAAAATAACTTTCTTTTCATTTTATTTATTGAATATTAAAACATGTTTTAAATTTCTAATATTCTTGTTTATTTTTTTTATCTAAAAATTTTATATACTGTGATTTAAGTAATAGAAAACTATATACATTTCTTTAAACAAGTCCTCAAGAAAATCTTTATATTTTTACAAGACAATCTTTGTATAATATATATATATATATATATATATTTACTTTTTAAACAATTTTCCAAAAAATAAATAAACAGAATAACCACACTTAAATTATTTAAAAATTGATCTATTCATTGAGTAAAAATATTAAATATAAATATACATAGCCTATATAATTAGTTTTTAAAGCATTTGATTAAGAAAATTTCATCTAGTTGTTTTCTAAGCATTAAATAGAACAGAAAATGATATTTGTAATTAAAACTTACATCTTGAGTAATTACAAAACTGTGATCACCACCTGCATATATACTTTTCACTTTCAAATTTAGACCTTGATTCTTTTCCTGCATCAATGAATGTTGTGTATTTTTTAAGACAAATGGACATGGTATAAAAACTGGAGTGTTTTTATTATCTGTTGTTGAAAGCCCAAGCTGGCCAACTCCACCTAATCCAAAAGCATACAAGCGTCCAGATTTGGCATTCAAGGCCAATGTGTGATTTCTGAACACACAAATACACACAAAAAAAGAAAATGTTTTTGTTGTAAAATAAAAAACTACATAAAATATAGTAGTAACAAACAATCAAAAGAACAAAGTTTTTCTCAAGTCTACAACTGTATTTTTGTTTGGAGTTTTAAATACTTAATTAGCGAATTAGTTTTTTTCTTATCTATTAGATCTACTTGCATCATAAGAATTATCATAAGAATTTAATAACAATTATTAACTCATAAAGAAATGTAAGCTTATATAATTTTATAAAATGGCAATAATTAGTTAGCTTAGTGACATTGTTTAAACCCCAAAAAACTTACATGGCATGATCCAGTGGATGGCTGCCTAATCAAGTGGTATGTACTCTGGACTGTCATCTCAATGATTCCAAATTTGAATTCAAATGAAGTAATATGTATAGCATATTTCTTTTAACTTCTAAGTAAATAGTTTAGGTATCTAAAGATATTTATCAATCTACAGATCAAAGTGTTGATCAATAGCTTGACATGAGAAAGAGAAAAAAAAAAGTTACCTTCCACAAGCAATCTGTGACACCTCACTTCCTGACAACTCTATCACCTGCCTAGGTAAGATCTCATTGTTGCAACTACCATGGCCTAGTTGACCATATGTTCCTGCACCAAAGGTAAACACTCTACCATCCTGAGAATCAAAAGCATCATTATACAATTCAAATTATGTCACACAATGCACATGACCAAACATCACAAAATAGAAAGAAATGTTTCCTAGAATCAAAATATCTGTTTTAAAAATAAACATTTTTCAATCTAAATTTTAAAGTGCTTTTCATTTTTTATACTGTTTTTATTTAAATTTTAAACTACATGTCAGAAATAAAATACTCAACCACTGTAAGACAAGCAGTATGATTTTCACCACAACAAATATATTTGATTCTTTGACTGCGCAATGGTCTACATTGGTTAGGTGAATGGAAATCTGTTTTTGAATAAATATATGTGAGAGAGAAATAGTATTACCTTAAATTACATTTCTTACAACTTAGCATTTTCTACATTTACTGTGCATTTGAAAATTAAATTATATTCAATCATACATTTTTCACTTAACCTTTTTGTGCACAAATGGAGCATTGTGGAAAACTAGAAATGCTATTCAATGAAAGAAAAATTGTAAGACAGAGTAACTAAGAAATGCTTCAAATTATACAACCAAAATTTGACTTGGTAGAAGGTTATTTGAACCTAGTAAAAACTTACAAGATGCGTCATAAAATAAATCTTACCAATTGTGTCATTTAATCCCAGCTGACCAAAACTGAAAAAAAAGGTGATGTTTTATCATAAAATTTGAAACTTAGATTCAATTTAGTGACCTTAGCCTGTGTATGTACCTTCTTTTTGTGAGGAGAAAAAACAACAACATTGTTTGCTTTATCATTTGAATGTATGTTGAAACTTTAGTGCAAATTACTCTGTGTTTCTTTTGTTAAATCCTCCAAGGGAAAAAATATTTAGTGCACTATTATTTCTAACTAATTATTTAACAATATTAAAATACTTTATTAAATAGGTGTAACAAAATCTATTTTCAATTTTGAATATTTAGTAATTGTAGCAAAAATTATTAGAAATATTATTTATAATACATATTTAATGATGTAAAACAAACAGAAGTCAAACAACAGCCAGTAAAGTTATAAAACTTCCCAAAAATTTTTATTTTTCTCTGAATATAATGAAGGCTACTGTAGATTAAATAAATACTCTAATAAACTAACTTCCCCAAAAAATATTTTGCATTGCTCCATTAAAAATCAGAGTAATGAGACATTATCGGTGCTAATGCTTGTGAATTCTCAGACTATATGGTTTTCATAATTGCACTGAAATAAGAGAGGCAGATGAACAATAGAAAACCAATAAGAGAGTTCCTGTATCAAGTTCAAATTAATTTTATTTTAAATATAATAAATTATGATAAAATTTCTATATTTTACAATCATATCAATGAATCATATTTATTCTATAGAGTTTATATCCTGTCAACTTTCCCAATAAAATTTAAGATAATAATTTCTATTAAAGAAAAAAAAATTAATTTGATAAGTTTGAAAATAAGTAATCTTGCATTGATAACTAAGATCAATATATGATCTGTTACCTGTTTCTTCCCCATCCAAAGATGGCTCCTGACTTGGATAGGATCAGACAATGATTGCCTCCTGCAGCCACTTGAGCAATTGGTAATCCTTTCAAACACGCAATAAAACAAGGCTGATTTCTATATTTATACAGGTGTTGATCTAGACCGATTCCTAACTGACCAAATGAATTGGAACCCCATGTAGCAATACATCCTTCTGAAAATTCAAAACATAAGTGAGATGTTAAACAATGAATATTATCTTATCTTATGAAATATAGATATTACTTCAAAAAAAAAGATGACAACGTCATACATGTGTTCCTACGTCAATCTAATCATGCATGTTATGTCAAATCATTGGTTTTCCTAGCTGACTCAGGCAACCCATTCCATGATCTATAAGCATTAGAAAAGTAGAAGCATTTGTACAAATTCATCCTAGCATATGGAACAAGGAATGTGCCTTTATCTTTGAGTTTTTCTGAGTATTTTATTAGGTTTTGTTTTATATTTGAAGATAATGTTTAATGTTTTATGTATAATTGCTACTTTATTTACATATTATAAAATACTAAATACATGTTTTGGAACACTATAATAGATAGAAAAAGTGTAACTGGAACTAGTAATACTTTGTCATTGTCATTTTTTTTAATCACAAAAACACATGTATGGGTACTGTTTCAGACAACTTGTGGTATTGAATAAACAAAAAAATGTCCTTTATGAATCTATAAGTGTTGGCAGAGTTAATCCACAAACATATCCTGAGAAACTCTTTACAACAAATGATCCCAATCACTAAAACAGTCATTTTCACTTCCAATCTTTAAGGAGGTGTGGTGGCTGAGTGGTAAAGTACTTGACTTCCAAACTGGGGTCCCAGGTTTAAATCCTAGTGAAGACTGGAATTTCTAATTTTGGAATCTTTGGGTGCCTCTGAGTCCACCCAGCTCTAATGGGTACCTGACATTAGTTGGGAAAAAGTAAAAGCAGTTGGTTGTTGTGCTGGCTACATGACACCCTCATCAACCATGGGTCACAGAAACAGATGACCTTAACATCATCTGCAATATAGATCGCAAGGTCTGAAAGGGCAACTTTACTTACTTTTCCAATCTTCAAAAGTACTAAATTAGAATAGATGATATTACTCGATGACTTTAAAAAGTAATTAGCTTTATTTTTTTTTACTCAAAATTTCACAATGAACATGAAAAAAAAAGACTCACCATTTGTTAAAACCATTGTATGGTCATTACCACAAGATATTTGCACCACACAATGAACAGCTAGAGATTTTATTAACCTGCAAAAGATATATAAATACATAGAAAAATAGATGTATTCTAAGAGTACATAAACAAAGTCTGAAGGTAAAATTAGTTAAAGATGATATAAACACTTTCATCAGGAGTGCTGCGAAAAGCAGGGTGCCCAGACACCTGCACTGTTATCAGCAGTAGATGCCTTTGCTGGCTTGGTCATATGTTCATACACAAGAAGTAGAACAAACATTAAATATCATTAAAGGAGAAATATCAATCTTTTGAATGTACACACAGAAATGACTGAAATGCTGTAGCATAAAATTTAAAAAATTTAATAATGAAAATGAAAAATGAAGGGAACAATAATTTTTTTTTAATTAATCAACATATATTTACATATTCATGATTCAATAAAAAAAAAAAAACAACTGAAAAAACATTAATATACTGATTGGACTTATACTTACTTAGGTGTACCTGTGAAGTTCTCTTCCACATCACCCCTTCCCAACTGACCCTCAGTATTTTTGCCCCATGTAAGAACTTCATGAGCTTGAGTGAGTACAACACTATGTGAGGCTCCAGCAGCCACTTGAATCACATGATGGGGCTGTAGACCTTCTCCAACTTCACCTGTATAATTAGAATCTTTTTGTTTCTTACATGTGTTATTTAGTAAGCTGGTAACTAAGTCATAAAATACTTGGCTTTTAAAATTAGGATCTCAAGTTTAAATTCAATTCAGATGTATGTGTGATTATGAGTTTATCTTATGATATTATTTAAGGAAAAGATAATTGATTACATAGATGTTGAGTTGGCTAGATTCTCATATTATAAAGTGCTAGGTCTGAAAGGAAATCTTTTACTTTTTACATGCATTATATATGTTTAATGTCCCATATTATTTACAGAGATAATGGTAAGCAAATGTGGTAGGCTATTTGTGTGTATGAAGATCAAAACAAATCAAAGCATTTGAAATTAACATCATAAGAAATAAAGATAGAGTAAATAAGTACAGACCTAGCAATCTATAGGACAGATGATGTAAAGGTCATCTGATTCTGTGACCAGCTCAAGGACCAACCACTTTTACTTACTAATATCCGGAACCCATCAGTCAGCTGAGCCCTAAAAATCTAGAAAATGAAAAATCCCAGTCTTCACCAGGATTCAAACTTGAGACACCTTGGTTTAGAAGCCAAGGGCTTACCACTGAGCTACCATGCCCCACAGAGTAGAACTAAGAATGCAATACTGATATAAAATATATAAAGAAACTTTATTATTGAAGTACTTAAAATAAAAAAATTCATATTGTTGTACAGCACATAAAAGTATTATACACTACATTAAAAAAAAATCAATATTTACATCAACAAATATGCACCCTGGATAAATCATTTGATATAACATTATAGCCTTCACTAGCCATTTTCTCCTTTTTTGAGAATTTTCTTTTTAAGAAAAATAATGTTTATATTTTAAACACTTGCCTAGCTTGTTAAGTTGAATATCTCGACCACATTGTCTGAAGTCATTATAACCACAGCTAAGAACTTTGCCATCTTTCAAACACACCAATGTATGACCTGTACCACTGCTTATACTTTGTATTTCTTTCCCATTTAATGAGTGAATCTGGCTAGGAGAACATATTGTCCTATTATCTGAGCTGCAAAGTCCAAGAGCTCCTGAGTTATCATCTCCCCATGCAAAAATGGCTGACATTGTATAAACTTAAGGTGCAAAATGAATGAAAAAGACAGAATGCATGAGAAAAATTTATAAAATGATATAGGCCTATATTTAACAAATGTTCATAAATACTAGTCTACATCTTAAAAGAAATGAGAAAGTATATGAGTAGGTATCTATAGTATATAGGTACTCATCATGTCAGTAGCCTAGTAGGCTATTAGTTTGGAGAAACAAGCTAGACAAGATGACATAATGATTAATTTAATTAACTAAAATGAGAACCTGCAGTCTTTTTGGCTGCTTTTATATCTAGGTCTATAATCTAGTGATAGCTAGAGTATATCTATTTCGTGGCACGGTTTGCACTAGAAATTTCAGCGAATTCTGAATTGCATGATCTAGAAATTAAGAAATAGAAGAAATAATCTAGATTCTATAATCTAATTCTAAATCTAGACTAGAATATGTTATCTACAATTCTAGAACTAGTTTTAGTTAGATTTGTATTTTCAATAACCGAAAGAACGATAAGGGTGTCAGTGTTATTTATAGCTCTATATAATAGGCCCTATAGTCTATCAATATTTTACACCTATTTTTTTTTTCTTATGTTGTTTTTAAACATGCAAGTGAATAGGCCAAATAAAACTATTTCTAATACTTTTCGGAGAAATCCGTTCGTTTCTGACTAGTTCTATTTTAAGAACAGGTTTCCTTGAAAATCTAGACATTACCAAATTAGTTTTGGCTAAGATCAAAGTGTAAAAAAAAAAATTAGATCTAAGTTACTTCTGTATTTTTTAAATCAGATCTAGAATCTGGTTCATGTTTAATTTAAAAAAAAAAAAAAAAAAGAATTTGTAGTATGTTTTCCCGCCAGGATTGTAGGGCTAAACGAATTTGGCGTTGTAATGAAAATAAACATATATGACATCATGTTTATAAATAAACAACGAGTAATCTACAACTTAAATGCAGATCTAGATCAGCGGGTCACAGTTTATATTATTTAATCCTGCTTTTGTCACAGTGTTTATCTAGATATTTATAACTAGCAGTTGCGGCCTTAGCACTGGCGGATCCAGAACTTTGGAGGGGGGGGGGGCGATTTTTTTCCAAACCCTAACCCTAACGCCCAGTAAACCCTAACCCTATGCATAAACGTGTGTACAGAACACACATACACATCATCATCATCATTCCTTTGAGTTCCTCATGGAACATAGGGCCTCGACATAAACACGCCACTCTCCACGGTCTCTTGCTAGCTTTTTGATGGTGTCCCAGCTCTTCCCGGTTTTCTCTGCTTCTTCAAGTACACTGCGTCGCCATGTTCTTTTTGGTCTTCCTCTGCGTCTTGTTCCCTGGGGGTTCACTCTATGGCCTGCCTAGCTCTGTTGCTGGTATCTTTTCTAAGGGTGTGACCAATCCATCTCCACTTCCTCTCTAAGATCTGCACTTCTATATTTTTCTGTCCACTCATCTCCCACAGTTTGGTGTTTTCTACTTTGTCATACCAGTGTATTTTTAGGATATTTCTCAGGCATCTGTTGATGAAGGTCTGTATTTTTTTTTGTTGTGGCTTCAGTTGTTCTCCATGTTTCAGAACCATACAGTAGGACAGCCTTGACATTAGAGTTAAAGATTCTTAGCTTAGTCTTGTTTGAGATGTGAGGAGATTTCCAGGTTGGTTTTAGCTGTGTAAATGTCTGACATGCTAGATTTATACGGCGTTTAATGTCTTCATCTGTTCCACCTGATATACTGACTACACTCCCAAGGTATATAAAATTTTCTACTTGGTCTATTGTCTGAGAATCCAATACTATGTCTCCACTTTGTTTATTGTTTACTTTAAGTACTTTAGTTTTTTGGTGGTTTATTTTGAGGCCTACTCTTTTTCCTACTTCGCTTAAAGCTGTGACCTTTTCTTGCATATCCTGTAGTCTGTGTGATAATAGGGCTATGTCATCAGCGAATTCCAGATCTTCCAGCTTTTGTGTGAGAGTCCATTGGATTCCTTTCCCTGCGTTAGAGTTGGCTTCTTTTGTGACCCAATCCAGTACTATAAGGAACAGAAGTGGTGAAAGAAGACATCCCTGTTTGACTCCTGTTGTGACTTGAAATTCCTCTGACAGCTTGCCACAGTGGGTTACTTGGCAGGTGAAACCATCATAAAGGTTCTTGATTATGGTTATTATTTTATTGGGGATCCCATAATGTCTCATTACAGTCCAGATAGATTCTCTGTCGACACTATCAAAAGCTTTTTTCAAAGTCAACAAAAGTTGCATAGAGAGGAGATTGCCATTCGACACATTGTTCTACAATTATCCTGAGTGTAGCTATTTGGTCAGCACAAGATCTCCCTTTTCTGAATCCGGCCTGTTCTTCCCTTAGGTGTTCATCACATGCTCCCTTTATTCTGTTTAGTAGGATTCTGCTAAAAATCTTGCTTGGTACTGACAGCAAAGTGATGCCTCGCCATTTCTCACACTGTGATAGATCTCCACTCTTTGGTATTTTAATTAGCAAGCCCTTTTTCCACTCACCCGGAGGTGTTTCTGTTAACCAAATTTTGTTGAATAGTGTGTGCATTTGGTCAACTATTTCACTTCCTCCTTCTTTTAGGACTTCGGGTGGTATGTTGTCAATTCCAGCTGCTTTACCTGTCTTCATTTGTTTGAGTGCATTCCTTATTCTTCTTTTGTTATTTCTTCCATGTTTATGTCTAGTGTTGGTCCTGCATTTAGATCTGGTGGATTTCGTGGTTTAGGTCTATTGAGCACTTCTTGAAAATATTCTTTCCATCTTTCAAGTTGTTCATTTATTGAAGAAAGTAGTTTCCCGTATTTGTCTCGGACTGGAACATTGCAATTAGCCTTTTTGGTACTGAGAAGTTTGGTGATTTTGTATAGTTGTTTTATATCTCCTTTACCTGCTGCTTCTTCTGCCTGTTCTGCCAGATTATTGTAAAATGATCGTTTGTCTTGTCTAAGCATTTTGGTGACTTTCTGTGAAACTGCTTGGTAGTCTTGTTTTGATTGTTGCTTGTGGTTTCTTGTTTTTGCTAGGTTAACTGCCTGTTTAGCGCATTTCCTTTCTTCGATTAATTTCCATGTCTCGTCACATACACATACACACACACATATACACACACACACACATATATATGTATGAGAATTTTAAAAAGCAGCATTTCTCAACCTTCGGTGAAAAAGTGGGGCAACGCTATAAGGTTCCCTAGTGGGGTTTGGGGCAAAGCCCCGACGACAAAAGCGTTTTCTTGCATTCTTCACTGAAGAAACGCATTCTCCTGACATCTACAGCTCATCATTCATCAATGAAGTTCGGGGCGAAGCACCGACGCCAAAAGCGTTTTCTTGCATTCTTCACTGCAGAAACGCATTTTCCTGACATCTACAGCTCAGTTTCATTCATTAATGAAGTTCGGGGCGAAGCCCCGACGACAAAAGCATTTTCTTCTATTCTTCACTACAGAAACGCATTCTCCTGACATCTACAGCTCATCATTCATCAATGAAGTTCGGGGCGAAGCACCGACGCCAAAAGCGTTTTCTTGCATTCTTCACTGCAGAAACGCATTTTCCTGACATCTACAGCTCAGTTTCATTCATTAATGAAGTTCGGGGCGAAGCCCCGACGACAAAAGCATTTTCTTCTATTCTTCACTACAGAAACGCATTCTCCTGACATCTACAGCTTATTATTCATCAATGAAGTTCGGGGCGAAGCCCCGACGCTAAAAGCATTTTATTGTATTCTTTACTGCAGAAACGCATTCTCCTGACATTACGCTTATTATACATCAATTGAGTTCCCCGACGACAAAAGCGTTTTCTTGCATTTTATTGCATTCTTTACTGCAGAAACGCATCTCCTGACATCTACGCTTATTATACATCAATGGAGTTCGGGGCGAAGCCCCGACGACAAAAGCGTTTTCTTGCATTCTTCACTGCAGAAGCGCATTTTCCTGACATCTACAGCTCATTATTCATTAATGGAGTTCGGGGTGAAGCCCGAAAGGACGAAAGCGTTTTCTTGCATTCTTCACTGCAGAAACGCATTTTCCTGACATCTACAGCTCATTATTCAACAATAAAGTTCGGGGCGAAGCCCCGACGCCAAAAGCGTTTTCTGGCATTTTTCACTGCAGAAGCGCATTCTCCTGACCTAAAGCTCATTATTCATACTATTAAAAAAAAGGACCTTTTGAATAATATTGTACTTGAAAGATATTCTAATATGAATTTATAGGCCCTTAATACATTGCAAATAAAACCGATTTGTTCCTTGAAAAGATATGATACCCCACATATTTAGATTTTGGCTTTGAGGATCGCCGCCGAAAAAAAATTATTCGATAAATAATATTCTATAACATCATGGTATAAGTTGTGAGTTATAGTCCCAAATTTATTTAACTAGAAAAATATCCTATTGAGTAAAGGTTGGGAAAAGGCGACTATAAATGTATTTTGTAATTTATAAACTATAATACTAAAAGAAAAAGTATTGGTTTGTCCGATGGGGGAAATGCAATTGCATATATCGCTCTTCCCACCTGGTGCAACCCTTTTCATTTTAATTTACTAATGATAAAATTTGAGATTAGAGTATGGTACGACATAATATACAATGGGTTCACATATCAATACGTAGTTTATATTATATAGATATTCAACTAATTTTGTTCACAAACTATGATTCTCCACAAAAATAGGACCGCCCCCCCCCCACTCAGAGGGCTAGAGTGGGAAGGGCAGTACATGCAATCGCCCTCCCCCCCAACCCCACCGAATCGACCAAGATACCAGAAAGGAAGCGACATAATATAAAATTTATAGATTAATTCAACTAATTTTGTTCACAAACTATGATTTCTCCATAAAAGTAGGACCGCCCCCCCCCCCACTCAAATGGTTTAGGTGGGAAGGGCAGTAGAGGTATTCGCTCCCCCCCCCATCCCCAAACGGTAAACAGGGAACGACATAATATAAAGATCGGTTAAAATATCAATAACAAGTTTTAATCATATAGATATTTAATTGATTCTGCTAGCAAGCTGTGATTTCTACAAATAAATTGGACCGCCCCCCCCCCCACTCGAAAGTGTATGGGGGGGGCGGGATTGATACCATTGCCCCCTCCCGACCCCACCAAATCGGTCAACATACTAGAGGAGGGGGCGAAATAATAAAAAATAGGTTGAAATATAAATAATTAGTATATATTATTAACATAAGTAATAAATTTGTATACAAATTGTGTGAATTCTATACTAAAATTCGTCCGCTCCCCCCCTTCGGGGGGGGGTGGTCGGCCGAGTAGTGGGGGCGATCGCCCCTACCGCCCCCCCCCCCCCCGGATCCGCCAGTGGGCCTTAGGGGGTGGCAAGTTGGGCAACCGTCCCAGGCCATGCGCCTGAGGGGGGGCCCCGCGATTTAAGATTACCTTGTCACCGTCAGGTTCGAAAACCAGATCAGTTATCATTAACTAGGATTTATTGCCAATATTTCGTGGCATCGATATGATACCATGTAAGCTCTTAATGTGACATTTTTGGTTTAGAAATACCGTTAAAAATTAGTAAAGAAAGCATCTTAATATGACATGTACATTCTAAGCGGCTGTTACTGTTTAACAGTTCGGCTAAGCATAAAAAAAAACAGCAACACGAAGCCGAAGCAACCAATTAAAATCGTCTATTTCGTAAAAAAAAAGAGTCATACAGTAGGCCTACTGTTATGTCTCATTACAGTATAAAAAGAATGGGTACGTATACAGTAGGCCCTAAATATACTGTTGTTTTTTTTAGTCCGCCATAGAAAAAAAAAGGACGAGGGTGTGTGAGAAGTATTCCTTGTTTTGTACTGTGGCCTAGCTCATACAGTTATTTCGGTCAATCAGCATCCATAAAGTTTGACGATGACGTATTCATTTTTTCCCCCATTAGGCTATGTGCATATACAACGGGTGGCCTTGAGAAAACCCTTTTTTTCAGTGTACAAAAAAAAAACGCAGATTTATTCTTTTCATTAGAAAGTCTGATCTACGAAAGTCAATGGGCCACTGTAGCTCCTGTAGCACTTTGTTCTTATATCAAAGACAGTATTTTCTTTTCCAATAAGTTGTTTGGCTCGATAGCTACTGGAGACAATTAGCAAACGAAAGCTGCTGCGACTGGAAACATCTTGATAATGAAATTTATCAGCACTAGGTTTCTGTAAATCCCGTTTAAACATTTGTAAAAATGTTTCGGATTTCCTTCAGAGTTAAAGATATTTTACTTCCTAGTCCAAATCTTCCGCAGGACGACGAGGGAAGGCACGGGCAGGGTATGAACCCGGGACCATCAAGACGACCGAACAACAGCGCGCATTCCGCACGGCCATGCATCATCCAGAATTACAAGTAGGCCTATGTGTACGCGGGGTTGGATAAAGCTCTGAGAATGTTCAATGGTAGCGCAATGCTAGAACAGTCTTAGCAAGAATTCTATCGATCGTTCAGTACCTTCACAAAAAAAGACAACAACAGTTTTTAGGCTTGCTTGACAAAGTCGACCCAACCATGCGGCAAGAACATCTTCGGCGAATTGAGAACACCGAGGCTCACGACCTCGGATATAGCATTCAAAAAACGAGCTTATAGACCTGATGGCATATTTTCCCGTCATTTTTTACTTCACGCTTGATGTTAGCCACAAAGAACAGATATATGTCTTTTACGTAGGGTTTTGTGGACGAATCAAATCCAGAAGTTACGGTGGCGAACACTTCGAGTTACGTAGTTAAAGAGGCCAATACTACAGTCCTTCAGCGTTAGAGGCGGACGATCCCGTTAGCGTGATTTGGTACGATATAGAGTCTTTCCTTATGGCTAAGGGCCCCGCATATGGCAATCGCCCAGGGCACCGCGCACTGCTAAGGCCGCCTCTGATGACCAAGTTACCTTTAAAAGGCATTGCAAAACAGGTAAATTAAATAATGTTTATGCACGTCTATCTTTTTGTGGTGATAAACGTTTGATCGGTGAATATGCATATATATATATATATATATATATATGTATATATATATATATATATGTATATATCTGTGTGGTTATGGAAGTTCACGCGATAATAAAAAAAAATATTTATTAATTGTTGTTTAAATTATGTTCCACTTATATGCATACTAAATAGATTTTTTTCTTTTAAAAAAAAATATTAAACATTTTTTTTTGTAAGTGTAGTACTAAGTATGAAAGAACTTAATTAACTTGGCAATACAATTGTTAGAAAAAAATATTTTGACAAAAATCTAAAACTGTTTGCATAAATTTGTTTCATAACGGTAAATAGTTATCTCCCGTGTTTGTTACTATTAATAGTGAATAGTAAAAATGGTGTATTTTTATGAAAAAACTGCTTGCATAATTGATTTTAAAAATTAGATTTTTCGCTTTCAGAAAAGAAAAAAGTAGCCGTTGCATCGGAACTTTGAATGGTCTAAAATATCGGATTTTCACTATCTTTTCTAGTTTACGAGATCTAAACGGGACAGACGGACGGACAGACCACACAAAGCTAGTAGGGCCGCTAAAAATCATTTGGCATTTTCACACAAAAATCTCACATTAATCTGCCCTTTGTTTAGTCTTTGATTTTTAAGATGCCGTTGGTGTTCTTTAGATCAAATTCTGTAAGAGAGGAAAAGAATAGAAATCAATAGGAAGAAATGTGGTGGTGATAATGGAAACTGAAGAAACACATAAGAAAATGAAAAGAAGATTGGTACAAATGCTCCTTAAATTCTTCCCTAGCGCCATTAGAGCACGGAATGGTTCCATGAGCCAGCCAGGAAAACCATTTAAGTCATTGGTTAACATGCATGACTAGATGCATGACGCGTAGGACGTAATCATCTTCTTTTTTGAAGTAACGCCTGTATTATCTTATCTTATATAATACAAAGACTACTTCAAAAAAAGAAGATGATTATGTCTTGTTACCTTATATATAGTCTGTATTAAAATTTCTTATATATGAACAATCTCAATACGTAGGCCTACCTACACAGTTTAGATGAATGTGATTTTGTAGGCTATAAATATCATTTGAGATTGTCATGACTGGAGGCTATTCAGGCTAATCAATAAAAAGCAAGCTTTTTGGTGTAAATGGTGTACACAATATGGAAGTATTGATAAGTGAAGTATGTTAATAAACTAAAAATAACTTTAATGAACTTTTTGGCATTGTGGAATCAAATATTCGCTTCAATAATAAAATAATTTTATTATTTAGATATAGCTAACTTAATCGTGACAGTCCCGCTTTGGATCGTCTGTAACGCTTTTCATAAAAGGTTCGGGCGGAACGGCCAATGTCTCGCTTTCATAAAAAAAAATATTTAAAATATTTCGTTTGACTACTAACTTGAAAGCTACCACGCTGCGGGGTTTTCTTCTTGGTCCTTTTTTTTTTTTCATTTTAGTTGCTTTGCAGACTCCTGGGTTGGAGGCATGAGTAGTACGTTGACTTTGCAGATTCCTGGGTTGGAGGCATGAGTAGTACGTTGACTTTGCAGATTCCTGGGTTGTAGGTATGAGTAGTACGTTGACTTTGCAGACTCCTGAGTTGGAGGCATATATAAGTAGTACGTTGACTTTGCAGACTCCTGGGTTGGAGGCATGAGTAGTACATTGATTTTGCAGACTCCTGAGTTGGAGGCATATATAAGTAGTACGTTGACTTTGCAGATTCCTGGGTTGTAGGTATGAGTAGTACGTTGACTTTGCAGACTCCTGAGTTGGAGGCATATATAAGTAGTACGTTGACTTTGCAGACTCCTGGGTTGGAGGCATGAGTAGTACATTGATTTTGCAGACTCCTGAGTTGGAGGCATATATAAGTAGTACGTTGACTTTGCAGACTCCTGGGTTGGAGGCATGAGTAGTACATTGACTTTGCAGACTCCTGAGTTGGAGGCATATATAAGTAGTACGTTGACTTTGCAGACTCCTGGGTTGGAGGTATGAGTAGTACGTTGACTTTGCAGACTCCTGGGTTGTAGGCATAAGTAGTACGTTGACTTTGCAGACTCCTGGGTTGGAGGTATAAGTAGTACGTTGACTTTGCAGACTCCTGGGTTGGAGGCATAAGTAGTACGTTGACTTTGCAGACTCCTGGGTTGGAGGCATAAGTAGTACGTTGACTTTGCAGACTCCTGGGTTGGAGGCATAAGTAGTACGTTGACTTTGCAGACTCCTGGGTTGGAGGTATAAGTAGTACGTTGACTTTGCAGACTCCTGAGTTGGAGGTATGAGTAGTACGTTGACTTTGCAGACTCCTGAGTTGGAGGTATGAGTAGTACGTTGACTTTGCAGACTCCTGGGTTGGAGGTATAAGTAGTACGTTGACTTTGCAGACTCCTGAGTTGGAGGTATGAGTAGTACGTTGACTTTGCAGACTCCTGAGTTGGAGGTATGAGTAGTACGTTGACTTTGCAGACTCCTGGGTTGGAGGCATAAATAGTACGTTGACTTTGCAGACTCCTGGGTTGGAGGCATAAGTAGTACGTTGACTTTGCAGACTCCTGGGTTGGAGGCATAAGTAGTACGTTGACTTTGCAGACTCCTGGGTTGGAGGTATAAGTAGAACGTTGACTTTGCAGACTCCTGGGTTGGAGGCATAAGTAGTACGTTGACTTTGCAGACTCCTGGGTTGGAGGCATAAGTAGTACGTTGACTTTGCAGACTCCTGAGTTGGAGGTATGAGTAGTACGTTGACTTTGCAGACTCCTGAGTTGGAGGTATGAGTAGTACGTTGACTTTGCAGACTCCTGGGTTGGAGGTATGAGTAGTACGTTGACTTTACAGACTCCTGGGTTGGAGGTATGAGTAGTACGTTGACTTTGCAGACTCCTGAGTTGGAGGTATGAGTAGTACGTTGACTTTGCAGACTCCTGGGTTGGAGGTATGAGTAGTACGTTGACTTTGCAGACTCCTGGGTTGGAGGTATGAGTAGTACGTTGACTTTGCAGACTTCTGGGTTGGAGGTATGAGTAGTACGTTGACTTTGCAGACTCCTGAGTTGGAGGCATAAGTAGTACGTTGACTTTGCAGACTTCTGGGTTGGAGGTATGAGTAGTACGTTGACTTTGCAGACTCCTGGGTTGGAGGTATGAGTAGTACGTTGACTTTGCAGACTCCTGGGTTGGAGGCATAAGTAGTACGTTGACTTTGCAGACTCCTGAGTTGGAGGCATAAGTAGTACGTTGACTTTGCAGACTCCTGAGTTGGAGGTATGAGTAGTACGTTGACTTTGCAGACTCCTGAGTTGGAGGCATAAGTAGTACGTTGACTTTGCAGCAATCTGCCTTTTCAAAAACTGACCTCAGCACGTTTTCTATCGACTTTTGGCGCGTTCTCGTCCGAATGTTTCTCGCTGATTCTGTTGATGACTTCCAGCATACAGTATCCCTTTCTGTTCAAGGGGATGACAGAATAAGAAAAGTTCATAGAGACCTACTGGCAAGAAAGAATCCACAACCACAGTGGTTCTAGAAGTGTTGATCACAGTTTTCTGTTGTTCATGTGGATTAAACCAAACATCTGAATGCAGATTGTTAATTTCAAGTGGAAACGCCTAGTGAGCCTCCATTAAGTACTTCAACATTGAAATATTTGTTTCGTTAGATCAATACGCAGCCGCTAAAGATACTTTTGCCTATCATTCAGTTTTCCATAATAACAGTTTTCAATCAATGGACCACACTTTAAAATGATTTTAAAACGCATGACTTAAAATACAAATGTGCAAGAACCAAACGTGAAGCAATCCTTACTGAAGTTGTGGCCCCTAAATAATGAACAAAGTAGAGAAGATTAGTTATGCCCAGTTTTAGACAACGTTCACGTTTTACAATAAAGTGAAATTGTTTCCCCTGATGAGACATTTCTTTGTGATAACATAGTGGAATTTCAGCTATGGAAAGACCAGGTGGTTAGCTCTGAAGCCTTCAATGAAGAGACTATCTTAATTATATTCTGATTTGAAATCTTTTTTTTTTCACAAGAGAAGTGTCCCAGCACAATCAAAAGTTTCTTGGAAATCCCGTGTGCAATTGTGGCTGCATTTTATACACAACATTGCGGTAATACTCCATGCAAAAGTTCTGTTAATTGAGGGACACAATGTCAGTGCTCTTAACGAATTTGTTCAGAAATGCACGAACACTTGAAAAGGTTACTCCTCTAAGAAGCACATGACTTATTAATTGGAATACGCAGGTTTGTTTAAAAAAAAAGTGAAGTAGCGACAATCGTAAACTTGAACAAAAATTGTGCAGAGTATATGAGAGGGGCGGTCTACTAGACAGGTTAACACTTTCAGACAGCTCGCACTGAAAGATAATCTATCTTGGAGACCTTTCAAAAAGCCTGCAATTATGTAAATTAGTGTGTAAGTAGGCTAGGCCTACATTGTGTGTGTGTGTGTGTGTGTGTACATTCTGATGTATTGTAATACAGTCAGTTGGAAGCAATTTTAAAAATCTAAGCCTTTTCTTTTTACATTGCATGATCAATATATGTTCCACTTTAGCTCCCCAAATATCTGGCCACTTTAATACAGACGATTTACTTACAATGAATTATGAAGCAAATAAAGTTTAGTATTCAAGATATATATATACAGTGCTTTTTTTTGTAAAAGAATAGGTGCCGGTACTCAGTGATAGATTGCCTAACTTTTAACTATTTTTTTCCCCACATTGAAAAAGGTTTAAAGTCATTAATTTGAAAAACTGCATTCCTCATTCATCTTCAGACTCGAAGACAAGCCTTATTATAATTATCATAATTAATTTAAAAAAAGGTAAATCAAAGGTTTCTATATCATTTATTTGTTATAGACATAGCTATTTTATATACAAAATTATACCGGTATGCCTGAAATATTATGTTGCAAGTAAATATCCAAAGACATACGTTCATATCTTGTAAAAGAATTTTTTGAAGAAATAGAAACATTCTTCATTAAAAAGTAAGACAGGATGTTAAGTGTTTGTATAAAATGTAGTCTTAAGAATAAATAGATCCCGGTCAGAAAAAAAAACCATTCTCAAATTATATAGACAGATTAACTAGTGGTAAGATATGTAAAAGCCTGAAAATATCATAGGAACAGACCTTTATATTTAAAAGTAAACATTAAATCATTACATAAAACATACAGTTTTCATGACAAATTAGATTAACATGTGGTAATATTATTTATCATTTATTATCCTCATATAATTTTTAAAAATGTAAGATTCTTGTTTAAATATAATCATCCGAAGAAATTGATTCTCATTTCAAGTTATCAATGTAGAATGACAATACTGGTACATTTTATGTTTTAATGTACTTTTCTGGTTGAGCTGGGCTTTTCATTTGATTATATGGAGATTAATTGACATTTTCCGAAGGAAATTATTTGGTCATTGAGCTATCCATGTGATACTCTCTTGAGCTGTTGAACACAGAACCAAATAAAATTTACATCATCTACAAAACTCATTACAAGGAATTTAAGAGGAACTTTACCAATTAATTTCTAACAGAATGCAAAGCAAACAGAAAAAAATGAATAGAAAATAAACAAAAACAAAACAAATAGGCTTAATATAAAAAAAAAACAAGTAGGCCTAATATAAAAACAAAACAAGTAGGCCTAATATAAAAACAAAAAACAAGTAGGCCTAATATAAAAACAAAACAAGTAGGCCTAATATTAGAAAAAACAAAACAAGTAGGCCTAATATAAAAACAAAACAAGTAGGCCTAATATAAAAACAAAACAAGTAGGCCTAATATAAAAACAAAACAAGTAGGCCTAATATAAAAAAAAACCAAGTAGGCCTAATATAAAAAAAAAAACAAGTAGGTCTAATATAAAAACAAAACAAATAGGCCTAATATAAAAAAAAAACAAGTAGGCCTAATATAAAAAAAAACAAGTAGGTCTAATATAAAAACAAAACAAATAGGCCTAATATAAAAAAAAAACAAGTAGGCCTAATATAAAAACAAAAAACAAGTAGGCCTAAAATTTTAAAAATTCCTATCTCATGTTCTGCTAACTATCCTAAAAAAACGTAAGCTTAAAATCTATGGCTCGCAAAGACCTTCAATCAGGGAACAGTACAAGGAAAAAGAAGAAGAGGCAGACAGAGAAAGCAATGGGAAGACAACATGAAAGAATGGACGAGCCTGCCATTGAAAGAGGTTCTAACTAAGGCAAAAGACAGAGAGGAATGGAGAAAGACGGTCAACAAATCTTGTGTGGCGCCCTAATGGCCCAACAGACAAAAGGTACATATCTTATGTTCATATAGTATAGCAAAATAATTATATTGTATTTGTCATTGAAAAAAAAGAAAAAAAATGGTCAAGTATAGGGATCAAACCCTCTCCACTTGCATTATTAGCACAACATTACATTAACTTGGCTATCCAGATATATTACAAAGTGCAAAGTTTTAACTTGAAATAAATGTTTTTTTGTTTTTTTTTATTTGTGCTTTTTACCACATTTTACTTTTTTTTTTGAAGATGAAGAAAATGTGAGCAAAAAGAATACAAATACACACTATTCTTGTCAGTATTCATATTTTCATTTTTGCATAATTCATAATAATATTCAACAAGTACTGGAAAGACTTTAATTATAAATTATCATATAGACCAAATCCTTCCGTTTGTTGGATGGCCATTAGAAGCTTATCTTTTAAAGTTTCTTTCTTGATGTATGTTGGCAACTGTAAGATGTTGTGACACAGGAGGGCTACTGGTAAGAATTCTTCACCTTTCTCTACAAATTGAATCTGGTAGATAAAATGAAACTCAGTAGAATACAGCAGACACAAACTAGAACTGGCAGTGACTAATAAATAAATCTACAAATATAAGTGATATTGTTAAATAAATACAAACATAAAATTCTAAGTAAATCTAAGTGTTTTTATTGATATGAACTTAGTTATTATAACAAATTGATTTTTAAATTACAATTATTTCAAGTTTTTCCAGAGCCCCCAGCTGAGTTTCAAAGTAATGAATGAAAGTAATTTTTTTTTTAGTTATATGTCAGAAATGATTGAAAGTAATTTTTATTTTTACAAATTAAATGTAAATTTGTTGTTGACTTCAATAAAGTTCAAATTTTTTTAAAAGGCTGAAAATAAACATAATCCACATAATCTATATTCTTCTTTATAATTATCATAAGAGTTGAGTTCAAAAATCTTGGAACTGAAGCCTCAAGAAAGCTCCTCCATCGACCTGTCTGAGCAGATGTAAATTTGTTGCATTCCTAGTACAGATGGCTTGTATCCTAAGAGACTTTGGTTAGAGTGAGTCTGAAAGCCAAGCACACAGGGGAAACTCCTACATATTCCTTCGCTGCATCACACCAGCCATGCCAGTGTCAGCCATTAAACGGACCCTTGAGGAATGGTGTGTGGATAGTGACATGGTATTTGGGTCTCTCTTCCTTCCCACCAGTGTAATGGACTCAGATACCACAATAAGGGTTCTGTTTTACTTTCCTGTTGACCTAATCATCTCCCCTAATCACAGTTTCCAGCCAGGCATTATGTTGAGGCTGAAAAGCATTGCCCAGTATGTGGTTAAAGTCATATTAGTCATGCATCTAAATCTCAGCAGAGTGATAACCTGAACGTCTAATGAAATAAAAGTAGTTGCTCTAAATACATAGTGATTCAAACAGTACAGCTGTATAAAAATAACTGCATGCATTTTAAGATGAAACCACCATTTAATTGAGTGCAACTGAGCGCCCAAACTTTTTCCCTGTTTTTTAAATTGTGACTATTACAATTTATATTTAACTGAACATTATAAAATAATTTAAAACAATATATTCATGTAGCCTACTTACTTGAATATTTTTCATGCCAAATATTGGAACACGATCACTGCCTGTTACAAACACTGAATGTCACAGAAATTGAAAATTTTTTAAAATAAAGAAATAAAAACTAACCCAAAAATTTTTTAAAAATTTTATTAATATAATACAATGGAGTCTCAATAAACCAAAGTTTAGTCATCTGAAAGTCCACTTAATGAAACTGAAATTAGGATACATGAACAAATCATACCTTAAATTGGTCAGCTTAAAAAACTATTTTAATAAATTATAAATGCTTGAAAATTTGTCGAAAATGGTTACAAAGAGGGTATATTAATTTGATTTAGTGATGTGCGATAAATTGCAGGGCTGCAACAGTACGATACTGGTATTTTAAAATCTGATATAATAATACAGAAAATTACTTTTACTTCTGTATAAGAAACATTTAGCTCTCTTGCCATGCACTTTATACACAGAATTAGTTTCACAGAGATGAAATAAAATAAACTGTCCTTATCACTATATCCTGTACCAGTTAATGTAATTATATGTTTTATTTCATAATTATGTTTATTTTAGTATAATTTCGCTTAATCTGAAATATTCATTAATCTGAATTGGTTTAGGTACCAAACATTTCAGACTATCGGGACTCAATGGTGTACAATAAATATAGTACTAATATAGAAAGAAACATTGAAGTTTAAGTACCAATCATAAGCATTAAAAATAAATGACTAAAAACTTACCTAAAAATTTTTTTTTGTTTTCTAAACTCATCTCGTGAAAAACTTCCCAGAACATTTTTATGGTCGGGTGATCTTGATTGTAGCCAAGTGAGTAAGTAGTTTTCTTTAAAATATACAATAAGAAACTAGTTATTTTGTTTTCAATATAAAACATAATACACAACATTAACTAAAATGTAATTTTTTAAATTACTTCAATGGAAACAGTTAATTTTATACCATTTGAAGCTCATCAAAGTCACACTCTTCACTGCTATGAACCATGGCTTGAAGCTCTTCAGGATGGCACAAATCCAACACACTCCCACCCCACACACTCATAAAACCTTCTCTGAAAGCTTGAAACTGGACTTCTACTGATGTGTTCAACAGATAGTCCACATAGAGATCCACATACTCTCGCCTGTACAAAAAGCAAAATGGCTTAAAAATTATGAATTCAAACAAATTTATTTTTAGATCATTCCTGAAATTTACTAGCTATAGAGCTTACACATCTGAAGAGAGCAATTAGAGATGACAACCTTCTACTTCCAGATGAAATCAATATAACTCTTAGCAGTACAAATATGTTTCTGCTAAAAAATTGAAATAAATGTTGATTTAGGTTGAAGAATGAAAGTGATACAAAGCAAGCTAAGAGTTCCAAAATCATGCTCAGCATTACCCTGAGCTGCAGTGTACTTCTCATAAGAATGCAGACTAATTCTATCAGCTCTTTTACATAGTTGAATTGTTCAAAACTGACAAGTGTGTCATACCCACAGGTAGGATTTAATTTGAATTTGGAAAATACTGGACTAAAAGTCAGTCCTATAAAATGTCAATGTAAATCAGGAAGAAATTGTTGATACATATCTATTTATATCTACCTATAGATAGATAGATATATATATCTGAAAGTAGTTAAAAACTAATATGACTTTGAGATTAGTTGATACAATCTTACTTGTTAGTGTGATTGACCATCTCTGAATCTCTTTCTGGTATTATATCCTACAAGAGAAAGGCATATTTTGTTTTTTCATTTTCCAAAATAAAAATATATATATATAAAAAAAAAGTTTTATCATGGTTTCATTACAATAGTTTCTTGACATTTCAATATACATATAAATTGCAATTTATATTATATAAGTATATAGACTAGTACCTGAAAATCTAAATCAAATTTATCTTCCACATCATCATCAAAATAATCAAGCAAACTTTGGAACCTTCTGTCAAAAGAAAAAAGTTCATTTTGAAATAATAAATCTACAGTAATTGTGTGTTCATTTTTGGAGGGCTATCAATGTGCTAAATGTTTTTTTTAATTTAAGTTTTAATTTGGAACTATTTTACATTTTAAGCTCAAAAACTGAATTTTCGTATTACATGTATTTTTGTAATATGACTAATTATTGATATTTTCTTTCATTGATTCAAATTTCTAAAAAAAAATAAATTTGCCTAAGTAAAGAATTATTGTTTAAAAAAAAAAAAATAATAATTTAACTAGCCAACGCACTTTTCCATTAAAGGATCTAATTCTTTTAGATCATCTCTTGTGACAGGTCTGAAATATTGCAAAAGTTATAGAATTAGTTAAAGCATATATATGTATTTTATACTGTCTGTCGGTGCGTAGATTATGGCATTCTAGCACCAATGTGTATTAAGTGCACTATTTTTGAACGCACTTTCTTTTTGTTGCCTTGCTTGTAAGGTTATGGAGTGGTTTTGTTATTATGCTGTTGTAACGTGTGTTTGAAATTCTTCTGTGTTCCCCTGTTTAGGGTGAGTATTTAAGGCATTACTGCATTTCGCAGTTGTTTCGCTGCCTTAGTGTTTTGGAACTAGAACTTTCAATTTGTCTTTTCTTATGTCTCTACAGGGAGTTATTTTTGGGATTATCAAGATTTACATATATTATCGGCTGTGGGCCAGTGTTGAACGTGTGACGTAGTGTGATAGCAAGGTGCAGAACCATTGTTTAATTATTATAACCACAATATTCGAATAATTTAGATTTAATGTCATTACTCCATCAGTTGTCACTATTACTTATATTCATGTCATTAAATAGCTACATTATTAACGGTGAGTCAATTATTTATTGTAAGCACGAAGGTGCCTATTGAATGTCAGGGGCCCGGGCAAACGAGCTAAGGCTTAAACACAACCCTGACACTGTCTAATGCACTGTTAACTAAATAAGCCAGTTATTTTGACTGAAAACTACACAAAATAAACTACCTAATTTAAACCTAACCTCCTGTTGACATCATGTCTTTCAATATATATTTCTTCTAATCTTTAATAGCCTTTCACCATATTTCTTTTCTGTTACTATTACTTTCTATGTGCATAATATCATTCTTTTTTAGAACTTTTATGATGACAGAGATGACACAGTTTCTTACAAAATAAATTGGCAATCCACTCAGTCCTTTTGCCATAAACTGAAGTAATAAATGGTAACTAACTTAATCAACCATATTGGTATAAAAAGATGTATTAGAAAAAAAACACCATGTATTAGTATTATATAGGATGGCTGCCTGATTATGAGGTATGTGCTCTGGATTGTCATTCAATGGTCTCAATGGTTTTGCATTAACAATCAATTTTCAATCTTTAATTTTCACTACAAATTTTAACACAAACAAATTTGAGAAAAGTTGTTATGGTTAACATAATTAGAGTTTGTGAAAGTATGACTCAAAGCCAAAAAACTATTTAAAAAATATCCATTTTGGCTAACTTGTAACTAAATGTTTATTCAATTTTTTCAAAGCACTTTAATTAGTATCTTGAGGTAAAAGACACTTACATTTTCAGAAGTTTTTTATAAAGTGCCAAAGGAAATGGTAGAGTGATGATTGTAGAGCTATATATTCCAAGTCCACATAAAACTCCAATCAAAAGAAACATATCAGTCTTTTTTTTAATTTCATCAGGATCTTTCAAGGTCTAAAGGTTTAAAAACATAATGATACAATTATATATAATTTTTAATCTTATATATATTTCTAAAAGCCCTCACTCCCTCATCACTAGATCTCCCACCTGCAATGGATGAAAAAAATAAGAAATTTTACCTGTAATCACTTTTGGTCTAGAACAACTAAGATATTTTCATGATTGAAACTACAGCAGTTTACCAAATTCACCCAAAACAATTTTCTATTTGCAATTTTGACTCAGTATATTTTTATGAATCTGACATTTTTTGAAAAATACAAGATTGTACCTCCATTTTTAAGCAATTTAATTTTTATGTGTATTCAAATAAACTTGAGTTAGCTCATTCGGTAGAGCTTCAGACTTATAATCTGAGGGTCAAGCTCTTAATTGCCAATTAACTTTTTTTGTGTGTGTACATTTTTATAGTGTTTTCTCACAATTAAATTAAATTAAATTAAATTTTAATAATTTGATCTACATAAATCCTGATACAGTGAAGATAATTTTTTAACACTTGATTAAAAAATTGATGGTGTTTGAAACATCAGAGAGACTTTCAAATCTTTCGATAAAAAGTTCATAAGTCGAAGAATACTCAGAGAATATATGTAGGACTATTTCCTAAAGCACAGAGTGTGTGTGTTGTGAGAATTAGTGATACTGGTAATCAAATTCACTGGCAAAAGTATTTGTTTGGGAGGGGTATCATTATTGAGCAGGCTGTGCCAATTAAATGTAACAGAAACTAAAATTCAAGTTTTTTTTAGGGGCAGGGTAAAAGTATGGGGGAGATAACTGATATAGAATTCAAAGGTCAGAACTTAAGTGAGTGTGCTTGGGAGGGTGTTTATATTTTTTATATTCTTATAAGTAAGAAAAAGAATAAACAATATTTAGACTGAGAAGAAATCAACGGGCATAGCTGGTGGGCAATGCAAGTAATCTAATAGGAAACATTAGATCTATTTTTTCCTTTAACTGTACAAAAATTAAAATAAAATTTACCGATCGATTAAACCATAGCAGATGAGATTTTTCATTTAGTTCAAACATTCCAAAGTCAGGATGTAACATTTTGCACAAAATCAATCTAAAGAATTCCTGGAATGAGAAGAAGAATACAAAAATAAAAATTCTATTATTTCAGTAAGTATAAAATACTAGTATTTCAGTAAGAAATAAAATACTTGTATTTCAGTAAGAAATAATCTATTTGTATTTCAGAAAGAAATGAAAAGCTTGTATTTATATTGAGAAATAAACTGCTTGTTTTTCAGTAAGAAATAAACTGCTTGTATTTGAGTATGAAATAAAATACTAATATTTCACTGAAATGAAAAGCTTGTATTTATATTTAGAAATAAAATACTTGTATTTCAGTAAGAAACAAAATACTTGTAATTCAGTAAGAAACAAAATTTTTGTATTTCAGTAAGAAATAAAATACTCGTATTTCAGTAAGAAATAAAATACTTGTATTTCAGTAAGAAATAAAATACTTGTATTTCAGTAAGAAATAAAATACTTCACAACAAATCTAATCCATAAACAACTGGGCATCTTACAATGCAGAGAATAAAATTAAAACTTTTATTTGTTTTGGATCAACAAAAGAAAATCCAAAAGAAAGATCTGTTTTGAGAAATTTAAGTCTAAATCTACATGGTAGATTCATAGTTTTTCATGATCAATGACATTATTAAAGTTTCCAAACAGCTTTCATGTTCCAATTAGAGAGGTGTGGACACAGGGCCATGCTCTATATTAAAAGATTACTGCAACTAGTAAAAAAATACATTAAACATTTTCATTTAGACAGAATTGGAAAATGTACAATAGTGCCACACACAAAAAAATGTTATAATTATGAACCTTACACTAAGATAGCGAGTTAAGTTGGGATGCGTTGATGTATTGTATAAGCCACGTGGCTGACTTTCAATGGAGCTCGGGTCTAAATTCCGACTTGAGCTGAGTCAAAAGGCAGCACAGAAACGTTCTCCTAAATACTCTCCCCCCCCCCCTCCAGTTCAACAAAAGAGACTGGACCATGGTACACTGAGCATGCTCTAGCATGAAAGACATGCTATACAATAGTAATTACAAAAGAAGTGATGGTTAAAATTGGTTGATCAGCAGTTTATCTGAGAGAAGAAATTGTAGGACTTGAAAAATCTTCCAGCTTCATTTGGTGTTTTGTTTCCTGTTCTTAATGTTTTTAATATAAATATTCATAAAGTGTTGAGCTAAAACCAATAACTGAAATGTATTCTCTTTTCAAACTTTTAATTTATGTACATAATTACCTTAAAAAGATTTTTTAAAGTAGAGCTAACTTTATATGTATATATATTTATATCAAGTTGTTTATTTTTGCTTTTACGATATTGGAAGTTTGCTCCAATTTAGTTGACTTGTAAGGTTTGGGTTTTAGAGTGTCAACATACTAGCCTATGGCTGACCACAAGTTCAAAAAACAGATTGAACATTTTACATGTAAAAAAAACAGTAAATTAGTTTAAAAATCTTACTTTCTGAATGACTGGTTCATAGAGGTGTTCTTCTCCCAATATGAAAACCTGTCAATAACAATAGTAAGCTAATATATAAACAAAATGTGTTTGGCTGATACAATATCAAAAACTTATTTCAGACAATTTTTTAACGTCATTTTTATGTCAGTACTACATTACAGTAACTATAATCCTTACCTGTAGAGGTTTCTTAAGATCTTCACTACTCTTATTTTTGAACAGTCTTATAGTGTCTTCAATGATTGTACTTCGATTCACTTTGAGTAAAAGATATGCTTTTGTAGGATCCATTAATTCAATGGATGTTAAATAATTAATTGCATCTGATTTACAGGCAGTCTCAAAAGCTTTCTAAAAAAAATATTTTCAGTCTCAAGAACAAAAGTGACAATATAAATGCATAGTCCATACTAAACCATTTAAATATTACAACAGATAAGTCACAGACTTGTAATATGTTTAAAAGAAGCCTCAGGTTTGTAACATGTATAAAGATAGAATCCACCTATCTATAACATAAATAAAGACAAAAGCCTCAGATTTGTAACAGATGTACAAGACAATGAGTATGAATAACAGTTTTGTAAAAAATAATACCTGCATTTGCAGTGCAGCATCAGTTTGAAGCAATAAACATTTAGCAGCTACATCAAATAAAAATGGATACTTGCTAAAACATAAACCTGGCTTTATTCAAGAAAAAAACAATCAAGGTATTAAAATAGAACATCTTTAAATGTCAATGAAACATCAACTAATGCATTATATTCAATGATTACATTTAAGTGTGTTTCATATTTTACTCTAGTGTTTTAAAACTCATTCATTCACCATTTACATTCCTTTCATAAATAAACCATAACTCATAAGTATTCCTACCACATAATTTCTATAGAAAAAAAAAAGCTTTGCTAACCTAAACTGTAGAAAGAAAATCAGAGAAATTGTTTCTAAGTTTTCTAAGTTGAGCTGATTTAGACATACCTGAATTGCTACACCCCACAAAAGATTCTGATGAATGGTTCTCAAAGTTAAGTTGATGTAGTCCTCTTTAATATTGATCACTTCTTTCAGTTCAGGAATATAAAACATTTGATATGGGATGATCTGATTTTCGTCATTGATCTGTTCAGGGTAATACTAAAATTTTAGTTACTTGATGACATGTAAATTATGTTTTTATGATTTCTTTAGGCTTAATAATCTACATACATTTGAGACAAGACTAAAGTATTTTACATTTTAAAAATAATCCAGCCCAATTTATACTTTAACCAATCCACCAATTCTAAATATTTTTTTTTTCATATTGAACTCACTTCATTTAATAATTTTAACATCTCCATGGAAAGATTAATTGCTGTTTGCCTTTTACAAGCCTAAGAAAGAAAGAGCAAAATAGAAATAGCATTTCTTAACAATGTTATTGCTACATACAAAATAAGAACAATTAACTAAAAACAAATACACATTAATTCTAAGGAATAGAACTACTTACTTCAGAGCTATTTGTAGTAGGTGGCAGTTTTAACAAATATTTGATACAATTTTTGTAAATCTGAAAGACAATATTGAAAAATCTTTAAAAAAAAAAAAAAATTTATTAGAACATCTAGAACTAACTAAAGACCTAAACTGCCAAGCATTAAATATTAAACAGTAACATTTTTAAAAATTCCATTATTTAAAATAAAATTTCCTGATCCTTAAAATGATTTACTCATAAAATAAATGTGTAAAATTTAGTCAACATACTAATATCAATCTTTCAAAATGTGAAGCCTTGTTTAGACACCACCATGACTCTGAAATTCAATGTGTTGTAAACTTTGTATGATTTGTGAGATTTTTCGCTCATAGAATTAAACATAGATCAAGTAAATTAAAATAAAATAATAAAATACAACTTTTAGCAACAAGGAAGTTAAACGGTAGATAGTTTGGATTATCAAATGACCAACAAGAAACCTTCCATGCACAACACAATTATCATCTAGACATTTTTTTTTAACTCTAAATTTCTTTCACAGTCCAGCACATTTGATGTTGTTGCACTTGTTATTGAAATAACTAGCAACTCATTATTTTATTATTGTTAAATAACAAATACAACTTAAGGCACAGTTAAAGTCTTAAATAAAGGTTACATAATGTACCTCACTAGAAAAAAAAACGAAAGAAATTATTTAGATAAATATTTTAAATTGAGGAAAATAACTAATACCATAACAAGAATATTGTTCTGCCTAATCAAAATGATCACAAATCAACAAATAGGGCTTACTGATTTTATCTAAGGCAACTTTGCTTAGGGAGAGTAGAGACTTGGCAAATGGACATATGATTGAACTGTACAATGCAGGCTGATTAAACAAATGGCACTCTGGTAAAATAAGATAAACTCGGAGGGCTTCTACATCAGGTGGTGATGGAGCCAAGGATGGGTACAAACGTTTTTCTATTGACATTGACAACTGAAATGAAACATTCATTAGCATGATGTTTTCAGTAATAATTTAAAACTATGTTTATAATTAACTAATAACAGAGTAATCTATTTAAATGAAATTAAACATTAAAAAAAAAATATGCCAATGGTTAAGTTACTTTAAGGTTATTGTCATTTTACTTAACAAGAAATCACTGCTAACTCATGTTTACAATATGTCTCTTATAATATCATGTGCATCTGTGATGGCATAGTAAATGGTATCATCAAGAAAAAATATGCCATCAAATATTTATTGTTTTTCAGTCAAAATTCTTTACCTTTTGTATAATATCAGCAGTAGAAAGATTCTCCAGGGTATGAAAAAATGTTTTGACAGCATTCATGTTAACTCCATGATTTAAACTGGTGGTATTGTTGTGCTCTTCATCACTGAGGAAATAAAGAAATAAAAAAATAAAAAACTACAGAAAATGATTTGAAAGGAAATAGCACATTACTCTTGAGTACTTTTCATATTAAGTTTGTGGGAATTCAGACCCAAAGAAAAAATTACTTACAGTAAAAGAAATGAGCCATTGAGACAAGAAACACTGGAGAAAATTGTACTCAGCTCACTGAAATATAAAAATACATTTCTCAAGTAATTGTAAATGATACAGAGAAATATCAATTGTTTTAAGTCCACAGGGTATACATTTTTATTTAAACAAATGTCTAAATAACTAATAATTTTATTGCAATTGTCACAATAAAACATTAAGAAAAACAATTGACATTATTCCATAGAAGTTTTAAGTGGTTAATACCAATTGTATAAAAGATAAATAATTCTATTTCAATAGTCGCAATGAAATGTGAAGAAGGAACTATTTTTACATTTACTAGGAGGTAATGAAATGTCAACCAATGTACTCACTGAGTCATTTCTGATGGGATTTGCTCTTTTTGATAAGACTGTAGTTTTTCAATGCTTCTCTGAGATAAACTTAATATTTGCTTTGTTGGATCTTTTATTCTATAATCATCTGGCTGGCATACCTAATAAAAATATCTTATAATTTCATTTTTGTAAAGAATCTAAGATATGATGTATTCTTAAATCCAATATTAAAGATTAATTATAAGTATTTTTGAAATCTTTTAAATTACTTGTAAGCTGATTTGTAAAAAAAATGTAATTATATAAAGCAGTATTTTGTTTTGAATGTCATAAACATTCTTTTATTCAGATTCTAGATCAATATTACAAAGACAATGGTCCCCTGAATGATCAAAGTTCTATTAAAGAAATTTTAAAATAGCTCTTATAGCTTGTGGAAACAGTTTTAATATTACGAAATTATATCAAAGACATATATATATATATATATAAAGATTAGCAAGTATTTTTTTTTTAAAATAAAATAGATAAAATATAGGCCTATCTAGTTCTTGTTCTTTAAAAAAATCTACCCAAATGCACTTTCTAAAACTATTTCCAGCAACCTTTAAGAAAGTGTAGATAGTTTTTAAAATATAATTAAAAATAGATTCTACACTTATCCTGATCTATTTTACCCCAGAAGAATTTTCCACTCAACTAATTCTTATCTTTACATTTTTTTTGTTAGCTTAAAACTCACAAGGGGGCCCTGTTGCTATGTGGTTAAGCACTTGGCTTCCAAACCTGGGGTCCTGGGTTTCCAATCTTGGTGAAAAATTGAGATTTTGAATTTCAGGATTTTTAGGGCACCCCTGAGTCCACCCTACATTACTTTGGGAAAGTAACGGTGGTTGATCATTGTACTGGCCACATGACACCCTGCTATTTAACTGTTGGCCGAAAAACAGATGACCTTAACATCATCTACCCCATAGAATGCAAGGTCTGAAATGGGAAACTTTTTCTCTCTTTTTTTTTAAACTCACAGCTTTTTCTTGGACTATTGCAAAACTGTGATCACCACCTGCATATATTCTTTTCACTTTTATTTCTGAACTTTGTTTGTCTGGCACCATAGAAACTGTCTGTGTAGAACCTGAGACAATAGGACCTGCTATAAAAACTGGAGTGTTTTTATTTTCTGTAGTTGAAAGCCCAAGTTGTCCACTCACACCAAGTCCAAAAGTATAGATTCGTCCAGATTTGGCAACAAATGCAAGTGTGTGACATCTACAATTAAAAAAAAAAAAGATTCCATTATTTTAAATGAATGAAAAAGAAACTAGATTTAAGTCCATTTTTAACAGCCCAAATTATACAATTTTTTATATTATAATTTTCTTTCATATTATAACTGATTAATAAATGGAATTACTCTATACAAATACTATAGTTATATTTTAGTCCTCTTTATTTTTATCATGTTCTGACTGAACATTTTCACCACAGGGTTGGTTTTATCATCTTATCTTACAAAGGAACAGATGTTCTTCAAAAGGGAAGATAATTATGTCGTAGGCCTATCAATTAGTTCATCTAGTCATGACTGTTAATTGGAGACTTTAACTCTGATATGTCATTAGTTTTCCAGGCCGATTCAGGCAACTTGAAAGTTACAGTTTTTCTAGTAGCAATAAAGAAGAATGAGTACTTGTAAATAAGTTTCCTAGCATATGAAATAAGAAATGTGCCTTCAGTTTTGTGTCTTGCTGAGTATTCTATTTGGTGTAAGTATTTTATTAGGCTATAGCTGTTTGTATCAGATAACATTACTACTTAGCTTTAGCTCACATTATACTTGAATTCAAAAAGCTTATCAAAAGATGTGAAGAGATCAAATTAGATACTTTTAAAAGGACTGTAATTAGATTAACTAATTATTTTTTATTTTTACAACTTTCATTTATATTATAAGATAAAGCTACAGAAAAGTTTTGAAGCACTTCAGGTAAATTGATAAACTTCCCTCATTTAGTACATTTGTACATGTGTAAAACTTTTTCAATGAAAGAAAGCAATGTCACGCAGGTCAGAAAATCTTTGGTTTCATTGAAACTTAGTATTTTCACTCTAGAGACACCCAAGACTGAAGTTCAGTTAGGGCAAATAATAATAATGTGCAAACCTATCAACACTTAACCTAAATCACTATTAACACTCAATACTGATCTCATCAGCCTTTTATATACAAATGTAGATATAAATTTGTAGAGGGGATCATTTTTTATTTATCCCAACTAACACTATCTTCACATAGAGAAATTTTACCTTTACCTATCCCTTAGTCTGTTTGACCATTGGGGCACCAAGCAAGACTCGTCAACTGTCTTTCTCCATTTCTCCCTGTCTTTTGCTGTTTAGAACTTCTTTCAATGGCAGGCCCGTCTTTCTCCATTCCTCCCTGTCTTTTGCCTTGTTTAGAACCTCTTTCAATGGCAGGCCCGTCCATTCTTTTATGTTGTCCTCCCATCGCTTTCTCTGTCTGCCTCTTCTTCTTTTTCCTGGTACTGTTCCCTGAAGGAAGGTCTTTGCGAGCCCCGAAGATCTAGTAATATGGCCATAGATTTTGAGTTTGCCTCTTTTAAAGCCCTGTTGGCTATTGGTCATAATTTATTTTTTTCTGTATTTATTTGCAAACCATATGCTGCGGTGCCAAAAACTCAAACTCAAAGTCTTCACCAGGTCAGCTAGTTCTTCTTCTGTCCCTGCTAGGCCATCATTGTCATCTGCGAAGCGCAAGTTAGTAATTCTTCTTCCTCCAATGCTTACAGTACCTTCATAGCCCTCAAGAGCATCTTCCATTATCCTTTCAAGGAAGATATTGAAAAGTGTTGGTGAAAGTAGGCAGTCTTGTCTTACTCCAACTGTGGTTTTGAACCAGTCCCCAATTTTATTGTTGAAGTTCACAGCACTGGTGACATCCTTGTAGAGGTTCTGGATAACTTTAATTTTGTTTTTATTAATGTTGTACGTTTCCATTGTCACCCAGAGTGCCCCGTGCCATACTCGATTGAAAGCTTTCTTGAAATCAATAAAGACATGGAAAAGATTCTCTTGGTGTTGGAGATATTTTTCACATAGTATTCTGAGGTTTAGGATTCGTTCTGTTGTTCTGCGACTTTGTCTAAAACCTGCTTGTTCCTCTGATATGATTTTGTCTGCTATTGGTTTTAGTTGATTTAATATGATTTTTAACAGTACTTTGCTGGGATGGCTTATGAGGCTGATGGTGGATAGTTTTGACAGAGTTGTAAATTGCTTTCTTTGGAAGGGTGATGATGAGTGATTGGGTCCAGGGTTTGGGCCATACTCCTGATAGCCAGATTTTGTTGCAAATCGTATTTATTGGCTTTATAAATTTTATGTAAATATATACTTTTATTTTTCCATTAATAAACATTAAGTAAATACAATGTATATTAAGAATTTAATCCTAAATTAGTATTTCTACATGTCCATTGATGGCATTACATTAATAAAAATGATCTTAAATGAAAGCTGCACCTTTGACTTAAAAACTGAATGTCAATGACACATCTATTGTAACTGGGATTACTATGGGTCTACTGTTATAAACAAGTTTTTAACATTTTAAATATTCATTACATGCTGAAATTTACTTTGAAGAAACAATTTTTTGTAGACCTGGATAAAAATTTGTTTTCTTTTTAAGTTCATAAAAAGCAGGGAAAAGAAAAAAAAGTATAATATTTCTAGTCAAATTAACTTTTTAAAAATGATTTACCTTCCACAAGCAATCTGGGTCACCTCGCTTTTTGATAATTCTATCACCTGCTTAGGTAAGTACTCGTTGTTGTAACTACCATGGCCAAGTTGACCACATGTACCTGCCCCAAAAGTAAATACTCCCCCATCCTGAAAATATTAAAACAGTTGATTTAAAAGTGTTTCAATTGTCTTTTCTTTTCAATGCCTAAATCTTTTGTATTGTGATATGAAAACTAATTAAGATGAAAAATAAATGGATGATACTAAAAGAGTTCTTCAGACCAAGAAGTTTAAAGACTGATGGTTGGCCAATGTAACAGTGCAAAATATGTTCACAAGTTTCAGACACTAAGTACTTAACCATTGTAAGACAAGCTGTATGATTTTTGCCACAACAAATATATTTAATTTTTTGACTTCGTAATGGTCTACATTGGTTGGGCCAGAAGCAATCTGTTAAAGAAAAATTAGGACTTAAAAAAAATTACTTACTAATATTAATTACTAAAAAATTTAGAATTTTTGAATACTATACAAGACATTTTTTTTATGTGAAAAATATAAATGTTATAAAATAAAAGCAAATCGACTTTTGTTTATTATTGCTATTTATCCATGTCAAAATAAAATTGTCTTACCAGTTTTGTTATTTAATCCCAACTGACCAAAGCTGAAAGTTAAAAAGGAACATTTTATAGCAATTTATTCTTGTACTTATTTAACTCTGCCAAACAAACATGTAAATTATATTGATTCTACAGGTAAAAAAAAAATAAACTTTAGAATACAAAAAACTATTTAAATTAATATTTTATAATTTCATGATTGCCAGTTTGACTATTGTGGAATATCTGTTTTACCACAAAGCTTTTATTTATATAATAGAAAATTTAGTATTAGAATTTGGGCCAGAATTTTAAGAAGGTAAGGAGCAGGCTGCTGTAAAAGAAGACCACTAGCTCTATTTTTTTTTTTTTACAGTAGAACATTATTGCCAGATTTTAAACCTATAGCACATTGTTTTTTAATACTAAAAAGGTTTCTTTATCAAGTCTACATTTTAATTAATTTTGGGTAGTCACCTGTTCCTTCCCCATCCATACACTGCTCCAGACTTGGAAAGTATTAGAGAATGATTACTCCCTGAAGCTACTTGATCTATAGGTAACCCTTTCAAACAATCTAGAAATCTTGGTTCATCTATAAACAAAGTTTCAGTTGCACCAAGACCTAACTGTCCAAATGAATTTGATCCCCATGTAGCAACTTGTCCATCTGAAATTCAAGAATATGTATTTTTGTTTTAAAATAAGAAAATAAAGGAATTTGATTTTTCAAGTAATTTTGTAAGGGTATTGTAAGTTGAACTCAAACATACCTAAGCATTACAATATTACAGTGTGTGCCTAAAAAAACATGTTTGGACATCAAAAAATAATAATGAAATATAAAAATTAAACTAAAAAGAACTTACTTAATAGTGTGTATAATACAAATAATATATATATATATATATATATATTTCTAATTAGAAACACTGCTATTGGAAACAGTCCTTCAGTAAGCAATAATAACCACAAAAACTCTGATACAAAATCTGACAATAGAGAGTTGAAATCTGATCATTTTAAATAACCCAAACAATCTTTCATTAGGTGGAAATCAAATGGTCACAACTTCCAAATTATTTTTAAACATAAAAGTAGGAAAATCAGTTCTTGTTTTTATTCCAGTTACACATAATACTTAATTAAATTATAAATGTAACATAATAGTCTTCCAAAAATGCATTTATATCATCATGTTAGGCAGGAAATAAAAAAAAATTAGTTAGATATAAGATGCAGGTATTGAACATAAATTTAAACAAAAATCAATTCACCTTGAGTTAAAATGACAGTATGATTGTCACCACAAGCCACTTGGAGCACACAGAAAGCAGAAAGAGATTTCACAATCCTTCAGAGTAAACGAAGTTTCATTATTTTACATTACTACTTGCATTATTCTAAACAAAAACTTAATACAGTATTTGTTTCAATGCCACACCACTTTAACTGTCTGTAAAAAATTATTAGCGGGCAGCAACATTAGTTGATTTTGGATTCTTCAGACCTTAAGGATGGGAATTAAGCATTTTACACTCGGCCATCACAACTTAACGCAGATAACATAGAACTTACTATTGTAAAACCTGATAATTAATGACACAAAAATATAAATAAATTGTCACAATATAATAAAAAAATTAGCTACTTACGTAGGTGTACCTCTAGAACTCTCTTCCACATCTCCCCTTCCCAACTGACCCTCAGTATTTTTGCCCCAGGTCAGAACTTTATGATTTTGAGTAAGTACAGCACTATGCGATGCACCAGTAGCCACTTGAATCACATGTTGGGAATTTAATCTTTCTCCAACATCACCTGAACAAAAAAGTATGTTTGGAATTTGGTGATTCATTTTAAATTTAATATAATGATAAATCATTTTGGTTTCAAGATTTCTTAAAATAAAAATATATATCCATACTGACTCACAAAGTTTTTAGAGACTATATTGGCAGACTATATTTCTAACGGTATTTTGGCCATTGTTTTATGGTTAGAAAGAATAGTTGGGAACAAACTGTATGTGATGAACTAGTAACCCAGGAAAAAGTATAAGGTGGAGATAAAAACAGCAATGGAATCAGCATCTATGTTCCATGTTGTCCACTTCACTTAATAGCTAAACATCTTGCAAACATTTGAGGGCTCATGCATGTGATCTAGCATACTAGAAAATACAAGGACTTTTGTGTAGTGACTTCATGTTATTTATACGATGAGTACTAGTTCACAGTCATCAAGTTAACAATGAACATTCTAACTAATAAGAGAAAAGTGAGTATGACATGTTTAGCTTAGACTTTTAATTAGCTAAATAGAATTTGAGTAACTAATTCCAACATTATGCATCCTCCATATCCTCTATTTGTGGTTTTCATTGCTGAACTGAACAAAGAAGTGGGCACGACATGGCCTAAAGTGTGCAGATGTGCCAAAAAACTCAAACTCTGTGCAAAGAAGCACTCTTACATTAAATTTACCTCCAACTAAGATTCTCTTGTAAATGTTTGTATATTCTTGTTTATATATATATATATATATATATATACATATATATATATATATGTTCTCCTTTGTGGTCAAAGACGAGCATATTTCTTATTTCCTATGAACTCAAAGACGGCTAAAAAGTCCAATTCTTGCTTTAAAAACCTTTCACATACATGGCATGGGTAAATTTGGTCTACTGCTGATATTGATATGCCTGCTTCTTTTCTTGAGCTTTTGCAAGCTCTCTATGTTCATTCCTGTTGGCCACTGTCCTTGCCTCTTATCTTGAGACTCCTACACTCACAGCTTGTTGCCATGAGGAGTGATCAAGATGTAGTGTCTCTCAGCTGTGAATGTCAATTACACACTCCTTAATGGAGCTCTCTAGATTTCTCTTAGCGCTTGTGTTGACCACACTAAGAGCGCTTTCCTAAACAGCAGCAATTTCATTGTGCATTACATTCCCCTAATGCAGGGGTGGGCAAATTATGACCTGCGGGCTGGCCACATGCGGCCCGCCAGAGTGTTTTATGCGGCCCGCCGACTCCTACAGAAATCAGGTGTGCCCACAGTATATAACAACTGATGGAGCTTGATCTTTGACTGAGTAAAATAGTTTTGTTGTTGTTTTTTTATTTAAAAAAATATCCCAACCATAAACTCTAAACAGGAAAGTTTGCACAAAGCTGCATAAAATTTCAACATATTATTGATTAGAATGACTTAGTAATCAAACTTAGTAGAGCTAGGGGGTGTTAACCACAGGTAGTTCCAATTTATGAACAAAATAATCCACTGTATTCGCTTAGCATGGGAAAGGCGAATCAGAACAATATAAAATCTCAAGGAAGAAACTGTTATGTTACTTGAAGGACATTGACTGTAACTTTGTTACCAATATTTCTAATGAAGAGTGGAAGACATATTTCATGTGTTTCATAATTGCTATCGCAATGGGCCTTTTGCATATGAAATGTAAATGCATTTTAAATCTTTTCAAACAAGGCTTTCCCATTTCTACAAGCAAGCAAAAGAAAACAGGTTTTGTCATTGAAAGGTGAAACTATTTCTAGTGAAATAATTAAAAGTACAAGAATTATTTAGATTCCTCAATTGTGCAATTTATAAAATCAAATTATAAGACGTCAAGAACAAGTTTTCAATACCATCAGCTCACCATTTAGTGCAAAAGCTGAATCTATTCCAGAGGCCATAACTCCAATCAAAGAGAAGTTCCAGTCAGTACTTCCATGTCAGTCTTATGGGTGCCAGAAGCAGTAATTCCACACTTTAAAAAAACTTTGCTGCTGTTCACACTATTAGGGTACACATACATCTGTTCTTCTTCTTCGTTCTCATTTTACATGTTGGAGGGTTCAGATCAGTAATCCTATATCTGAGATGAACCGCGCAGTGGTTTCCAGATCAGGCAGTTCTCAGAATAGTTTTGATTCTATAAGAGGGTTTTGGAGCCAGAGTCTTGTTCAGGTCTCTTGATTTAGTATGCACCATTGAAGGACATGATCAGCAATCTCTGGTGATGCTCCACAAGGGCAATATTGTCTCATTCAGTGATCAAGCATTTTTTTTGTGTGGAAACTAAACAAGTATAATTATTGGTCGATTTTGACTGACTCTAATTTGACAGCAATCACAAGGGTAACAACTAATAAGCTAGTTCCACAGTTCCGGAACATTATGCATTGAGTGTAAAAAGTAAAATACTGCACATTAAGTACAACTGTATATTTGTGGGGATATTGTAATATAAAAGATGACAGCAATTTAAAACAAAAATCATAAATTAGGTTTCAAAATTTGCTAACTCTTGTTGTATTTCCTTGACGTGGAGTGTGGAAAAAAAGAAACGTGAATATAATACAGTGTAAATACGAATTAAAAGACATTCTACACAATTAGCTAGCGTATCTTTCTAAGTTGTATATACATATGCTGCCCACCATTCCCAAATTTAAAAATATGCAGCCCTCGATACAAAAAGGTTGCCCACCCCTGTCCTAATGGAATCTCCATCAAGAATCATACAGTTTTTATATTCTGAGATATCATCATCATCATTATCAAACACTACTTTAGAAACCTTTTTAAGACCTCAGATAGAAACCTGCAGATGTGCAAACCCACATTTAGACAAGGCAGCAATTATGTTTAACAATAATGTATTAATACTTTATTAATACTTGCCTAAAGTCAGTTTCACATGCTTAGCATCTTTTCCACTTTGTTTGAAGTTGTTGGTTCCACAGCCAAGAACTTGGCCATCTTTCAAACATACAAGTGTATGTCCTACTCCACTGCTTATACTTTGAATTTCTTTCCCATTCAATGAATGCACCTGAGTAGGAGAGGATATTACTTTTGTTTCTGAGCCATTAAGCCCTAGTGCTCCGGAATTTCTATCTCCCCATGCTATGACTACAGACATTGTTTTTAAAAAAAACTAGCACAAAGATTTCAAAATATGTGAAAATTCTGAAATGAAGGAAATACAAAGGCAAATTATATTTAAAGAGAAATAAATAAATTCTAAAAGGGGGGGGGGGCTGACTGGTAAAGTGCTTGACCTCCTAAAAGAGGGGTCCTGGGTTCAAATCTCGATAAAGACTGGGTTTTTGAGTTTCCACGCAACTCTAATAAGTACCTGACATTAGTTGGGAAAATTAAAGGTGGTAGCCTAGGTCATTGTGCTAGCCATATGACAGCCTTGCTGAACATTGGCCATATTCGAGGCAGATTACCTTAAATTTATATCTGCATAGATTGCAAGATCTGATAGAGTTACTCAATTCAATATAAGGCAAAATATCGCATATCAATATAAATATACCTACTATGACTATATTATCTTATATAATACAGACGTTACTTCAAAAAAGAAGATGACTATAAATAAATACTAATATAGGCCTATAATATTACTTTACTATTAGTATTACTATTAGTCTAGTATTATTATTATTATTATTAAGTATTATATAATTATACTCATGATTATTTATACAATCTAACTTAAAATGATTAATATGTTTTGAAACGTGTTAAGTTCACATTCATGAGCAATAATATATATCTCTATATAGATTAGTTGAACACAGACTAGGTCTATAATATAGATCTATATTATAATACGACTAGATCTAGATCTATAACAAGATTTACCAGTAGTAGGACTTGACTACTTTTTAAAACTAGATATCTATGCCTAAGGGAAATCCCGATCTCGAGTTTTGAGTATGAATAGATCTATAAATAGACCATGGCAGTATAATATAGTTCCAGGGATAGACATGTATTTCTCTTACACTATAAAAACACTATGACGTAATAATAATAAATAGATCAATACCAAGTGTTCCAAAAACAGTGACATAGTTTCACTTTCTGGTTAAATCCACCTAAGAGTAAGAACTAGGAGAATTCAAATAGCCGTAATCAAGCCAAATGCAGGCCTAATATACAGTGGCGTAGCAAGGTACCCATGGGCCTGGGTTCAAGATTATATTCGTGGATCCCCTACCCCAATAAGACGAATGTAAATATTGTAATGTGTGACAAAATCACCGAGTAATCTGAATGTATCGGTATCTTTAGCAAAAGACATTCTAATACAACTAGAGTAGAATAATCTTATTACGTTTGAAGCAGAACTCCAACAAAATTTTTGAACAGAATAAAACGAATTAATGCCATGGTGTTTCAAATGTATTTGAAATGTTTTATGAGATCTAGTTCCCATTCTACACATTTAAATTCCTAAAAACACTTCTGGTGTAAAACTTTGAAACATTGATACAAACTAGTATCAAGTTCTACGTCCAATATTAACTGTAAATAGATGGAATATATATTTACTAACATTTTTCTGGCCTTTTAAGTAGCAAAGTTAGAAACCAGCCTAGTGCATCTATTTCCAAATGTGCGAGCGGCTTCTTTTGAAGAAACAATGTATCCTGTCATATTGGAAGCACCATCATATCTTTAGCCTCGAAGTTTATTTAAGGATAAATGGGAATTTTTTAATTACTTGGAGCATTTGTTCAGCCAATAGGCCTATAATGCAGTCGTCTGGTTCTCACAAATATGGAAACCTAGAAATGACAATCTAATTGCCATTTCTTTGGATGTTCCGTTATCGGAGAACACTAAACAGTATAGAAATAAAATAAAACTAATTTGATCAACTTTTTATTTACCTGAGTGCTGTCACCAATGAAAGAGAAAAATGGCGCAGAATGGATTTCCTATATATATAGTACCGGCATTTTGCCAGAACTGCATTGCCCAACAGCAGGTCTATATTATTTCATTTTGAATCTGTTGGGCTTTGAGTTCCTGCCAAATGTCAACATTCATAACAATTTTCTGAGGTTTTCGTATAAATATAGTTAACCAAGTTTCAACCATATATCATGCATTGGTCAGTGAAAGACACTAGAGCTATTCCATTCATTTAGTCATCTCTCTATCTTCTAGATCTTTAAATTGTTATAAACTTTCGCCCCAAATCAGTTTCCTCATTAATTGCAATAGCACAAACATATTTAATTTTAACGATTCATGTGTAACACTCTGATGTTTCTCTGGCTTGATAAATATTTAATGTTATTTTTTGTTTTTGTTTAGATTTTACCTACTTTTTTACTCTGTTCTAATTGCATTATTTTTTTTTACACAATACAGAAGACAACAAAACAATATATTGAAGACTTCCGCGGACACAGTCGACCTGATTGAATGTTCTACACTATTTTACAGTATCAACTTTGTCGGATTTAATAGTAATGTATACATAAAAATCGTGACAGCTCAGACAGACATTTTAGTAATACAAGTTAAGATCATAGGCTACTTAGATTAAAGTAACTACACTATAAGTCTATTTGTAATTCCAAAAATTAATTCACAATATTCTAAATACAAAACAAAAATGAAAACGGATTAAGCTTTGAGAAAATTGAATAATTAGCAGCTGTTTCAAAATTTTAATTCGTGCCTATCAGGACTATCCCTATAGACATGGGCGCCCGCAGGGGGATGCAAAGGGTGCAGTTGCACCACTGGATTCTGAGTAGCCAAATTCTAGCCATTTTTTTTCGCACCATCAAATCTTATATTAACATCTAAGTAGCAACTGAACAAATAGCGCTTCCACTGGTTAATGTAGTAGTAGATTAACCTAGACGTATGTAGCCACGTTTTAGCCATTTTAAAAAATATTTTATAATGAAATACATCTTAAAGATCTGTTGTTGTTTTTTTATTACGTAGATGTAGATTTAGTCAGAATTCAGGAGAGTTGGGTGAAAGTGCACCACCATGTCCCCCCCCCCTTGCGGGTGCCCATACTTTATTGATTCAAGAGTTCAATAAATTAATGTTCAGGAAAACTTTGCACCTCGTCTTCTAAGTCTAAATCTAAAGGCCTATCATTGGAATATTATAAAATGAAACTTAACAAGTAGTGCTTCCATTAAAGTACAGCTGTAAAGATATATGCTATTACTGTAACTAGATTTGGCAAATCTGTAGTTCTTGTCCGACCATGTACGATTTCTTATAGGCTTGCAATTCTTTGCACTATAAAGGATGTCACATATTCTATAGCATGTTAGTCGTGGCGATTTATATCAGTTATTATTATGAATACCACACGGTCGACTTTCACAAGACATTCTGTATGGTGATTTAACAGAAGGCAGGAGATCCGCTGGTATACTGATGTATGCAAACACGACATATAGCTCTTCGAAATCGGCACTAACAACTGGGAAAAGTGGCTCTAGATAGATCCACATGAAGAGCGAGCATTAAAGGAAAGTCCTGGATTGCTGATGCCATAGACAATAGTAGTAGAAAGAAGGGTGAAAGTACTAAGGATTGGCTTCTTTAGTCACACAAGAGGTTGCAAAAGGAAAAATGTGTTGACTCTAGTTTGCTTTAGATTTTACATCGAAAAGGGAAGTTTTATCTTCAAAACCTTCTGTTGGGGGGTTTAAAACTAAAAACAAAATCTCTGGAGTTTTTTTGTAAAACAAACTTAAAACCCCTCATAAAATTTGGTGACTGTAGTTTGCTTTAGAATAATATTGAAGAGGGGGTTTTAAACCTCAAAACTATCTGTATGGGATTTTAAACTCAAACCCATTTGTAGGGGGTTTTAATTCAAAACCCCCCTTGGCTATGCTCTTGGAATTAGTGGATTTTCGTTTGCATTTTTTTTTGTTTTATATAAGAGGAAAGTTTAATCTCAAAACCTCTTGGAAGGGGATTTTATTCTCAAATTTGGCTGTGCTGGGGGCAAGTGGTGGTTTAATATTAAAATTTCACCTAAAAAAAAAAATCAGTCACACCCAAGACCCCCCCCGGCTACGCCCATGCTGTATACTACTAGCAGCTAGTACGACCCTAACGTTCGACTTTCTAGCTCTTGCTAAATAATTATTAATTGCGTAGGCTACGCATGGAATTATCGAAACACGATCGCAAGTGAAACGGACACTAAATGATCTGGCGGTTCGAGGTGGGATGGTGATGGTTGCTTTTTTTTCTTTTCAGATTATTAGCTTATATATATATATATATATATATATATATATATATATATATATATATATATATATATATATATATATATATATATATATATATATGCCTACACTTAATTGTTGAGGGTTCTGGAAAAGGTTGTGTGGGTACCTATAAATCTGGAAATTCACGAAACTGGCATCTAAGTTGATAAAGGGTCGCGCCATGGCCGGCCTTAGATAATTGGAGGCCATAGCAGGCTCGTTGGCCCTAAATAAAAATTTTAAATTAACACCGAAAAAAATGAAACAACGCAATTTATTAGAATCTTACTGATATGAGCTCTATCAAAATCAACAAATAATTGAAATTCACATAGCGAAATTTCCTTGAGTTACAAAAACCGCATCACGAACGAAGAGATTAGAAACAGGATTAATACAGCAATTTGACCCACGACAACCTGCCAACCACCATCAAAAAAACGTAAACTGAAATTCTATGGCCACATCACAATTTAAGATCCTCAGGGCTCGCTAAGACCTTCCTTAAGGGAACAGTACCAGGAAGAAGAAGAAGAAGAGGAAGACAGAGAAAGCGACGGGAAGACAACATAAAAGAATGGACAGGCCTGTCAGTGAATGAAATCCTATCCAAGGCAAAGGACAGAGGGGAATGGAGAAAGTCGGTTGACAGATCTTGTGTGATGCCCCAACAGTCTAACAGACTAAGGGATAGTTGAAGGTAAAAGATTGTTATTTTCAAATTTTCTCTCTACGAAGTATAAAGGGGGCTGATTCAACTTAAACTACCTTATCAGTACAAAGTCTTTCCCTTATTCGAGATAACAAACAAATAATTAATTACCAGTAGTTAATTAACTAAATGATTGTGTTTTTTTTTTATTGAATCTTGTTTTGTCAGGTAAAAGTACAAATTATGCCTGATTTCAGCTTGATCCAAGATTGGGTCTCGGAGAAATAATGTGAACAAACTTTTTACCAGACAGACAGACAGAGTGAATTGATATAAGCTTTGTAAATATAAATTCCGATCATATTTCATTAATAAATGTAGAAACACATTATTTTGAACTTCGGAGTAAAGTAAAATTCCCCTTTCAGACCTTGCGATCCATAGGGCAGATATTATGGTGTTAAGGTCATCTGTTTAACAAGCAGCACAACGACAACCGCCTATATTTTCCCCAAGTTAAGTCAGGTACCAACGTCACATCCTTTCAAGTGATTTCTCACAAAACATTCCATTCACAACAAACAATGATGCAATATAAACACATTAGCACACTCCCGGGTGCCTTAGCTCCCGAAGCTGGAGACACTCGTACAAGCTACGAGACACTGTTTCGACGCTCTCTCCACAGTGACGGCATCGGGAGTCATAGTTCGGACGGAACCGGGCTAAGTATGCCCCAATAAGACAGTGTTCGTCCTACACTGCCTACACCGCGCAATAATTGCTTGATCTGACCTCCTCAACCGCCACCACGGATCGTCGCACGCTGGGTGACGCATGCACTGCCAGACACCCCGGGCTCTGTCAGATTCCTCCTAGGACTTTAACTACTTCTCATAAATGAGTGCTCGGATTTCTGCCGTAGCTTGTAGAAACATGCTTGGTGCTTCGAGGTTGCTAAAGCTCCCTCTCTTGCGAGGACGCCTGCCGCCTCATTGCGGCACCGCTCATTACCCCTCACGCCGCAATGTGAAGGCGTCCACTGCATAAAAACGACAACTCCAATAGCTCGGGGAATGTTATCTGTTGTCGCGCTGGAGCGACCAGAGAGCTGATCTGGTTCTAAAGTAAAGTATGGAAGGTGTTAAGTGCCTTTTAGTGCCCCTTCCTGACCTATAAGAGTCAGGTTAATTTGTCCGGTGGGCAATCTCTTCCACGGAGGGCATGTACCCATTGGCGTCACTAGGATGGGTGTCACACGGTGCGGTATGATCCCCTTCCCCCGCAGCGTTTCACATATTCTTCCCAATAAAAACTATCGTTGTTTAGTTCTTTTTTGCTCTTTAATACAGTTCGTTTTGCTGATAGACAACGTTCAAATGAGCGTCGATTCTAATTAATTTTTTTTGTCTCTAACATTTTATCGCTAGTTATTACAAAGATTAACATCTAAGATTTTTAAATTAGAAACAAGTTAAACATCAACCGAACATGCTTTCCTTAGTAAACATTAAACATTTTTAATGGAAACCTTTTAACATTATAGAATATAGTGGTAGTTTCCTGAGGACGACTAATGAAAAAAATGCAACTTTATGAAAACTTAAAAAGAAATTTTGTATTTATTTTAACATTTAAAAGTCTAAAATAACTTTAGAAAATACAAAGTTTCCTTTCAGGATTTCAAATTTAAGAACTTATAAATAACTTTAAACTCAATACCTTTTGCGACTTCGATTTCAATGGACAGAATTGCTTGATTTGAAATTCGTTTTATCAAAAGTTATTAATAGTTGTTAATTAACTTTAGTTTTGAAAAACTTCTTTCACATGACGCCACTTAGACATATCACATAAAGATGCATTTGGCAAGAAACAGTTCAAGGCTTGAATCCAAGGCTGGTAGAGATTCGTTGAATTTCTTCAAATTAAACTTTGCTGCCTGGAGAATGGTATTCTAGTTTTAGTATTTCTGTTCATATTTCTTGCCGACTGGCTCAGTATAAAAGAGATCAATGTACTTCAGCATTAGCCTCCTGTCCTCTATTTGAATAGTGAATCCGGCCATCTTAAGATTACTTTCTTATATTTTCATATAGTTAAAAAACGTATTTTTCGGTTGCAACAACATGCTAGTTTGATTTGACAAGTGTTATCTCAATAACATTTTGAGCTAACGTGTCACACATTTCGTAAACTTTGAAGTGCTCGAGCTTAGCCACTACTCTGCCAATAATGAACACTTTAATTTGAAGGTACGCTTTTGTTTAGTTGACTTTTTTCTCAGTACATCTGCCAACAAGAAAGTAAAGCAATGAAAGGTCTGCATGTATTCACAGACAGCTGGCAGTTGTCTTTGCGCTGCGCCTCTAGTGTTTGTATTTTCAGAGTGACGGCAAAGATTTTCGCCGTCACACTTTCTCATAAAATCGTTCTTTCATGAGTCTAACAGTAACACTATGAGCACACCAGCGAGTTGTTCCTATGACACTCTATCATTAATTAAAATATCCCATCGATTGGTAGCAGCGGCAAAGTAAGAAACCCTTTTTCTAGAAAACCGAAAAACCTTATGTTAGAAGCATTTTCTGATTAAAAATTTTGACCACATAGCTTAAGCAGGCCTAAACGATGTACACATCTCTTCAAGTTTCTTTTCTGTTCTTCATTAATACTGCCTTCACTCCCTTATGAATCCATCGATTGGTAGCAGCGGCAAAGTAAGAAAACCTTTTTCTAGAAAACCGAAGAGCTGTATGTTAGAAGCATTTTCTGATTTAAATTTTTGACCACATAGCTTAAGTAAACGATGTACGCATCTCTTCAAGTTTCTTTTCTGTTCTTCATTAATACTGCCTGCACTCCTTCTTGAATCCTTGACATTGTAGCTGCATTACTATATCCCTGAGCTCATCATATCAATCTCGTTCCAGTACGGTTCCAGGCGTTTTAAATTATCAGAACTGATGCCATCAGCTTTTGGTCCACTTAACGAGGAATATTCTACAACATTTCTGTCATTTGATCCTGGCCATTGCTACTGTTAATATATCTTACAACTTCAGAGATATATGTTAGGTGTGCTGTAATACAAGATACCAGAGTACCTCGCAGTATTTATGTCTCTGATAAATATATCCCTTAAGTGGTTTGCTAAAACATTTATAAAGGTGTTGTTACAAGCTTGGAAAGTAAATATATATATATTTTTTTTTGCATCGCTCCCTTGCAATCTTATAAGTTATTATTTCAGTACTGGCTCATATTTTGATAACATTTCCATAATCCCATGAAAACAAGGTTACAAAGACAGTTTGTGTCGAAAAACAAACTCAAAAAATCGCCCCCCCCCCCCCCCCGAAGTGATTAAAAGGCAGGTTTCAATATTTTCATAAAGAATATCAGAATGAAATTCTATCAAAGGCAAATGAGAGATAAGAATGGAGAAAGAAGGTTGACCGATCATGTGTGGTACCCCAACGGTCCAGCAGAGCAAGGGATACGTGAAAGTAAAGGTGAAGTTTGATGTGAACCTGGCTTAACTGCTGTCTTTACCGAATAGTATGGTTACCTTATGTGTATCACGCTATAATATGAAAAACTAATTAGTAATTGTTGTTTTAAATTATGTTCCACTTATATGCCTATTAAATAGAGTTTTTCTTATTTTTTTTAAATATTCTTTTTTTTTTTGTGTGTAAATTTAGAAGTTATCATGACAGAATTTACTAAACTTAGCAGTACATTTGTAAAAACAAAAATTTATTTACAAAAATTCTAAAACCGTTTCCATAAATGTGTTTAACATATGGTAAATAGTCACCTCCCTTACTAAATACACGTGATTGTTACTATTAATAGTGAATAGTTGTAAAAATGGTGTATTTTTATGAAAAAAAAAAACTGCATGCAGACACACCACACAAAACTATTAGCGTCTTTTATCCTTTCGGGGCCGCTAAAAATTCCATTATTCTATGAAAAGTCTTCTATTTGCCACCAAATACCAACTTTTGCTTTGCTAGAAACATTGCGATATCAAGCAATATATAAGTGCAAAATGTTCCTCAGTTTTCTCATCTATACATCAATCATAGCAATGAATTCCTTGTCAATTTTTTTTTTAGCTTAAGTTCAAATGTTCCAAATTTGAAAGCCTGATAAATGTTCTTCAGTCTTTTCGCGAGTTTAAATTCTCATGGTGGATACGTCCACTATTTATCTAAACAAGAAAATCTTGCTTATGATTTTTTCCCCATTAAGAAAAAGTTTATTCAATCATGCTTTATGGTCTTTCTTCAATCGCATTTTTCCCACTCGGGTGTACCTATCCTTTTAATGGCAACCCAATCAGTGGAGAGTCCAGCTGTTTTAGACAAATTGGCCGCAATGTTCTGGAACGATCGCATTTTGATGCGGTTCCTCTCTCTCTCTCTCTCCACTGATCTTCTTAGCTTATATAATACAGACGTTACTTCAAAAAAGATTATTACGTCCTATGGTCGCATCATGCATCTGGTCAATGACTTATAAATTCTGCCAAGTCATTGGTTTTCCTGGCTGGCCCAGGCAACCCATTCCATGCTCTAATTATAGAATATCTAATAAGATATCTATAACTAATTATAGACTAATAGCACTGGGAAGAAGGAGCATTTGTACAAATTTGTGCTAGCATATGGAACAAGGAATGTGCCTTTATCTTTGTGTCTTTCTGATTATTTTATTATAATTCTAAAGCAGGCACTCAACAAAGGAAGAATAACAGTGATAGTGATCGATTTAGTAAATAAAATAAAAAACACACACAAACCAACAAGTTCTCTTAGCCTACTTCTTCAACTAGGCCGGAATCCACCATGTCTCTATTTCCTGTCTTGTATTTCCAACTCTCGTGTGGAACAGTGTGCTATAAGTGCGTACCATGTATATCAGTGCGGGAAGAGAGTTACAACAATATTTTGTTTTTGATTAACTACTATTGTGGTGGGTAGCCTCGAATCGACCCTTTTGTAGCGTTCAAATGCTGTCAGTACCACTGTACCCTCTCCCCTCCTTAAATTTAATGGGGCCATGTTGCATAAAATTCACATCATCAGAAAATTCCGCAATGTAGGCCTACACTGCTAAATTTAAGGGACTACAATGAATTTTGTTTCTCTTTAGCGAAACTCGACCCTGGCAGTGCCAGAGAATTCTAACATAATAATAATAAACTAAATGAAAACTACAAACAACTTTCGTGATCGTAGCCAGCAAGATTCGAGCTAGGGGTTCTAATAAAACGAAAAGCAAAGCTTCAATAATTAAACTCCATGAGCGTAGCCAAAGGGGGTTCCGATTTTTTTTAAAAAGCACATTAAAACTATAGATCTAGTTACCATTTGAGCCAAGCAATGTTTTTTTTTCTACCAGTTGCTGGAACTGGAACCCATTCATTATCATAAAGTAAATCTACCAGAATTCAAGCCATTACTGTCTTTACAAAATAAATAAAAAATAAAAATAAAGCAAATTATGCCATTTCAAGATAAATTAACTTAGTATTCTTAACATTGTTTTTATTTTTAAAGTCACTATCTTGGGATTTAATTTACAAATATCCTATTGGGCTTTATTTTGCAATGTGGGTATAGTGAAGTGATATGCCCACGGGCTGTGATTTTGAGCAGCACAAGTTGTTGTTTTTTTTAGGTCATAAGTTCATTTCCGCAAAGGGAAGCAAATGATCAATAAAAAAAAAACACTGAAATATGTTATTCTAGCCAAACAACTCAAACTAAACTGTACTAAAACTAAACTAACTTCTAAGCAACATCATCGCATAAATGATATTTTAAAGTAATCTTGATGAGATGTTAAATCTATAACACTACGTTGAATAAAAATTGTAATCAATAAAATTGAGTAGATCTATAATAATCTAGATCTAGTTGAATAATGTAGATGATAGATAATAGATTAAGATTAAATTTAGATTCTGGTTCTACTACTCAGACAGTCACAGACTGAGTGAGTCTGTCTCTGTCTACTGAGACTATTGACTACTCTTTTTTTTTTACTCTACTAGACTCCTATAGACTATAGCAGTGTTTCTCAAACTTTTTGTCTGGCGGCACAGTAAAAAAACTACAAAAATTTTGCGGCACACCACGAAGAGCAACAGTTGTTTTATAATAAAAAAGAAAAAAAGATTTGACCTGTTTTTAAGTATTATATTTAATGTGCAGGGTGTGCCTGTTGTTGAGAGCAAATGCAATCTAATCGAGGCTCCAGAGTCGACAAACAAACTCGCATTTCATCGTCTATTGTAAGAAGTCGCTCTCTTTTCTTAGACTTGATTTCAGTCAGTGCTGAAAATCCAAACTCACAAAACCATGAAGATGCAAATGGAAGAATTATTTTGATTGCTTTTAAACTGATTGCAGGATATAACTTGTTGATTGAAATCCAAAACACATCCAGGCTTTTCTCGGCAAAACTTGACTTTAGAACTGCATCGTTTTTAAATCAACGAGCTGCTCTGCTTCTTCAGTTGTCAGATTTGTAGCTTCATTGTTTCCAAATAAATAGCTGACCCATCCATACTCATTACTTCCAACTGTTGGGAAGTAATGCTGCAGGTGTGTCAAAGTGTGCAAAATTTCGGGGGTGATTTCTTTCTTTGAAGCACATTCATTGAAAGTAGCAAAGCAGTCGAAGACTCCTTTCGAGATCTTACTTTGACACAAAGACAATTTTCCACCAAATGACTTCAGTTTTGAGGATGCAGTGATGATGATTTCCGATGGTCCTTAAAGACTTAAATTCAATGAATTTATTTTGTCAAATAAATCAGAGAGAAATGTCACCTTAACCCACCAGATCTCGTCATGAATAGAAAACCCAAAGTATTTATTTTTCAGCCTCCAAGAATGAAATCAGCTCAGCCTTGAGTTGGACGACACGCTTTAACACTTTTCCCATGGAGAGCCAACGAACGTTGGTGTGATACAGGAGACATTTGTAGTCTGAATCCATTGCTTCACAGAGTTGAGAGAAAGCAAGCGGTCGAGATTTGATGAAGTTTACAACTCCAATCACTTGATCCAGAACAGACATCAAATCTTTCGGCAAAGACTTGAAGGCAAGAGCTTCTCTGTGGATCATGCAGTGAACAACTAATACATTTGGATTTTCTTGACGCACAAGAGTGACGAATCCCTTTCTATTTCCCTGCATGGAAGGACAGCCATCGGTGCAAACGCTGACAGTTTTTCCACTGTAGTGTGAAGAGCAAAATGTTTTCGTTCACCACTTAAAAAATATCTTCGCCTTTGGTCGTAGTTGGTAAGTCTTTTCAAAATAAGAATTCGTTGACACATTTTTCATCCTTTATGAACCGAATAAAAGCTAGCAGCTGGGCTTGGCCGCTAACGTCAGTGGATTCATCAACTTGAAGAGACCACAGCAGAGACACTTCATCGTCAGTCACGTCGAAGTGTTCGCAGATTTGATCTTATAAATCTGACGATAAGTCTTCAATTCTGCGCGAGATATTATCATTTGACAAAGGAACTTTTTTAACTTTTTCGGCGGCATCGGGTCCAAAGATAGTTTCAACAACTATTGCTAAAGCTGGTCCAATGACTGATTCAGATTCTGTGTGTGCTTTCTTGCGTTTTGCTAATAACTGAGCAACCTTATAACTTGCAATCAATCCCTTTTCTGGCAGCTTTAGGTAGTTCGTAAGTTTCTTAGCTTGTTTATTTTGTTGAGCCCTGATGTTTTCCAAGTATTCCTTCGGTCGCGCTTTTACAGCTGGATGTTTTGTTTCCAAGTGTCTCTTCAATTTGCTTGGAACAAGCGCCTCATTCGACAGAGTTGCATTGCAGATCAGACAGAATGGCAATGGAGAATTTTTCTCCATAGATAACAATGAACAACGCTTATTGATAACTTGTTATTATTAGCATACACATAAACAATTTACATGAAACACATCGCTTATTATTATCGTTACCAATTCAAGAACTGCTGTACTTCTACAAAGGCGGCCTACATTTGAGTCAATATATGTATTGTGGACTCTTCCATAACCTGAAGAGACCCCTTTCCATCACTATGGAGCGCTCTACTACTAGTACTGGTCTTTGCAAGTGGGGATGTCATCGCAACGTAAAATAAAAATTTAATAGTAGGCAGACCTGTGTAACGCTGCATGTGTGGCGTTCTGAAAACTCCCGCGGCACACCTGCAAATCTTCGGTGGCACACTAGTGTGCCGCGGCACACAGTTTGAGAAACACTGGACTATAGAGTTGATTCTAGACTAGGTCTAGTCAGTCTAGACTCAATCAAGAAAGAGTAGACATTGACTTTTACTTTAGTCTTTACAATGAATTTACACTTACACTATACAGCCTAGTTTTTAGCTTTTGCCTTTTACTTTTAGAGTTATTACTACTAGATCTAGATTCTAGATTATTATTAGATATTTAGATTTTTAGATAATTCATAAATTGTCATAATATAAAATAATTATTTAATTATATTTATAATAATTTTTAATTAATATTCTAGATTACATCTATTGATCTATTTGATTATAAATCTTTTATAATCTAATAATTATAATCTTATAATTATTAAATCTGGATCATAGAATGATGATAGATCTACTCTACTACTCTAGACTCAAGATCTAGATCTAATCAAGATTTAGATCTCTAGATCTGTCTCTCTGTGACTCTATGAAAAGTCTACACTTAGATCTATGACTTATCAGTGTGCTAATATCCTACATTCCTACTGTCCCTTACTCACTGTAACTAGTGTAAGCCTCTTACAATTGAGTAATTGTCACAGTATTGAATACTTCAGTATTGTCACAACTCACAGCAATAGATTTTGAATAGAATAAATAGATAATAGATTATGATTATCAAAATCTAATCTAGATCTGATAGGAATAGGAATCTGATCTATTCCTTATTATCATGATTTAGATTGACAGTGCACAAACTGATAAAGTAATATATAATATTATTGAATTTAAAAAATATTATAATATAGATGTTATGTTAATCAAATAATCATTCTGCACCTTGCAGTCATATAACACATTAGTAGCTATTTGGCCTCTACACTGCAAATAATGCAAAACACTGGCCTACTGCTGACTCTAGATCTAGTGTAGACTCAATCTACTATCCCATCACTAACTCTGAGTATAGAAGTAAGAACGGCAAATTGAAAGGAATAATCTAAAACACTATGGCAGCAAAACAACTGCAAAATGCAGTAATGCCTTAGATACTCACCCTAAACAGGGGTACACAGACAAACCTCAAAAGAAAAGTTATATCAGCTTAGTTACAGAATAACTCCATAAGCTTAAAAGCAATGCAACAAAGAAAATGCATAAAAAAATTGTGCACCTAACAAAAATTTGCTAGAATAATATTTAACCTATGCACCGACACTAATTGCTCCCATCTTTATACTCAACCCATGCTAATTGACTGAGAATGAAGGCTGTTCCATTTGAGGCAAAAGAAAATGCTCTGGATAAAATAACAACATTGAGCCTATTCAATATTTCAAAAAAGGGATAGTAAAATTCATAGACCAAAAGTATGCTTGGAAGAGTGTTGTAAGGCTATTCCTATAGGTGTAAAAAAATTATTAAATAAACAGTATAGATCTTTAAATTATTTGAATGAAGTTCTTACAAAGTATTATGGTCTATTTACTTCTTTAGACTTTAAGTGTTAATATTAAAAATGTTTCCCTAGTTTATTGCTTATCTAGATTCACATCAAAATTATATTTACAGCCCAAGTCTCAACAGTATCAGTGTTTTTTTTTTTCAATTCTCCTGAAGACGATTTGGTTTCTAAACAGATGCCCTAAATGTTGCTCTTGCCAGTGGAGTTGGAGCCATAATGATGAAATCAATAATATTACTATGTTCAAAACCAAGTTAGTAGTACTGTAGTAATAGAACACCAGTCTAAGAAATTAAGATTTAGTGATAGTATGAACAATCAGGTGTTTACATGTGTTCTTTTGTAACTATGACACATATTTGATAAAAGTGCACATCAATCTATCTATCTCTATATCTATCTATTTATTTATTTAAAAGTTTTTTAAAAGTCAGACCAATCAACAAATTGATACAACCACTATTTTTTTCCCTTGGTCTGTTTGACCATTTGGGCATCACAAACAATCTGACAACTGTCTCTCTTCATTCCTCTGTCTTTTGCCTGGGTCAGAGAGTCTCTTCCATAGACAATCCCATTCATTCCATGATGTTGTTTTTCCATCACTTCAACTGTCTGCATCTCCTTCATTTCACTGATACTGTTCACTGCAGAAAAGTCTTTGCCAGCCTTGAGCATCTTGTTAAATGGCTGTACTTTCTTAAAATCCCCATTGTAATCCTGTTTCATATTTCCATGTCTATAATGTGGTCTTTGTATGTGATACCTACAATCTTTCTGTTAGTTATAAATAAGACATTAAAATCTTTCTTCTAGTCAGAAATAACAACCACACACAAAATAGTATAATTAAGCAGATTAAAAAAAAAACTATGTAAAATCAGTAATGATGTTTACAGGAACTACTTTTTAAGAGTTCATTTCATTCATACTAACTATGCCTTATGACTTTTTCTTTTTCAGTTATTTACATGTTTTGATGACATTTTGATTCATTTTTAAAAGAACAATGCCAGTGGTTCTTGCATGGGGAAAGGAGAATTCTGGAGCACTTGGACTAGGTGGCTCCGAAAGAAATACAGTATTAACTCCAAGCCAAATTCCTTCATTAGATGGGAAGGAAATAAGGAGTATAAGCAGTGGAGTAGGACATACACTAGTGTGTTTGAAAGATGGTCAAGTTCTTAGCTGTGGTTCTAATGACTTCAGACAATGTGGGCGAGATACAAACCTTAACAAATTAGGTAAGCTAAACATTTTTACTTTTTTTTTTAACAGTGGTTACTTTATTCTTTAATTTTGGCTATTGTGGTCACTATATATATATATACCTAAATATATATATACCTATATATATATATATATATATATATATATATATATATATATATATATATATATATATATATATATATATATATATATATATATATATATAAAGTAGAATGTGAGGCGTATGTATGTATGTCCCTGTATAGAAATCAAAACCGTTTGACCGATCTTGATAAAACTTGGCAGAAATGTTTTTTGGGTACTAACTTAGACCGTAGTGTATGTATTGCAGCCCTAAAACAAACTTAAGACCATCAAAAAAAAAAAAAAGTTGCCCAACTCTTTACAAGTATTGTATCTTATAAATCTAGGCCATGTTTACATGCTATGTCTAAATGATGAGAACCGAGAGGTCACGCATGCGCAGCAGAGATGAAAATCTCTAGATCGAAATTAGCTCTCATTCAAGAAAACATAATTTTGTTATTTTACACATGAAAATACAAATACGTGTCTATTCATTTCATTATTTGATGCACATTAACCTTCAAATTTGAGTTTACAAAACATTTTTTACATAAAAACGTCTGCTCTAAATGCAAATAGCTTTAGCCGCATTGACACACTTTTCCATAGCTCGCGCTTACCATTACTTGGGCCGCGTAGTGATACAAATGAAATTAATGTCAGAGGTCATAATATCAAGCATTTATAATGGCATATTATTAAACTAATAAACTACTTACATAATGCAATTTACTTTCCAATGTGTTGTTTTAAAGCATTTAAGCCTACAGTTACCGATTCTGTTTAATTTTAAGTCTTTATTTTCAATTTCCTTTTTTCTTTAAGATTTACTTATGCACATTAAGACCTCTTAGCAACTTAGCTACGAAATGATGAATGAAACACGGCTAATGTATCTAATCATTACACCTAGGTCGACACAAGCTCACACCAAAGTGTTTATAGTCTTTTACTATAATAGGCTCAAAGTTTTTATTTATTGACTAGACTACTGTGGCATTCAAATTGTTTAGATTCAAAATCTAGAGCTACATAAAATTAAAGTAACAATGTTATATAAACAATTACATTCATGCGTTCGATTTGATTATAAAATACTACATGAATTGATTTATTTTTTAAATTATCATCTTTTTGTTCACATCATTATTGATTATTCAAACAGAATAAATGCATGCATGCTATTTGTAGAAAGAAAAACCTGAGCAAAGCCGGGTAAAATTAAAGCTAGCATATATATATGTGCGTGCGTGTGTGCTTGCGTGCGTGTGTGTGTGTGGGGGGGGGGTTGTTTGTTTGTTTGTTTGTTTTAACAGAATATGGAATATGAGATATTGTAATGGTGAAAAAGAAAATACCCTCTACATGTTGAGGCAATAGGATAGATGAAATAAAGTTTGGCTAATTTTGTTTTATGTCCATTTGGCCAAAGTTTTATGCTTGAATAGAATCAAAAAGGTTTGGTAAAGCAGATTAGCAAAGTCCTCCCTTCAGTCAACTCTTCATAAGAGTAGAAACAATAATACCAAAACTATTGCTTCTATTGGCTCTGGCTTGTTTGACTTCACAGAATGAACCAAGAAAACTTGTTTCTACTCTGATTGCGCATAATATTTAATCTTATAGTTAAGAACCTTAAAAAACCCCAGATGTTTTCATTTTACAATGTTTGTCATTCAGGTGAAGTTGGAGAAGGTCTACAGCCCCATCATGTGATTCAAGTGGCTGCTGGAGCCTCACATAGTGTTGTACTCACTCAAGCTCATGAAGTTCTTACATGGGGTAAAAATACTGAGGGTCAGTTGGGAAGGGGAGATGTGGAAGAAAGTTCTAGAGGAACACCTAAGTAAGTAGTTTTCTTCAGCTTGTATTCATGATACTATTTTTCTTGTGTTCTTTTTAAGTTATCAATTGTTTCATTTTTTTCCTATGAACAAATTCTACATTTTATTATCAATGTATCAAACACAAAATACTTCAAAATTTGAAAGACAAAATATGTATAATGTATTCTTTTTATTGGTTTTAGCTCTTCTAGGGCCAAAATTTAATCTAAAAACAGAATATCATTATTAAAATGAGTATTAAATAGTATTTAAAATGTTAGTTTTTAAAATGAAAATATTTTTTTTTTTTTCAAAGAATAATAATAGGATGCTGATTTCAAAGTCTTGTATTACAGTACAATTTAAGTTTTAGACTCTAGAAATGAAATCTGCACTGGTTCCTCTAAACTTTTCTTTGGCCTCAGATTGATTATTTTTTAAATTTTTTTTAAATTGGCCAAAAAATGGGCAATGTCATCTACAGACTTAAATGTCTATTTAATGAGATCAATAAATAAACAAATAAAAAAAAAAAAAAGAAATTAAATGAAATTAATTAATTAATTTAATTAAATTAATGAAAATAAATAAAAATTAATTAAATTAATAGAAAAAAAATTAAATTAATAGAAATAAATAAAAATTAATTAAATTAATAAATAAGTATCAATAAATTTATGATTTTGACTTTCAAAATGCTTTGAAGAAGTTAACATTTAAAATTATAAATCAAATATTCCTTGTTGTACCTTAGGTTGGTAAAATCTCTTGCTGTTTGCTGTGTGCTCCAAGTTGCATGTGGATATGACCACACTATTGTGTTAACTAATGGTGAGTTGATACAGGCCAGCCTGCTCTGGTTGGCATTACTTGTTTAGTTGATTGCTTGGCTATAACAAAAAATAAGTACAACATAAACATGTTTGGGACAAAATAAAAGAGAATAGAATAAAGAATTTGAATATTCAATCATCTTTGTATTTGAATTTAAGATGCAAATAACAATAAAAACAACAACTGTGCTCCAAAAGATTCAAACTGGATGTCCATTCTGTACTTGGTCCTTGACACAGACTATCAAAATGTTTACAATTTATCCTCAAACAAAAGTGAAAAATTCTCAAAAACTCATGATGATTCACTACTATATAACTTTGTATTTATCACATCCACAGGCTCTCTAGTAGGCATAAGAGAAGGTTGTTGTTTCACCTAGATTAGCTTCTACCCATTCTTCATTACTAACAATTGCAGTAGATCTAATAGTTATACTATTTTGTCATTTCAGAGGGCTGTGTTGGTACATGGGGCTCTAATGCCTATGGACAACTTGGTCTGGGGCCAAACAAAAGTCCCTGGATCAATATACCTAATTTTATCACCTGTTTGAAAGGATTACCTATTGCCCAAGTTGCTGCAGGCGGCAATCATTCTCTGATCCTTTCAAAGTCTGGTGCAGTCTATGGATGGGGCAGGAACAGGTGAGGGATTATGTAGCTTTGTATCTTTGCAAAAATTTTGATTTGTTTTATTCATAAAGCCTATGTAAGTACTCTTTTTTAGTCAAAATTTTGTGACTGTTTTTTTTATTATTTTTTTTTATTTACAGTTTTGGTCAGCTGGGATTAAATGACACATCAGGTAAGGTCACTTTATACATTATAAATAGTTGTAATAAATGTACATTTATTTTTAGCCCTACGTCATTGGTGCTCATCAAGTGCCTTTCATGTCTCTGTGGTCAGTGATATCTGATATCTTTAACTCATCCTTTATTTTCTTTAAGTGTCTTCCATGTCTCTGTGGTCAGTGATGTCTGATATCTTGAACCCATCCTTTATTTTCTTAAAGTGTCTTCCATGTCTCTGTGGTCAGTGATGTCTGATATCTTTAACCCATCCTTTGTTTTCATCAAGTGTCTTCCATGTCTCTGTGGTCAGTGATGTCTGATATCTTTAACTCATCTTTTGTTTTCATCAAGTGTCTTCCATGTCTCTGTGGTCAGTGATGTCTGATATCTTTAACCCATCCTTTATTTTCTTAAAGTGTCTTCCATGTCTCTGTGGTCAGTGATGTCTGATATCTTTAACCCATCCTTTGTTTTCATCAAGTGTCTTCCATGTCTCTGTGGTCAGTGATGTCTGATATCTTTAACCCATCCTTTGTTTTCATCAAGTGTCTTCCGTGTCTCTGTGGTCAGTGATGTCTGATATCTTTAACCCATCCTTTATTTTCTTAAAGTGTCTTCCATGTCTCTGTGGTCAGTGATGTCTGATATCTTTAACCCATCCTTTGTTTTCATCAAGTGTCTTCCATGTCTCTGTGGTCAGTGATGTCTGATATCTTTAACCCATCCTTTGTTTTCATCAAGTGTCTTCCGTGTCTCTGTGGTCAGTGATGTCTGATATCTTTAACACATCCTTTGTTTTCATCAAGTGTCTTCCATGTCTCTGTGGTCAGTGGTATCTGATATCTTTAACCCATCCTTTGTTTTCATCAAGTGTCTTCCATGTCTCTGTGGTCAGTGATGTCTGATATCTTTAACCCATCCTTTGTTTTCATCAAGTGTCTTCCATGTCTCTGTGGTCAGTGATGTCTGATATCTTTAACACATCCTTTGTTTTCATCAAGTGTCTTCCATGTCTCTGTGGTCAGTGATGTCTGATATCTTTAACACATCCTTTGTTTTCTTTGCTCATCCTCCTTCTTCTTGGTTTTCTTTTAATTACCAGCTAAAAATTGGTTACAATGTCAAGTTTCATCATGTCTACATTCTTGCTGTATTAAATGAATGTGAATGTTCTTAACAAAGTGGACTACTTTATTATGAATTACTCATATGAAGTTTAAATGAAATTAATTATTAAATCCTTATCAAGGTTCCTAATATTGTTTGTCTTATACAGATTGCTATTTGCCCAACCAATGTAGACCATTGCGTAGTCAAAGAATAAAATATATTTGTTGTGGTGAAAATCATACTGCTTGTCTTACAGTGGTTGAGTATTTTATGTCTGATATAGATTTAGATTTAAATAGTGTTATAGTTAAGTTATACATATTACAATGTGCAAACATTCACTTGTTTATATTTTAAACACTTAAAATAAATTGTAATTGATTAAACTTTTCTTTCTATTTATATATATATATATATTATATATATATACAGCCACATATTACCCACTAATCAACCTAAATCCATTTTTTTAAATAAAAACATTTGCTGATAAGCCCATATATAGGCTTTTAAAATCTAGATCTAGAGTCTAGATACTATTATAATACATGTAGATTTATAGATTATAGGTGTGAATCGAGGGGATCAATAAGCTTATTAATATTTAATATCCCCCAGATAGTTTTATACTTTAACACATGAACATACTAATTATAAGCTTATTTTACCCTAATCAATTTTTATTAATTTAACTTTAAAAACAATATTTGACACTGCTGGCTAATTGAAAAAAAAACAACTTATTAATTGGTGATTACATGTTTTTTTTTTCTTTTTCTGATTCCTGCCATGTTTTTGTTGTTTTAATACTGTAATGATGTTATTTGTTTTGGGTAATGTTAATTGTTATTCGCATCAGGATGGTAGAGTGTTTACTTATGGGGCAGGTACATATGGTCAACTTGGCCATGGTAGTTACAACAATGAGATCTTACCTAGGCAGGTGATAGAGTTGTCAGGAAGTGAGGTGTCTCAGATTGCTTGTGGAAGGTAATGCACATTTTTTTTCCTTTCAAACTGATATTAGTTAATTATGTGACTTTTGTAGCTTTTGGTAAAAAAAAGCTTATCAATAATATTTGATTTGCTTGATATAAAGGAACACTATATAAAAACAATAATAACATAGTTTTCACTTTTTGAGAACATGTAATTATTGTATACTTTCTATTTAATAGCAGTCCTAGAGTACAGTAGTTATTGAGAATAGAAGATGTAGAAAATATGTTGCAACACACAGGCTTCAAATAGCACTTGGACCTCTGACAAGGACACATGTTTACTAAAAGTGTTTTAGAAATAGGCTCTGATGATTTCGATGTGCATTCACTTCAAGCTAATGGAAATATATATCTTTTATTTTGTGTAGAAGTCATACCATGGCCTTTGTTCCCAAATCTGGACGTCTGTACACTTTTGGACTTGGTGGAAGTGGACAACTTGGGCTTTCAACTACAGAAAATAAAAACACTCCAGTCTTTATATCAGGACCTTTTGTCTCAGGAACTGCACAGCACACATCCATGCAGGTAGACAATCAAGGTCCAGATGTGAAAGTGAAGAGTATTCATGCAGGTGGAGATCACAGTTTTGTGATAGCTGAAGATGTTGATGTGAGTTTTAAAACTAGATAAAGACTATGTTTAATTAAAATTGCTTGAAACTAAGTCAATATGTTCAAGTCCAAACAATAGGAAACAGTGTAGATTGGAAAGTGTTCAAAATTTCACCTAATATCATCAGGTTGTTGTTAATTTAGGAAAGGTTTTGAATAAAACTGAAGATTTTGTTTACTACAAAAAAAATGGTGAAGTGATGTAATTACTATTTATTTTGGCACATGGGCTCTGTTATGTAATCAAAATGTGATTTAATGTACAGCAGTCAGTGTCTGCTGTGAGTGTTCACGCTGATACTAAAAAAAGAAGAAGCAGTTTCTTCTGTATTTTCTATAAATCATTTAGTTTTAGTCAAGCTTTTTTTGTTTTATGTGCTGATCATTTATTTACATAAATAGAACACTAAGACAAGTGGCATGATGATAAGAATGGCAAGAACAGTTAATGAAGTCTTTCTAATGTATCTATTTACAGCTGTGTCAGCCAGATGATTATAGAGTAGAAGATCCCACAAGGCAAATACTAACTTTATCTCAGGGTAGAATTGAGATGCTTCGTCCTCTGCAGAAGAATGACACCCCATCAGTTGAAATAGCTGAGTAGGTTGAAGATTTTGTTTTTAATACATTTGATCACATTTTATTTAGCCTATATTTATCTTAAGTAAAAAATGTAGCTAGCTTTCAATTGCATTCTCTAGAGAACAATTGCTAAGGAATTATTGCTCCCTTTTACCTGTATACTTTAAAAAATGTATTTCTATAAATAGCCAATTTTACTTTTAGATTAAAAATTAAAGTAAATATAATACATAAAAATGTATTCAGATAAAATCAGTCATTTTGTTATCCACTACAATAGTTTTTGTTAACTAGACAGTTTATTACATCTCTTTATTGATTCTTAAACAGAACATTTTATTTCTTTTTTTCTGTTCTATTTCAGTGAGATGACAAAAATTTTCTCTAATTCTTCATGTATCAATGGCTCATTTCTCTTACCGTAAGTCATATAACAGGGTTCCCGCGGCCTCCTGATTTTTCAGGAGCTCCTGGAAATCTCCTGAAATTGCAAAATATATGAAAAAGTCCTGGAAATCTCCTGAAATTATTAAAAATCTCCTGAAAAGTCATAAGAATCTCCTGAAAAATAGACAAAATTGTCTTTTTGGGTGTCATTCAATATGAAAATCGCCGATCCTACGGGCGATTACGAAAAAAAAAACGGCATTGTCGGCTTTCATTTAATAAAAATGTAATAATATGGCGAATTCAAGCCTAAAACGGAAGTTCTAATAATTTGTTTACTTTAATAGGCACTGGCATATATATAAACATAGATCTAAGTACCGGTATTCTAGGTCTATCTCGATCTCAAAAGTGATTTTTTTTTAAACAAATCTAGATCTTCATAGATTTGATAGATCTAGAATTAGAATGAAAATGCTAGATCTATTTTATCTAGATCTAAATCTAGAAAGACTTGATATTAAAATTAAGACTAGACCGTAAATGGTGTAAATCTAGAAATTTTAGTCGATTAGATCTAATCATCTAGATTCTAGATTTAGCCTGCTCCCTGCTGCCTGGGCCATGATCATGACATGATGATAGATGATGCCTGGCCTAGACTAGTAGTAGTACTGTAGTAAGTAGTAGTAGATATAGTACGTAGTAGATGATCAAGATGATGATGATCTAGTATCTAGAATTCTAGATCTACTATAAATGACTAGATCTAGATCTACGTATATTAGGTATGGGAGAATCCCGGAAATGCGAATAAAAAAAATGGCATGAAAAGTTGAGATCGTTTTTTTCATAATTTTTTACATAGGCTTGGGTTTGAAATGGATTATGCTTTTAATATAAAAGATGCGCACTTGGTGTGAATGGTTTTATGTTCCTTAGATATTCAGTAACATTATTTGTTCATTTTTTTTTTTTTTTAAACTCTCAGTATTTAGCAAAATATAGCTAAAAATCGACCTCATTTAAAAATCTTATATAAGCTGTCCTATAAGATATAAATTAAAAAAGAAAGGTTTTTCTAATAGATACATTATGGTTCTGTATGTGTACCAAATTTCATTGTTGTATTCCATAATCTAGTCACGATTACCATGAGTCAGTATGAGGTACCTACTTAGTTTTTTTTTTACTAATGCCATATAGTTGATATAGTACTGTTACCATTCCCAGGTAATTTTTTGTATGAAAAATTTTTACGTTACTTAAATTTTTTTTTTTTTTTATTTCTTCTTCTTCTTCTTCTTCATCGTTCTCATTGTTATGTTGGAGTGTTCATATGACTAGACCAATACATGAGATGAACTGCGCAGTGGTTTCCAAATCAGGGAGCTCTCCATATAGTTTTCTTTCTATTGGGGTGATTTGGGGCCAATGTCTTATACGGGCCTCTTGGTAGAGAGAGCAGTTTTGGAGGACGTGGTCGGCATTTTCTGGTGATACTCCACATGGGCAGATTTCACTGGTTCCAATTTTGAGCTTCCGGAACATGTGTTGTCGCATTCTGTTGTGTCCGGTCCTGAGTCGAAAGATTAGACGTTGGTCTTGTCGGGATAGCTTATAGTAAGCATCATCTTTCTTGTGATTTGGATGGGAGCTCGTCCATTTCTCATTTATTTTATCTACAATTAATTTCTTCATTTCTTCTGGATAGAGAGCAGAGTTTACTTGTGAGTTTGTTCTCCCACTCTTGGCGAGTGTGTCAGCCTTCTCATTTCCTGCTAGTTGTATGTGAGCTGGTATCCATTGAATGACAGTTTTTTTGCTGTTGTGGTTGAGCTTTGTGAGTGCTGTTCTGAGGTTTTTAATATAAGGGGAATCAGAGTTTTGCAGGCTTTGGAGGGTTGTTTTTGCGTCTGTTAGAAAGACAATCTGACTGTGAGGGGAACTTGGATGATTTGCTAGCATGGTAGCAGCTAGTGCTAGTGCTTCCCTTTCTGCTCTGTGACTGTCAGAGAGCTCTCCAGTTGCAAAGGATTTTTCTAGTTTTCCTCCATCTGGCCATTCGATAAGTATTCCAGCTACTCCATTTGTGGTGGCTTTATGGGATGAGCCATCCGTGTAAACTCTGATCCACTGATTTCTAGGGTAATTGGTATGTAGAAAACAGTTCACTATTTCCTTGAGCTCTGTTGGTCTGTAATCAGATTTTCTTTTTATGTTTTCAATATGGTCCCTTATAGTAGGAAGAGGGCTTTCGTCCCAGGGTGGAGATTCATTATAGTGTATCGAGGATTCCAGAGTAATTTTTTCAAGTTGGTGTTTCTTTTTTAGGTTTAGAGATTCCTGTATGAAATTGGTCCTTTTGAGACGTTTTTTTGTGCCAGTTTTGTGGATTTTTGTTCTGAGTGGGTGCCTCTCCAAGGTTTCCAATTTTGTGAATTGGGAAAGGATTTTAATCTCTTCTTTCATCCAGAGAGATCAGGGCAGCGGTTTCCTCCATAGCTCTTATGGGTGTTGTTTTGATTGCTCCTGTCATTATCCTTAGACCAATATTTTGAACCTTGTCTATTTTTCTAAGGTTGGTTTGGGCTGCTGAGCCCCATGCTGTGGCACCATATTCTAGTACAGGTCTTACATAACTGGTATAGGTCTTTTTCAGGATGTTGTGATTTGCTCCCCAATCTGTGCCAGCTAATTTTTTCAAGAGGGATAGTCTCTGGATGCCTTTACTCTGTGTTTTATCTATTTGGTTTTTCCAGGTTAGTCTCGGGTCATAGGTGACTCCAAGATAAGTAGGGCTGTCATTTTTTTCTAAAGCTTCCTTATCTAATGTTAATTTTATTGTTTGTTGTTTTGTTGACAGTGAGAATATGGTATATGTTGTCTTTTTTGTGTTAATGGACATGCCCCAGTCTTTGGACCAATTATTGAGTTTATCAAGAGCATCTTGTAATCGAAATTTCGATGTTCCTACATATTCTTCTGTGCTAATTAAGGCAAGGTCATCTGCATACATGCTGCTCTTAACTTTTTTGGGTAGGTTTTGATTTAGATCGTTTATGAATATTAGGAAAAGTGTTGGGGATAGGACTCCTCCTTGGGGGACACCATTTTTTATACCCATTGTGTGGCTTCTTTGTCCTTGCATGCAAACTAAGGCTTTTCTATTATTTAGATATTCCTTTATCGAGTTGTACATTCTGTGGGATATGTGATGCTGGATTAGCTTGAGCAAGAGACCTTGTTCCCAGACTTCGTCAAATGCTTTTTCTAAGTCAACCCACACAATTGTTGTTGGTTTCTTTTCTTGAAAGCCGTCTTCTATTTCTTGTGTGATGAAGGCAATTTGATCTTCTGTTGATCTGCCTTTTCTAAAGCCAGCCTGGGCTTCAGTGAGTAGGTTATTTGACTCAAGGATCCATGTCAGCCTTCTATTTATCACTCTTTCCATCAGTTTGCAGGTACAGCTAGTGAGGCTGATGGGATGGTAGCTATCCAGTTTATTTCTTGGCTTGCCGTGCTTTAGTATAGGGATCATAATGGCTTTTTTCCAGATGTTTGGAATTCTGCCAGATTTCCAGCTAGCATTGAATAATTGTAGCAGTTTTCTTTTGGCTTGAGGACCCAAGTGAAGAAGCATGTCATTTGATATTTTGTCTGGGCCCGGGGCTTGTTTTGGTTTGAGGGCTTTTAGGGATTCATCTAGTTCCTTCATTTTAAGATTAGTGGTCATTCCCAAGGAGTAAGCTGGATTGTTTTCTTTAAATTTATCTTGGATTTCTGAGTTTACATTTTTATTTCTACTTTCATTAATTTGTATTTGTCCTACGCTTTGGAAAAACTTAATGAATTCATTTGCTGCTTCTTGGCCTTTCAGGGGTTTGTTGTCCTTTTCTATTACTATAGGAGTTGTTCTGTTTTCTTCCTGGTTGAGACATTTGGCTATACGCCAGAGTTTGTGGCCATCTCTATCTACGTTTAGTTGTTCTGTTTTTTCATGCCAACTTTTCCTCATGGCGGAAAGGTAATTTTTCCTGAAAACTGCGTTAGCTGCTTTTAGATTTATGTTATTTTCTATACAAGGGTTATTTTCTACTGTGTTTCTGGCTTCAATAGTGGCATTGTGGAGTTGTTGAAGGTGATCAGACCAGTTGGGGATATAATCTTTTCTTGCTCCTCTAGGAATTGATTCCTTAGCTGCTAGGAGTATTGCTTTGGAGAAAGCTGAGAATGACTTATTAACCTGATTTGATTTACAGTTTATTGAAGTTGTATATAGGTCTGTGAGCTTTGAGAATAGGTGCCAGTTGGCTTTTTTGTAGTTCCATCTGGGGATGGTGGAGTTTTCTGATATTTTGAAGGAGGTATCGATACTGATCAATATGGGTCTGTGGTCGCTGGTGGCTAGCTGGTCTGCAACTTCTCTAGTGCACTTTTTGGATAAGTTGTCTGTTGCAAAGGCTAGATCTGGAGTGGTTGATGTTAGCCAGGCTCTTGAAAAAAAGGTTGGTTTGTCCTCAGGTTTGTTAAGCAAGATAAGTCTGTTCTCTGCTTGCCATTCTTCAATTTCTTCTCCCCTGGCATTTAGGTCTGGGTATCCCCTGCTCTGAGAGTGACTATTCATATCTCCTAAGATTAGACAGTCTTCTTGGTCAGGTATTTGAATGTGGTCAATCTCTATTTCCTTGTCTGGTGGGAAGTAGCAGTTAAATAGATTAATATTTCCATCTGGGAGAATTAGCTTAGTTCCCATTATTTCTGATTCTGAGGAGTTGGGCATAATTATGTCTGTGGTAGGGATATCATTTTTAATGAGGGTGAGGATTCCTCCTTTGGGTCTGATTTCTCTATCTTGTCTGATGCAGGTGTAGCCTCTAATGGAGAAACGAAGATTACTGTTCAAATGAGTTTCTTGGATGCAAGCTACATCAATTTCTTTCTCATGCAGAAATATTTTTAGAGCTTCTTTTTTCTTTTGGATGCCCTCTGCGTTCCATTGTAAGATTTTTAGACTTTTGGTCTTGGAGTGTTGGCCAGTAGTATTTACTTTCTTGTCCCTGCTCCTGGCTCCACAGGCAGAGATAGAAGAACCACCAGCTCGCTTGTGTGGGCTCCTTCGAGGCGGAGAGCCCGGCCCCCTACCTGCGCGGCGGGATTCCACAGGCAGGACGCCACATCTATTAGAATCGTTACTGAACTCCAACATAGATGAGGTTGCGTGTCAATGTGTTATGCGCCAGGAGGCCCATTGACTCCGACTTCAGCCTGCTTTTCTTTCTGGGTGTGCTCCCATAGCCTTTGATCATCCAAGATCATCTGCAAGGCAGCAGGTGTTTATTTTCGGAGTTTTCTCTCCTAGATGAACTGCTATCCCTAGCTAACGGGTTTCATCTACCCGGGTTTAGAGTTAGAGCGCCCTATACTCGTTTTTTGCAATCATTTCCCTGGATTTCTGAGATGTTTTTAGTAAATATTCTAACCACTGGAATACTTCACCTCATCCTCCATGACTGCAAACCAGTTGGTCCGCGGCTGTTTATTTGCTATTCACAGCTAACCCTTATATCTAAGGGTCTTTCCCCTATCCGCCACCTGGGGACGCGCTTGGTAGAAGGTGGTAGCTCCCCCAAGTTTTTTTTGTATGATTGGTAAACATATTAGGCAGGTTTCTGCTAAGTTTCAGATAGCTAATCTTTAATCTAATTATTTTATTAGCGTTTTTGTCAACCCACTGTGTCATGAAAATGAGCCTAAGTCCCACCAAGTTACGGCGGCCATTTTGAAAATCTTAAGATGCACAGAAACATTTAAACTGTGGTTGTGTGATTTATTCTTACACTGGATTAATCTTTAGAATGAAATTCAAGTAGATTTTAGTAGATCTAGTTCTTCCATATGAAAGTAGATCTATATCTACTAATTTAGACCAATAATTAGATCTAGATTTATCTTCTAGACTCTTTATTAGTCTAGATCTAGCTAGACTAGACCTAGACCTAGAGCTTAGCTAACTGAAACTAATATATTTCTATATTTAAGAGAAAGATAGAGTATCATAGAGTATATATATACATATAGATCTATAATATTATTAATTATATATATAGACGTCTAATATATATATATTAGAGAGAGAGATCTACTTAGCCTTGGCCTTAGCATTTTAAATATAAATAAATATAATTTTCAGCAAATTGAATCAGTCAAATCTTATTGAAACTTGAATTGTTAATGATTGTTCTCAGTCTTATCTCATAAAATACGGACATTAACTTAAAAAAAAAAAAGATGATTACATCCTACACCTGTCCCAAGGTCAATCTGTCATGACATTAATCAATGACTTGAACTCTGCCAAGTCATTGGTTTTCCTGGCTGATTCAGGCAACCCATTCTATGCTCAAATAGCTCTTGGCCTATTGAAGAAGGAGCATTTGTACTTATTTGTCCTAGCATATATGAAACAAGGAATGTACCTTTATGCAACACCCATTAGGTTTTTTTTTTAAGTTAATTAACACACAAGTTATATTATGACCTTTTTTAATAGAGAAAATATAGCTTTATTTAACTGTGTCCTTTTTTTAAAAAAATTTTGACTGTAAAGAAAAGAGCTTTTAACATTCAATAATTTTCCAATAATTATTACACTTTTAAACTAACAACATGCATACATACACTCAGGGCAGGATTTAAATAATGGAAGCCCCCTATACTTTTTAAAAAATCTTTAATAGAAAATCCACTTACAGAAGATATTAATTATATCTAAAAGCATGCCATATTTTAAAAGAAAGAAATAGAGTGATAGTAAATTTAATCTCATATTCCCATTAAAAAGAAAATTTCAGTTAAGTTTTTATGTATATATACACACACACACATATATATATATATATATATATATATATATATATATATATATATATATATATATATATATATATATATATATATATATATAACATGCACACACACACACTATATACATATATATATCATTGATGCATATATAATAAAGCTTGTCTTCGAGTCTGAAGATTATTGAAGAATGCAGTATTTCCCGTGGCTATGCAGCCTCAGCTGTGACCTACATATTTTGCCACACCCAGAGTTAGCATAACCGTTGTCTGCCGGTGGTCGTTAAGATTTTAAAGATTTTTTTTGCACTTGTCCTCGGCAGCAGATTCTCTTTTGGTCTCAAATGTATTTAAGATAAAAACTGCTAATTTCTGCCTTTTCTGAAAAGGGTTTCACTCCCTTTCTAACATATAAGACTTAATTAATTACGTAGTAGTTATTTACTAACTAATTGGTTAATTTTTGGATTGATTTGTGCATTATCATCAACTATGAACAATCATGCAAAATTTCAACTTGATCCGAAAATAGGAAGTGGGAGAAAAAATATATCAAAACGGAATGAGAGAATTAAATCCATATAACATCTCAAACAAAATAATTAATCAAAAATTATTAATTAACTAATTGGTTAATTTTTTTTAATATTCATTTATGTTGTGTCAGGTTCAATGAATAATTGTGCAAAGTTTCATCTTGATCTGACAAAGGGAAATGGGATAAAAAATATTTTCAAACTTTTTTCCAGAGAGACATACAGAGTGAGTTGATACAAGCTTTGTAAAAATAGAGTGTATTATAAATATATATTTACAAAAAATTTTTACTTAAAAAAATTGAAACGCTGAGTTACATCTTTAAAACTTAAAAATCTAGATTCCTAAAAAAATAATTTTAAAAGTGAAAACACGTCAAAAAAATATATTTTCTTCTAATTATTGAACCTCTTAAAATAATTTTATATCATTGAGAAAAGGAGAACTAATTACAACTAATTCTTTGCTGATTTACTATCAAAAATTTGATTTCAACAAAATAAAATAAACTTTTATTACAAAAATTAAAGGTAATAATGTCATGTTAAGTAAAGTAAGAAAAAAAGAAATTATGTAAAGAAATTGTATAAAACAATAGCATTCTCTTATTAAGCACATCCTAAGCTTTCATTCGATATATTATTTTTAACTGTATGATAAAATTAGCGAAATGGTACGCATTTAAAATAAATTAAAATTTTCAGAAAATTCAACCTCATGTTGTCCATTGACTTCAATGTTAAGCGAAAACGCGTCAAAAAAAAATGTATTTTTTTCATGGATAGTCCTATAACAATAATTTATATATCATTGCAAAGCTCAGATAGAGTGCTTTTAATAGTTTGGTATCAACAAAAAAAAAAAATTGTCACATACCTACGTATATTATAATATTATGTAGATCTATTCTAGATCTATATATAATCTATCTAGTCTACTAGATGATAGATCTACTATGATCAGTACCATCTAGATCTAGACAATCTAGATGATAGATCTAGAGCTAGTTATCTTCTAGATCTAGTAGTAGTACTAGTTACTAGTAGATCTCTAGTCAGATCTAGATAGCAGATAGAGATAGATATATCTAGTCAATCTAGAATCTAGATAGAGACAGATATAGTGATATAGATTATAGATAGTGATATAGTTACAGACAGTATATAATAGTTATAGCCAATATACTGAATATAGGGCTTATAGGGCCTACTATTCTACTTTTACTGTACTTTTTAGGGTGGAGGCCTTAGACTTAGAGTATAAATATATGACAATTGGTATAGATAATAGATTATATATTTCTAGAATTCTAGATCTAATAGAGATCTACTTAGATTCTGGAATCTCTCTCTCTTAGTTTTAGTTTTATAAATCTAGATTGTGAAGTAGATGGGGCTTAGAGTATAGTGTAATATGGTCTATATAGTATTTAAGCTGCTATATAAAATTAAACTATTCATGGTTTTACTACTATTAAATTCACTTCTAGCTTTATGATTCAGAGCTAGATTTTATAGATTTAAAGACAGCTATTGTTAATAAAAACAATCAATGCAAGAGATTTCGACTAATGTAATTAAGAGATCTGAGCACTCACATAAATAATCACTTATAAACACTCCTACAACTTATATTGGATGTCTGACAAGTAAAAAGAGCCCAAAAAAAAAGACTTTATAGCAGGCAGGCCAAACACGGCGTTCGGGGGCCTTATGGGGTCCCCTTAGCCACCTAAAAATTATCAAAATAATGTTAAACTGTTATGCTGGAAAATATGAGATGACAAGCTACTTGAATCGAAAAATAGTATTTGTTAAACTTAACAACGAGAGTCTGCAGTGAAAGCAAATTAAGCTACATTTTGTCAAATTTAATTGCAAGCCATAGCAAATCATTTAGTGAATGTGATTTTATGAAGGAGTGTGTCGTTAAAGCCGAAGTAATTTGCCTAGAAAAGGTGAAAGCATTCACAGAAAAAGCATTAACTAGGAACACTGTGGCAGATAGAATAAATGACATGTCAGTCAGATTGCGTGAACAATTAAAGATTTTGAATTATTTTCATTGGCTCTCCGTGAGTCAACTGATGTAATGGGTGTAGCAAAGTTGGCTATATTCATAAGGGCCTGTGACAGGAATTTTGAGATACATGAGGAGCTACTTAAGCTCTGTTCTATGCATAACACCACAACAAGCGAGAATGTTTTTGAGAAATTAGAAGAGGTGATATTGCAGTACAATTTATCTTTGGTAAAGCTAGCAAGTCTAACAACAGATGGCACACCAACCATGAAATGAAATGGTTTTGATGCAAAGTTACTGGCAAAAAAATAAGAGAGACTGATGCTAAATTTAAATTTCCTCATTTTCAGTGCATCATTTACCAAGAAACATTCTGCGCAAAGCAGTTAAAGTTTCAACATGTCATAAGATCGGTTTCAGTCGCTCTCAATTTTATTCGTACCCTTAGTTGAAATCATCGCCAATTTTCAATGTTTCTGGATGGCATTGGACACGCATTTGTGTTCCCTACTACACAGAAGTCCACTGGCTCTCGTGTCATAAAGTATTGAAGAGATTTTTTGCACTGCGTGAGGAAATTGTATTGTTTCTGAACATGAAAGGTGAACCTGTTGAACATTTCCAATTGACGAATGGGTTCAGGATTTGGCATTTGCAGTTGATCTCACTGGTCACCTGCAATACTTAATTTTGAAACTTCAAAATAAAGACAAATTTGTCACAACTGCGTGTAATCATGTGATGTGCTTTCAAGCAACATTACGACTGTGGATAAATCAAATATGAATAGAAAATCTTGTTCACTTCTCAACAGGTCAGAAACTTAAAAGATTCAATACGTCTGCAACATTTAATAAATATGTCTTACACCTGGAATCGTTAGTAGATGCTTTCAATGTCCGTTTTCGTGATTTCGTTCTGTACGAACAAGAATTTTCGTTGTTTGTATCTCCATTTTCATTTGCTTCTGAAAATGCTGCTGGTAATGTGCAACTAGAGATGATAGAATAGCAGTCAGATTCTTTGTTGAAATCGAAGTATATAGAATTGGCTGTGCCAAAATTGTACAGTTATTTACCCTGAACAGTACTTTGAATTGCGGAAATTTGCAGCCAGAATCGTTAATGTTTGCAAGCACTGATCTCTGTGAGCAGTTCTTTTCCATAATGAAAGCTACAAAAGTACCTCACCGTTCGAGATTATCTCATCAATATTTGTCATCAGTGAAGAAAGTGTCAGTGGAAAACAAACTTCAACATGACATTAATAAGCTTGTATCCAATAAAAGATTTCAAGCATCAGAACAAAGAAAATAATGCATAATCATATTAATTTTTAATTACCAAATAGTACTACAAATTTAGCTAACTAAGGAACAAGTATGCCATTAATTATTGTATTCTATTGTATTGTTTCTAATTTACATAAAACTAGTAGGCTGTTTTGCAACTGATTTTTGGCCCCTTAGGTCATAGTAAGTTTTTATGCAGACCATACACCTTAATGAGTTTGACATGCCTGCTTTATAGTAATTACAAACAGCTGTAAAAATCATAGTTGAACTTTTATTTTACTTTTCAAGAATTATCTGGCCACATTTCTCTCTGGTTAATTATCCATATTTTATACAGTTGTGTTATTTATTCTGTTATGTTATCATCTATTGAGTTTGTAAATATCTTGGACAGAATATCTTCATTTGTATTATAATCCTTTTCATCTTAAAAGTAAAGTAGCAATTATACATAAAACACCGAACCGTAATCTTCAAATACAAAAACAAAATTTAATAAAATACTCAGAAAGACACAAAGATAACGGCACATTCCTCGTTCCATATGCTAGGACAAATTTGTACAAATGCTTCTTCTTTCCTAGCGCTATTAGAGCCTGGAATGGGTTGCCTGAGCTAGCCAGCAAAACCAATTCTTCTTCTTCTTCTTCTTCTTCGTTCTCATTGTTATGTTGGAGTGTTCAGATGAGTAGACCAATACATGAGATGAACTGCGCAGTGGTTTCCAAATCAAGGAGCTCTCCATATAGTTTCCTTTCTATTGGGGTGATTTGGGGCCAATGTCTTATACGGGCCTCTTGGTATAGAGAGCAGTTTTGGAGGACATGGTCTGCATTCTCTGGCTCGACCATTTCTCATTTATTTTATTTACGATTAATTTCTTCAATTCTTCTGGATAGAGTGCAGAGTTTATTAGTGTGTTAGTTCTCCCACTCTTGGCGAGTGTGTCAGCCTTCTCATTTCCTTCTAGTTCTATATGAGCTGGTATCCATTGAATAACAGTTTTTTTGCTGTTGTTGTTGAGCTTTGTAAGTGCTGTTCTGAGATTTTTAATGTATGAGGAATCAGAGTTTTGCAGGCTTTGGAGGGTTGTTTTTGCATCGGTTAGAAAGACAATCTGACTGTGTGGGGAACTTGGATGATTTGCTAGCATGGTAGCAGCTAGTGCTAGTGCTTCCCTTTCTGCTCTGTGACTGTCAGAGAGTTCTCCAGTTGCAATGGATTTTTCTAGTTTTCCTCCATCTGGCCATTCGATAAGTATTCCAGCTCCTCCATTTGTGGTGGCTTTATGGGTTGAGCCATCCGTGTAAACTCTGATCCACTGATTGCTAGGATAATTGGTATGTAGAAAACAGTTCACTATTTTCTTGAGCTCTGTTGGTCTGTAATCAGATTTTCTTTTTATGCTTTCAATATGGTCCCCTGTAGTAGGAAGAGGGCTTTTGTCCCAGGGTGGAGATTCATTATAGTGTATCGAGGATTCCAGAGTAATTTTTTCAAGTTGGTGTTTCTTTTTTAGGTTTAGAGATTCCTGTATGAAATTGGTCCTTTTGAGACGTTTTTTTGTGCCAGTTTTGTGGATTTTTGTTCTGAGTGGGTGCCTCTCCATGGTTTCCAATTTTGTGAATTGGGAAAGGATTTTAATCTCTTCTTTCATCCAGAGAGATTAGGGCAGCGGTTTCCTCCATAGCTCTTATGGGTGTTGTTTTGATTGCTCCTGTCATTATCCTTAGACCAATATTTTGAACCTTGTCTATTTTTCTTAGGTTGGTTTGGGCTGCTGAGCCCCATGCTGTGGCACCATATTCTAGTACAGGTCTTACGTAACTGGTATAGGTCTTTTTCAGGATGTTGTGATTTGCTCCCCAATCTGTGCCAGCTAATTTTTTCAAGAGGGATAGTCTCTGGATGCCTTTACTCTGTGTTTTATCTATTTGGCTTTTCCAGGTTAGTCTCGGGTCATAGGTGACTCCAAGGTATGTAGGGCTGTCATTTTTTTCTAAAGCTTCCTTATCTAATGTTAATTTTATTGTTTGTTGTTTTGTTGACAGTGAGAATATGGTATATGTTGTCTTTTTTGTGTTGATGGACATGCCCCAGTCTTTGGACCAATTATTGAGTATATCGAGAGCATCTTGTAATCGAAATTTCGATGTTCCTACATATTCTTCTGTGCTAATTAATGCAAGGTCATCTGCATACATGCAGCTTTTAACTTTTCTTGGTAGGTATTGATTTAGATCGTTTATGAATATTAGGAAAAGTGTTGGGGATAGGACTCCTCCTTGGGGGACACCATTTTTTATACCCACTGTGTGGCTTCTTTGTCCTTGCATGCAAACTAAGGCTTTTCTATTATTTAGATATTCCTTTATCGAGTTGTACATTCTGTGGGATATGTGATGCTGGATTAGTTTGAGCAAGAGACCTTGTTCCCAGACTTTGTCAAATGCTTTTTCTAAGTCAACCCACACAATTGTTGTTGGTATCTTTTCTTGAAAGCCATCTTCTATTTCTTGTGTGATGAAGGCGATTTGATCTTCTGTTGATCTGCCTTTTCTAAAGCCAGCCTGGGCTTCAGTCAGTAGGTTATTTGACTCAAGGATCCATGTCAGCCTTCTATTTATCACTCTTTTCATCAGTTTGCAAGTACAGCTAGTGAGGCTGATGGGGCGGTAGCTATCCAGTTTGTTTCTTGGTTTGCCGTGCTTTAGTATAGGGATCATAATGGCTTTTTTCCAGATGTTTGGAATTCTGCCAGATTTCCAGCTAGCATTGAATATTTGTAGCAGTTTTCTTTTGGCTTGAGGACCCAAGTGAAGAAGCATGTCATTAGATATTTTGTCTGGGCCCGGGGCTTGTTTTGGTTTGAGGACTTTTAGGGATTCATCAAGTTCCTTTATTTTAAGATTAGTGGTCATTCCCAAGGAGTAAGCTGGATTGTTTTCTTTAATTCTATCTTGGATTTCTGAGTTTACATCTTTATTTCTACTTTCATTGATTTGTATTTGTCCTATGCTTTGGAAAAACTTAATGAATTCATTTGCTGCTTCTTGGCCTTTCAGGGGTTTGTTGTCCTTTTCTATTACTATAGGAGTTGTTCTGTTTTCTTCCTGGTTGAGACATTTGGCTATACGCCAGAGTTTGTGGCCGTCTCTATCTACGTTTAGCTGTTCTGTTTTTTCATGCCAACTTTTCCTCATGGCGGAAAGGTAATTTTTCCTGAAAACTGCGTTAGCTGCTTTTAGATTTATGTTATTTTCTATACAAGGGTTATTTTCTACTGTGTTTCTGGCTTCAATAGTGGCATTGTGGAGTTGTTGAAGGTGATCAGACCAGTTGGGGATATAATCTTTTCTTGCTCCTCTAGGAATTGATTCCTTAGCTGCTAGGAGTATTGCTTTGGAGAAAGCTGAGTATGACTTATTAACCTGATTTGATTTACAGTTTATTGAAGTTGTGTATAGGTCTGTGAGCTTTGAGAATAGGTGCCAGTTGGCTTTTTTGTAGTTCCATCTGGGGATGGTGGAGTTTTCTGATATTTTGAAGGAGGTATCCATACTGATCAATATGGGTCTGTGGTCACTGGTGGCTAGCTGGTCTGCAACTTCTCTGGTGCACTTTTTGGATAAGTTGTCAGCTTCAAAGGCTAGATCTGGAGTGGTTGATGTTAGCCAGGCTCTTGAGAAAAAGGTTGGTTTATCCTCAGGTTTGTTAAGCAAGATAAGTCTGTTCTCTGCTTGCCATTCTTCAATTTCTTCTCCCCTGGCATTTAGGTCTGGGTATCCCCTGCTCTGAGAGTGACTATTCATATCTCCTAAGATAAGACAGTCTTCTTGGTCAGGTATTTGTATGTGGTCAATCTCTATTTCCTTGTCTGGTGGGAAGTAGCAGTTAAATAGATTAATATTTCCATCTGGGAGAATTAGCTTAGTTCCCATTATTTCTGATTCTGAGGAGTTAGGCATAGTTATGTCTGTGGTAGGGATGTCATTTTTAATGAGGGTAAGGATTCCTCCTTTGGGTCTGATTTCTCTATCTTGTCTGATGCAGGTGTAGCCTCTAATGGAGAAACGAAGATTACTGTTCAAATGAGTTTCTTGGATGCAAGCTACATCAATTTCTTTCTCATGCAGAAATATTTTTAGAGCTTCTTTTTTCTTTTGGATGCCCTCTGCGTTCCATTGTAAGATTTTTAGACTTTTGGTCTTGGAGTGTTGGCCAGTAGTATTTACTTTCTTGTCCCTGCTCCTGGCTCCACAGGCAGAGATAGAAGAACCACCAGCTCGATGGTGGGCTCCTTCGAGGCAGAGAGCCCGGCCCCCTACCTGCACAGCGGGATTCCTCAGGCAGGACGCCACATCTATTAGAATCGTTTCTGAACTCCAACATAGATGAGGTTGCGTGTCAATGTGTTATGCGCCAGGAGGCCCATTGACTCCGACTTCAGCCTGCTTTTCTTTCTGGGTGTGCTCCCTTAGCCTTTGATCATTCAAGATCATCTGCAAGGCAGCAGGTGTTTATTTTCGGAGTTTTCTCTCCTAGATGAACTGCTATAATAATAATAATAATAATAATAATCTTTATTATCCGTAAGGAAATTTGTCTTACAATTTGTGCATTACACCAAACAAAAAACATTATAACTATAAGAAACGAAAGTGTACATTCACACCAGACGCACTCATAATTTACATGTGACAAAGTTTATACCAGATTGTTCTTATTTAATGATTTGATTGCCAGGGGAACAAAAGAGTGTTTGTGTCTGTTTGTCTTTGCTATCGGTGTCTTGTATCTCTTTTGTGATGGTAAAATCCCTAGCTAACGAGTTTCATCTACCCGGGTTTAAAGTTAGAGCGCCCTATACTCGCTTTTTGCAATCATTTCCCTGGATTTCTGAGATGTTTTTAGTAAATATTCTAACCACTGGAATACTTCACCTCATCCTCCATGACTGCAAACCAGTTGGTCTGCGGCTGTTTATTTGCTATTCACAGCTAACCCTTATATCTAAGGGTCTTTCCCCTATCCGCCACCTGGGGCTTGGTAGAAGGTGGTAGCTCCCCCAAGAGCAAAACCAATGACTTGGCAGAATTTAGGTCATTGGTTAATATGCATGACCGTAGGATGTAATCATCTTCTTTTTTGAAGTAACATCTGTATTTTATAAGATAAGATCTTTTGTTTCAAAAACACACTAGGACTTCATTTGATCTCACTTTAATCATCTTTCTTTGTAGTGTTTAGTTGATACAAAAATATTGCTAGACAAGAGGGTATGAGGTGACCACAAAATGCTGAGGATGTTTAGGCAAGTGTCATAATAGATCAAGTCACAAGATGACATTGTATAGAATAATTCTAATTTCACACAATTTTAGTTTGAGCTGTGTTTTTTAACAAGTTTCATGCATCAAGTAATCACTGACCACCACAACTGTTTCTGGTGACCCTGACACAAAAATGCTGGAAAATTAAATATAATAGTATGAAAAAAAAATTTTACTAAAAAGCTCCAGGGGGAAGTGACACTTACTACAACAAATGATAACATAACAAATGATGATGTTGTTTTTTCTGTCTACTTTCCTTTAGTCTCACTCATGTTCTGCGCCAATGAGCTCTTGTTCAGTTCCTTCGCTATCTCAGTCCGATTTGACTGAAGAAATGTGACCTCTATCCTGGTTATTTATAATGTTCAAACCTAAAACTATTCTTAGTTGCTGCATGTCAGTTTTGTTGATGACATTGTGTCCCATAGCTTACCTTCACTCTGTTCTTCACTCAAATATGGTGTCAAAGAAATTATTCTTTAGCCATGTTGACCTTCCTGAGTTTACATTGCATATATATTATAAACTGACTACTTCAGAAAGAAGTGATAATTACAAAAATATGATGTGCTTTGTAGGTCATTGAAAATGCTCTGCTTAGTGAACTTGTTATAAATGAATGGCACTTTGTTTGCCTTGGCCATAAAATGCAAATCTTAAAAAAAAAAAATTTCATCCAGAAATGACGAGCACTGCAACACAACCAGTAAAAAACATGGTGTAGACATGAATGCTGTCAGAACATTTTTTCAAGACTTAGCCAAAATTTCCAATGTTGAAATTATACAAAAAGTAAGTTTAACAATATTGTAAGATGTTCTTTAGTATTTTATATATATTATTGTTTGGTTATTATCTTGTCATACCCAACACTTTCCTAGAAAAAAAATTAAAGACTTTATTCTTGTTAAAAAATGTTAAAATACAAAACTCAGGATATTTAGAAACAAAAAAAATGTTTTCAATATAAATTTAAAGCAGTTTAAAAAATGTAATTGAAATCTATGAAAGAAAGAAAACAATTTAACTGAGTTAGAAAACATCGAAACACGGAGGGTTGTCTGGAGACTAGTTAAAAGCAACTAACTTTTTAGCCCTCTAACTTCTGCCAATCTGGTTTGAATCAGCCCCTCCATTCCTCTTTCCTGCATCATAATTGAGGAAAACAATCATATGCTTGTTGTAATTCTTGTCACTTGCAAGATTTTAAAAAATCTTGGCTAAAATGCATTTAAATGTTTACCATTTAATTGATTAAATCTTTATCTTGATCTGTATGTGTAATCTACAACTGCCACAATGTATGAATGTACTTTCAGATATCTCTAGCAATAGAACAAAGTTTGTACCCATCTTTACCTCAGTCACCACCTGATGTAGAAGCCCTGCGTATCTACCTTATATTACACGAGTTTCATTTGTTTGATCAGCCCAAGTTGTACAGTTCAATCATTTGTCCATTCGCCAAGTCTCTTCTGTCCCTCAGCAAAGTAGCCTTAAATGTATTTAGTAAGTGCACATGTTCTCAAAGTAGCCTTAAATGTATTTAGTAAGTGCACATGTTCTCAAAGTAGCCTTAAATGTATTTAGTAAGTGCACATGTTCTCAAAGTAGCCTTAAATGTATTTAGTAAGTGCACATGTTCTCAAAGTAGCCTTAAATGTATTTAGTAAGTGCACATGTTCTCAAAGTAGCCTTAAATGTATTTAGTAAGTGCACATGTTCTCAAAGTAGCCTTAAATGTATTTAGTAAGTGCACATGTTCTCAAAGTAGCATTAAATGTATTTAGTAAGTGCACATGTTCTCAAAGTAGCCTTAAATGTATTTAGTAAGTGCACATGTTCTCAAAGTAGCATTAAATGTATTTAGTAAGTGCACATGTTCTCAAAGTAGCCTTAAATGTATTTAGTAAGTGCACATGTTCTCAGCCAATAGTTACAGTAGTAAAGCTAAATTGTTTCTGTACTGAATTTCTGGAATTTTTTTTTGATTATTATTGAAAATATAAGTTTTTTTTAATTAGAAAATATTTATAAAAAATTTTATTGAAAATTGTTGAAAATATGTTGTTTTTTTATTAAAAAAATATTTATAAAGATAAACACAGCCTTATACTTTACACCTGGCTGTTGTAATTATTTCATCCACTTTATTTTATTTTTTTTTTTTTTAAATTTTCAAAATCTGAGATTAAATGAAATAATTAATCTATGAAATTGTTATTGCATTCAATTAAATCATTAGGTTTTATACATTTAATTTACAGATTCATGGTGGCAGATTAACCAACCGTCTTTCTTTAATAGATTAATTGTGGTAGGTTGTTTTTTCATTGACTAACCTTCTCAGGTGTAACTATTGTATAACACTCAATTATTAAAATTCTGTCCTGCTTCATTAGATTAATTGGGGTAGTTGTTTTTTTTTTATTATTATTTGACCTTCTCAAGTATATTCTTTAATATTCAATCACTAAACATCTTGTGCTGGGTTTTAAAAAAGATAGTAATATGGCTTGTGCTGGGTTTAAAAAAAGATAGTAATATGTCTTGTGCTGGGTTTTAAAAACAAAAGTTAGGTGCCCAATGGCAGACCACGAATATGATGGCTTGATAATGTAAAGTCAGATCTACAACAGCTAAGAGTTCAGGCATGGAAAATAAAATCACAGGATAGATCTGAATGGAAAGATGTTTTGAAGTAGGCCAGATCCCTCCATGGGTTGTAGTGCCACTGGGATGGATGGGTTTTAATAAAAAGTGTTTTTTTTTCATAGACAAACTTTCTCAAGTATAACTATATTTAAATCATCATTTAAATGTATTTTAGACTATGCTTTAGATACATTATATGTCTATTTGGAAAGTTATGAAAAGTGATACTGTCATGCCTTCATGTTTTAAAGGTCCACATAGAAGATAGTGGTCACACATTTAACTTTGTGATCCTTTGGTTTTCAAGGGTATTATGAAGCCTTTAAAATTACCATCTGCTTAAATTATTTCCCCTGCCAGTTTAAAGAAGGCTGCAATAACTCAAGAATGTCCTCAAATGTCATTTTAAAAAAATGTACTAAATTGAAGCATGCTTCTTTCTGCTTAAGAGACTAATATATTACCATTTTTACTAGTGTACATTTATTTTATTTGTAATTTACATAAATAGTCTTCTCAGTCTTTGTTGACCATTTTGAGAACATTGGATAAACCACGGCTTATTAAAAAGTGAAATGTTAACTCAAACACGTTTTCTTTTCAGATTTACAAAAGTTGTATAGAATTTTTATTACAGTTACCTGACACCACAAATCATTTGGAAGTAAGTAGTTTATGACATTAAACAGAGTTCCAGTCATCAATATTATGTTCTTAACAAATAATTTGGCTTTTTTTTTAACTTTCAAATTTTTTATATTTTAATATTTTTTCCTCCATTTAATTTTTTTTTTTCAGGTTAGCAAAAGGCAGGAAGGGCTTTTTATATCAATGGAAATGTTAAGAAAACTAAATGAAGTAAGCAATTTGTTTTAAAGTGCTCTAAATAAAATATCTTTCTTAGCAAATGTATGCATAGTAAAGCAAAAGCTTAAGCTATGTTTGGTATTGTAACTGGCTGTCTATTATTACTGTACACATTTAATGTATGTTTGGTATTGTAACTGGCTAATATTACTGTACACATTTCAGGTGAATGAAGCTCACAATCAGATCATCCCATATCACAAATTTTATGTCCCTGAATTAAAAGATAGAGTGAATATACGAGATGACTACATCAGCTGGGTACAGAGAACCAATCGCCTAAGCCAGGTGGGCGGTGTGACCATACAGGTGTGCACTCTAATACACAACTTGATCTTGAGCTCACCCAGTGTCCCAACCATTGAGCTGCCACCCTCTTACTTTATTGACCTACACTCGGAAGAAATAAAAACTGGTTTAAGTTCTCAACGAAAGCAGCTTAACTAATGGTTGGGACTTACTGATTTAGTTAATCCATATTTAATTTCTTAAAATCATTTTCATAGCTTGAATTGAGTTTTGTTATCATTTCCTTTTCGTCTTAGTAGATAACTAAAATACATGTATTTTTTAAACTTGTCAATTTTTTCCAGAACAAAATGAAAACAACTAAAAAAAAAATAGTCAAATAGTTATCTATTAATATCTCAAAATAATACTATAACTTCTAAAGCATTAATGGCTTTACCTTAACTTTGAAATATAATCAAATATTGTGTTTGTTTTATCTGGTTAATGTTTTCAGACAGGGTTGTATTTCTGCAATTATCCATTTTTGTTTGATGGTGCTGCTAAAAGTGTATTACTTCAAACTGATGCTGCTCTACAAATGCAGGTAATTAATTAAATGGGAATGCTATTTCGTATTATACATATATTTAATAAATTAAAGAAGCTCTACTATACTGTTACGAATCTTACTATCCAGGCTCTCTGCAAACTGCACCATACACCACCAACTTAAAGAACTTGACAAGTCAGGGCTCCAAAATAACGTAAAGGTTTAATGTCCATAAATAACAGCCAATACTGTACAATTGGCAGCACGTAGAACAGTACAAATAGCTCTGCGATAACAAATATCTCTCCGATAACACCGTTCCGCCGTATCAAGCACTGGCCTCTCCGTCTCGTTCCGGGCTTGCACTGGGTTCAACAGTTCGGGACTGACTTCACACACTTGGGCTCGTTGTGTCGGACTCGATCACAGACCAAGATCAAGACGCCGTTCGTCTCAACTGTACTTGACAGTACTCCGCACTGAACCGTCGTAATGCTCCGTACAGAACCACACAGTTGAACTGTGCTGTAGTCGACCGTGTTCTGAACTCCTGTCGTGAACCCGCTTTCTGAACCTTGCTGTATTGAGCCCCTTTTCTCGACTGTCTTGACTGCGACACCTCCGCTCTTATATAGGGTCCCTACTGGCCTTCTCGAACCGGACAGAACGCCCCTCGACGTTTCTAGGTGGTCAGATGACTATAACTCTCGTGACGCTCCTGAGCTCTGTTCACGTCGGCGATCCTTCCCGAACTGTCTTGTTGACCCTCGACTCGGCTGACAGTCGTAACTCGTCACGCTTGACCGCTCGTCTAGCGCTGGCCTGGGGCGATTTGCGTCGGCTGACTACACATACACACCACTACCCCTCTCTGTGCCACCACCAGGTTTATAACAATACTATCACAAAATTTTTCTATTGAGAGCAACATTTAATCAAATCAGTTATGATTACCCATAAAAAGTATGTTAGTTGGCTAAGCTGATTTTTTTCTAGAAGCAATATAACTGATTTAGAAGTGTATAATGTTTCCATTAAAGTTGTCACTAGTTGTTTTTTTTAAGTACATATTTTTTTACCTTTTCAGAATGCCATTGAGAGTGCTCATAGAATCAACTTAATTAGTTGTTTTACACCTATGCAAATATTTGACCCTGTGAACCCATGTCTTATACTTAAAGTGAGTCGGAACACAATAGTTCAAGACACACTAAATGAGCTGCATTCCAAACATAGTGCAGATCTGAAGAAACCTCTGAAGGTAGGGTCTTATTTTAATTATATAACTTTACTTATTACATTGACTTTATTGAGGTCACAGTCACTAGGTGGAAGTGGATCTGTTGTTGTTGCTTTTTGTCTCAAATTTAAACTGTGTTTTAGTATTTTCATCACACTGTTACTCATTTGTTTGTCTGCTGTTGTATCTTATAATCTTGTTCTGTTTTGTATATAATTTTTACTTTGTGTTACAGGTCATTTTTCTAGGAGAGGAAGCTGTGGATGAAGGAGGCGTGAGAAAAGTAATTCATTGAACATTTTCAACAACTTTGGAACAATAAAATAGAAACATTTGATGGATGATTTTGTAACTCTTAGGACTTGTAGAGTGATAGGGACACAGATTGTAATATTTTTTATCTTCACACTGCTTGTCACAATCCTCTGCTCTTCTGATTTGAGTCTGCAAAGCCATATTTTTTTATTCGTCTTTTCCCCTTTCTTATAATACTTTGCCTTGTAGAATTGTCTTTGAATTGCCATTAGAAAATAACCTTTAAAACTTTGACAATCCTTGCTTTATACTTCATCAATGATCATTTACATTTATGACTTTTCTGTTTAACATCAGTGCAAACTTTTCTCCAACTGTAGCTCTAAAAGTTTCTGTGACCTTCTTTAGATTTTCAAAATTAAATAAATCTAGTAGTTACTTTTTTCTTGACCCAAAATCTGAATGTTTTTATGCAGACACTATCTAACTTATATCTAAATATCTACTGTAAATACAAAAGCAAAATATGTTTAATATTTTTAAAACTTAGTATGTTGTGAACTTTGAACTTGTTGCCTAGATAAGTCTACTTTATTTCTCTTCAGGAATTTTTTATGTTACTTTTACGTGAAGTATTGGATCCTAAGTATGGGATGTTCAAACTTCATGAGGAATCGAATCTTCAGTGGTTTAATCCTTCGGTAAATAGTTGTATTCTATTTTATTATTTTTTGTTTTGAAATAAACTTTGAAAAAGTTAACATTGAGAGGATAAGAAAATGAAATGAATGTATTTCTTGTGTTTACATCCACAGACATTTGAAGATCCTAATATGTTTCACATGATTGGAATTTTATGCGGACTAGCTATCTATAATTTTACTATCATCAATCTTCAGTTTCCATTAGCATTATATAAAAAGTTATTAAAAAAGTGAGTTTGGTTTTCTTAATTACATTCTTATTAATACATAAATAACATTTGATAACAAACATCATTAGATAAGATGCAAGGGGATATAGTTAGCCTGTAAATGAGGAACTAGCGATAACATGATGCAGTATTAAATAGACATTTTTAGATACTTTTTAAAGGGGTCATAACTTTTTTTTTGTTTTTTGAAGTTAGAACTTTTCTATTTCCATTATGGTCATAGTGAGTTGTTGTTTTTTGTTTTGAAGTTAGAACTTCTCTATTTCCATTATGGTCGTAGTGAGTTGTGTTTTTTTGTTTTGAAGTTAGAACTTCTCTATTTCCATTATGGTCGTAGTGAGTTGTGTTTTTTTGTTTTGAAGTTAGAACTTCTCTATTTCCATTATGGTCGTAGTGAGAATTTTTTTTTTCTCCTACAAACTCATCATTTGGATAAAAAACAAAAATTAAAAGAATCAAACCTTCTTCTCACCTGCTTTCATATTTGAAGTTTGAATTTCACCATTTCCCATTATTGTCCTTTGGACCAAAAATGGCACAGACTAATTAGCAACATTCTGACTCCTTAGACTAGATTCTTTTAAATCATATGCTAATCAATATTCTTTCTGCTCATTAATTATTTTTTTTTTGTTGTTAATTTTGACAAATATTTATTTAACACATTATATGAAATTGAACTTTAGTGTTACCCATATGAGAGATTTGACAACAAATGGATTTTATTTGATTTATATACTGTATACTGTTTGTCAGGGATGTCAAGCATTTAATGCAGGGTTTTGAAGCTAATAAAATTAGTTTTAAACAAAGCACCCTAACAAATGTTAATTGTTATAACTTGTACAAATCATTTCAGGCCAGTGACAGTAGATGATGTCAAAGAGTTAGATCCAGGTGTAGGAAAGTAAGAATTTTGTTTATGTAGTAATCCTAAAATAATGATTTTCTAACTAACACATATTATAAAAACAAGGCATCAAGGAATAATTTTTTTATTCATGAATAAATGACAAAGTCTGTGAAATTTCTCACAAGTGTTGTTATAAGTTACTCATTGAAGGTTGAGTGTAAACTTATAACCCAGGGAAATAATGAAGTACTCCTCTCTTGAACCAAGGATCTATATCTCAAATCCTTGTAGTCTGAAACTTTTTAACTAGATAATTTTAGTCTATCCTGAGTTGACAGAGCTTTTTGCAATGTATGTGTTGAGGTCAAGGAAAGTTGGTTGGTTGTTTTAAAGGTACAATTGGTCACAAAATTGCTATGTCTTATTGGAAAATTTGATAACATAAATAACAACTTACTGTTTTATGGAAGTTATAAATCAGTTATTATTTATTGAGCTAAACTTTATTGGCATTCTAAGTTTAATCAACCAAACTTTGCCTTTTTTTTTTTCTTTAAATGTTTGAGATTTAGTTTTCCATATTACACAAATTAAGTGTATAATGTTTCCTAGCATAGCCTATTTCCTACCTTGGTTCAATCTTACAAATATTATACTTGGATGTAACTGTTCCTATTCTAAAAAAAAAACAACAACTTATGTCTCCAACTGCATTCAATTTTTCTTGATCATTTTGAATGTGTTTACAATTGCTTTATGGAGTTTGATATGAAAAAGTTCATCAATTATATATTACATTCTTGTTTGCCTGTAAAATAATTCAAATACATAGGGTGAAAAAGCAGTTTATTATAAAGTGAGCCTACATACTCTGTAGTTATTTGCTTACATTTCATACTTATTGTGTATGCTGGTCTATAGGGATGAAATCAATTTCGCTTGTGACTATTGATTAGAAATGGATATATATAGATAAATAATAATTATGGCAATGTCTTTGATTCCGAAGATTAAGGATGAGTGCATGGCTATGCAAACGCAGTTACGACCTGCATATTTTTTCACATCTGATGCAGATAAAGCTGTTGTCTGCTGGGGTCGCGGCCTTCGTGAGAGCTCTCCAATAGTTTCTTTCAGAGCCCATCTGCTGCCAGCTACTTTCCTGTATGTCAGTGAGGGCAAATTGATGCCTGAGTTGATCTTTATAGTGCCTACAGGGGGCACCTCTGTTATGCTGTCCTAAATAAATAGATATATATGTGTGTTATAAATAAATAAATATATATATATATATATATGCCAGTACTATTCGTCAATGAATAGAGACAAAGGGACAAAAATCTTGTATATTAGAATATATGTATTACATAGAATGGCTGTGCTGTTTAGTTCTATGTCTTCACCTGTTATTAAGTCATCTGTTTATCTATGATCTAGTATTATCTATGATCTAGTATGGAATATATTTGGGCATGAGTATTTTTTTGTATTTCAGAGGCCTACAAGATCTACTTGATTATGATGGAGATGATTTTGAGGCTGTATTTAATTTATCTTTTGAGGTATTTGTTTGAATAATCAGCCCAATTTTACAAGTAACTAAATATTTGAAAACATTTTTGTACAATTACATTTAAAAAATTGATACTATCTTTCAGATTATGCAAGAACAGTTTGGTGAAATCAAGTCAGTAGAATTATGTACAGATGGTAAAAACAAGCTTGTCAATCAGACAAACAAGTAAGTTCAAAAAGTTTACTTTCATATAGTTTATCATTTATTTCTAAAATACCAGTAGAAATCCTCAGAAATGTTTTTCTTTTATATTGGTTTACTAAAATTTTACCTGTTTATTCCTTATATCATATACACGGTACTTAAACTACTTAAACACTTTTCGTGTATGTTCAATTACTCAATAGAAATGACAACATTGGTCAATTTTCCCTTATTGATTTTTTATCATGCAAATTCTTTCTTTTTTTTTTTTAAACACTGAATAGCTTTGATAGTGATAGTGATTGTAAAGCTATTTGTTGAAATGAACACAGCTGTGAAAGACAACCTTTATAATATTTCTTTTTCTTTTATTGCAAAGTAAACATGGTGAAAATATAAATTTAATAAAAACAGATAGTTGCTTTTTTGTAATCTGAAACACCAAATAACTTAATTAATGCTCCTACATTTATGTCTGTGTGGACTAAATTACTATTAGTGTGAGAGAGAATTTCAAAAGATCTAGAACTGCATCTCAACTGAGGAGCCAAAGAATTGTCAGTATATGTACATGTAACATCCAAATGACAGGGCAAACAAACAAAAAATAAGCCTGTATATGTACCAGCTATAGATAAGAACATTTTCTTAAGTCTTAATCTCAAACTGATGAACCAATGATATGTGATTGTGTATGTGTGTTGGATGATTTTGTGTTATAATGAATTGGTTAAAGAAAAGCCAAAGTACATTATCAAAACTGTCAAAAGAGAGTCCCTTCTGACTTTTCCATGGCAGGATGATAGCAAAGGTCTTTTTTAAGGGCTTCTAGAATTCACATGCTGAATTGTCTGTAGTTGGGGTGGGGGCATGTTCTACTGCAGGCCCCAATCAAATAGAAGAATGTATATGTTGATTTATTTTGCTGGAACACCTTTATTTGTTCATCATTCACTGAGACAGCCCACATTATAACTGTCTGCTCACTTCTGATTCTAGTAACCCTTTGCCTTGTTTTATTATGTAATAGTATTGTTAAATCCTGATCCCTTACATACACACTTTTTTCCAACTAGTTGTATGTGATGATCATGCTTCACTCCATTGAAATAGATGATTAAGGTTTCTGATTTTAAGCCAAACCTTACTTACTGTTCCCTTTAATGGAAAGGCATGCATAATACATAGCTTTAGCCTGTGAATTTTTGTGAGCATTAAGAGTGAAATACTTTGTACCGTGTCACTCCCTCGAGTAATAAGATAGGGTCACCCCTTTCCACAATTTAGTCCTCACCCCATATATAAACACTTATTTTTTTAACCCATTAGTTGTAGCTGATAGCTCACTGCCTTCAAGTATGTTTATTTTGAGCAGAACATTGTTTTCCCTGTTCCCCACAACACATTTATTGCCTATTTTTACCTGCCCTTGAGTGCAATAATTAGTGGTAAGTGATTGAGGGAGTTGGGCTTTGACTTGTATATATCAAATTTTAGACATGTTTTCAGCTTTATTTTTACATAAAAATAACTCTTTTTATTAGTACTAGACAATTTTAATTTGATGGATTAAACTTCAAACTTTTAGATATGTTTTGACTATAACCATCTTCAATGAAGTCCAGTAGGGCGTCGGCGCCGAAGGCGCCATTATCCCGTTGATGGTTAGAAAGGCTTTTATCCAACCACCAGGCCTGGACATGGGGCTCTTCACCCCTGTCCTGTCTGAGGGCACCCAACGGTAAACGGCCATATTGGTTGACTGACTGGTAAAACCGGGCCGTGCCGTGTACACAGCGCGCCGTCCCCGGTCCTGGCCCACTCGCTATAAGTGGCCGAGAACAGCGCTAACTGCGGGGAGCTTGTCTCATATTCCTATACTGTAACCGCCACTGTTCCGTGCAGGGACCGCCACTCCAGCTAACGGGACACTGATGACGGCCCTCTTGTGGAACGGCGTGGCGGACTTTTTGGACTGGGTTCCGGGCGTTCTTTCCATCCCAACCTCGAGTGAGAGAAAAAAAACAAAAGCTCACCCAAGGAAGCCCGGCCGGGCCTGGTTTGCTACTCGTACTTAGCCTATCTAGTATCCACCCACTAGACGTATCCACCGGAGGGCCACGCTGAGGCGACGGGTAGCGAATTCCTCCGGGACTATAACCATCAGATTATTCACCCTGCTACATTGTTTTTTGTTGTTTTTTTTTAAGTTTTTTTAAGATTCATTATTATTTCGCATTTGTACTAGATAGTTATACAAGCAAAACTCATAAGTTTTTTCCTGTCTGTACAGGCATGAGTACATCAACCTATATGTTGACTATTTGTTGAATAAGTCAGTAGAAGTTCAGTTCAAAGCTTTTAGTGAAGGATTTCATAGTGTGTGTGGTGGCAATGTCTTGGATTTATTTCACCCTCAAGAACTCCAGGCCATGGTAGTTGGGAATGAAGATTATGACTTCACTGAATTTGAAAAGGTAATTTTTAGCGGCCCCCGAAAGGGGGAAAAGATGCTATTAGTTTTGTGTGGTCTGTTCGTCTGTCCCGTTTAGATCTCAGAAACTGGAAGAGAAAATGAAAATCGGACATCATTTTAGATCATTCAAACTTCTGATGCAACTGATACTTTTTTCTTTTCTGAAAGTGAACCATCTAATTTTTTAAATTATATATGCAAGCAGGTTTTTCAAAAAATTACACCACTTCAGGGGAGGTAACTTTTTTTTAAAATGTCACGCCAGTCATGGACTTCTTCATTAATAAATCAAGCTTCATTCATAGATTCGCACATTGGTACAAAACATTTGCATCTAAGGTCACAATGGTAAAAGTGTCAATGTATCATTATAAAATATATTTTCCATTTATTAACTAACTCATTGAATAGAATACTAATTCAAATGTTATTTTTTAAAAAGAATTTTGATACGAACTTCTTTTTAGTAATAAGTTTCAAAAATAACGAACCACTTTTATATTGCACAGTTTTGACATATCCTCATCATATGGCCTACACTTGACAGTGACAGTCTAAATAAGACTAAATAGAGCCCAGAACTACATAATTATGCTAGTCTAGATATAGTAGTAGTAGATTCTTTATCAAGATTCTATGTTTAGTTTTAGATCTAGATCTATAGTAATCTAGATCTAGATATAGACTTAGATCTAACTCTAGATCTAGTCAATCTAGACTCTAGACTTAGAGGCTAAGATCTACTTCTATATCTATGGCAATCTAGGCTTAGATCTAGTTCTAAACCTAGACTTAGATCTTGTATCTAGATTTAGATCTAAAAACTAGGTCTAGATCTAGCTAGATCTATGTCTAGTTTGTATGAGTATGACAAATGACAATGGAGATATTAATTTTATTTGCAAGGGGAAGTCTTATTGTCATTTGTACACAATTGTAGCTTAAAGTAGGTCAAGAATTTATTTTTTTTCGTGTTGCCAATTTATCTAATTTTGTTAGAATAAATCTTTTTTAGTTTCTCTTTATTACAATGTAACATGTTATTAATTTTGAATGTATGGATAAGGTTAATAAGTGTACGCTAAATGAATATATGGAGATGCTGTGGCAGAGGGGTAAAGCACTTGGAAATGGAAGTTCCGTGTTCGAATCCTGGTGAAGACTCTAGGTGGACCACTTCAGGGGCCAATTTTGAGTTTGTCTCTGTAACCGTGTTTTTTTTTTTTAATATTCTTGTGTTACTTTGATCTCTATTCTAGATTGATGGTTTCTATCTCTGCTAGTCATGCTCACAGATTCTAAAAATAGTTTTCTTCTTGTTATTCATGGTCAGGGACCAAAAGATTTATACATTTTTGTTTTAACTTTTCCAGAATACAGATTACAAAAATGATTATCATAAATATCATCCAACCATCAAAATGTTTTGGGAAGTTTTTCATGAGATGAGCTTAGAAGACAAAAAAAAATTTTTGTGTAAGTTTATAATTTTTCTTTACTAACTACATTTCTATAAACTATTTTTATCTATAAGATACTTTTATGTGTTTTCATATTTGTTTATTCACAAGTGATAATTTTCTTGTCGAATTTCAGTGTTTTTAACAGGCAGTGATCGTATTCCAGTATTTGGCATGAAAAATGTCAAGGTAAGCCTACACACTTTACTGACTGACATTGAAATTAGAACTGCTGAATGGAGATCTACCCATGTCTTTAGGTTCTGTTCAATGAATTTTAACATGAACATTTCAGTCTACCATCTCACAGTCATTTGGTATTATAGTTATTATTTTTTTTGTCAACAGATGACCATTCAGCCTGCAGGTGGCGGAGAGAAATTTTTGCCAGTAGCTCATACCTGTTTCAATCTGTTAGATCTACCACGCTACACTGTCAAGTCCACTTTGAGAGAAAAGCTTCTTTTGGCCATCCAACAGACAGAAGGTTTTGGTTTAGTGTAATTGTAATTACAGTTGATATGACTTCCTGAACTAAGAAATGAAAGGAATGTTTCTTTCTGTGCTAAAGACATAACTTGTACTCCCCATGTAATATTGCTAGATGATAATATTTTAAGAACTGTATTTCAATCATTTACTTATCAGCCCAGGTTTTGGTTTCTTCCATCCTGAACCTGAACCTAATAGTCCCATTAAACATGTGCTGGACTAAATCCATGGCTTTATTTCACATTCACTTGTTTAATTGTTTGTATTCTTTTTAGTTTCACTTTTTGTTTTCTACACTGGTTTCATTTTTTGTGTGGCTTTTAAAACAAAAATAGAAGATAGGTTTTTTTTTTAACTTCAATATTTAGTAGGAAAAATAAAAGCTTACAATTTGTTGTATCCAGGTGATTCTCTTCTAGAAATAATATTGTGCTCTTATTTATTAAAAACGAAAGAATCAGATTTCAAACATATCTAAAATGGGTAGCTCAGAATCCTGTTTTTGGATTGTTTTCACAACTTGTAAACACTGCAGATTAATAACAACTTTCAAAACCTTCACCAATGTTTAGAAATGTTCAGTTTCTATGTTTGGCTTCATCTGTTATGAAGATAAGATCTGATGATATTCAAAGGCCACAGAAAGGAATGAATTTTACTTCAGATCTTTTAAAAAAATAAATGTGCTTACTGATGCTGACAATATTTAGACATGCTTCTTTGTCTTGACAATGTCAAAAGCAAATGTTCTCTAATTAGACAAAAAGATGAGATCAAGAAATTTTATTTTAGATCATTTATTTTCTTTCCCACTTATTGATAAATAGAAATGAAAAACAGTAGTTGTTTTATACATTGGACTCACCTTTTCAAGTCTTTTCATGTTTTTCTTGTGTGTTTTATTTGTAATTGAAACATTCAGCCATGTTTTCTAAGAGCCAACTGGAATATAGATTTACCATTAGGTTTGTTTGGATGGTCATCACAAAATAGTATAGGATTTGTGTGTCTGCAGCTCAAGGGAAATATCATTTCCCTATTTGTATAATGCAATAAGTATTAATTATGTAGGGCCTTGTAGATCTCTTATTGATTTTTCTTTTACATTTATTTTTAAAGCTTAGATTTATTTTTTTTTATTAACCAACTGGCAATTATTTGTCGTTTCTTATTTGAAGCAATAGATCCACCTATTTCCCCTTGTGAAATATTTGAAGGATGTTTTAATACAAGTTATACAGATGTATACAAAGATATATATATATAAAGTGGATTTCTTTAGACATGCTTTTATTCTAACATTCATATAGACTGATGTTTTATTATGATGATTTCTTTGTGCTATGGTATTATATTGTGTTTTGAAAATATATCAGGACAAACTAATGTCTTGTCTTATTTATTTTTCTTGTCCAAGTATTTATTCAGAAAGAGGAATCTGCTTGATTCAAAATAACAGAAAACAGTGAGTGACTTTGTTGAAGTGTGTTTCTATAGTTATTCAATGGAAATAAAGGATCAATGTACATATCCTATAGACTTACTTTACTTGTCAGTGAACTCTTCAAACGCGAGGGTACTTATTTTACAATTGCTCCTGAGATTCTTAAATAATCATTAACATATTGGCTAGAGTACAGCATGTCTCTGCGACAGCTTTCTTGAGCAGTGCTTTAGTTGATGTCCTGTAGTAATAATATTTTCCTTTCTACTGTAAGAGATTATACTTTCCTTTCGAAGAATTTTGACTTTTCTGTTTATTAGGATGGCTGCCCGGGCGTGCAGTTTGCGTGCTGGACTATTGTTTGGATTTATGGAAGGTACAGCATTCAAACCCTGCTCCCATCCCCCGTTGTCCTGCAGGAGGTTTAGACTAGGGAGTAAATTATCTTCAACTCTGAAGGAACACATGTACATTTTACAGACATTTTTTTTATTAATTAGAAAATAAGCGTATTGCAAGTGTCAGTGATTATGGTGCATACTATTTGGAGGTGCGCAGTTGACCAACTTTTTCAATAGGAACCCCATCCTGGCTGTCTTTACATAATCTAACCTACTTGATGTGATGCACACAAAAAGAAATACTAAGAATTACTAGCACTGTGTTGAAGGCTAGACTACTGGCTTGTTACTGGTACATACAGAACACACAAAATGTTCCTTTTTAGTTGAATTAGCAGGAACTTAGCATAACTTTTTTTTAAATAGACTAAGAAGAATCAGAATATTGACTTGTAAGTTCAAATTATCTGTACAAACCATATATTCATTATATGGTTATCTATGTTAGTGTTGGTGTGGTTGTTATTTTAAAAAATATAAACAATCACAGGTTATTTAAAGATCTTAATGAATTCATGCATATGAACCTGGACCTTAAAGAGGAAAATTTTGAATTTTTTTTTTTTAGTTCATCAAACTACCTATTATTTTAGCTAATTGAAAGTTTAAAGCATATCGCTTCTATCTTATTGTATTTGAAAGTATAGGTGAAATGTATTATACTGTTACAAATCTCACTATCCAGGCTCTCTGCAAACTGCACCATACACCACCAACTTAAAGAACTTGACAACTCAGGGCTCCAAAGTAACGTAACACTTTAATAGTTGAATAAATCTGAGCCAATACTGTACAATTGGCAAAACGTACACTGTACAAATATCTCTCCGATAACACCGTACCGCCGTATCAACTCTTGCACTGGCCTCTACGTCTCGTTCCGGGCTTGCACTGGGTTCAACAGTTCAGGACTGACTTCACACATGAGGCTCGTTGTGTCGGACTCGATCACAGACCAAGATCAAGACGTTGTTCGTCTCAACTGTACTTGATAGTACTCCACAATGAACCGTCGTAATGCTCCGTACAGAACCACACCGTTGAACTGTGCTGTAGTCGACCGGACTGTAGTGAACCTTCTGTCATGAACCGTCTTGACTGCGACACCTCCGCTATTTATATAGGGTCCCTAATGGCCTTCTAGAACCGGACAGAACATCGCTCAACGTTTCTAGCTTCGTCACATGACTACATCCCTCGTGACGCTCCTGAGCTCTGTTCACGACGCCAATCCTTCCCGAGCCGTCATGTTGACACTCGTTTCGGCTGACCGTCGTAACTTGTCACGGTTGACCACTCGTCTAGCGCTGGCCTGGGGCGATTTGCGTCGGCTGACTATACACATACCAGTACACCCATCTGTGCCACCACCAGATGTATAACAATACTATTAATGGGCAGCTTTCATATATAATCATAAAGAAGGACCACAAATGAGTACCGGTATATTTAGTCCATTAGAAGTGATGATGTGTGAGAAAAACAAAGTGTCAGACATTCCTTCAAACTCAGGACAAGAGTGATGACAGCCCTAGCACAAGCCACATTACCAGGTCATATCAATGTGTATAAACTTTTTGCTGCCAAGACTTTACCTAATATACTATACATATTGCTTTTCTTCTAATTACCTGATTGTAGATGTTTTCAACAATATAAAAAGACAAATATTTTCTCATTTCAGTGTTATTTACAGATGTTCATTATTGATTTTTTATATTTTGTAAGTGTCAATAATTAGAATACTCTTTATTGGTTGGGGCACCACACAGGATCTGTCAACCTTCTTTTTCCATTTTTCTCTGTCATTTGCCTTTGATAGAATTTTATTATGATATTCTTTCTGAAAATATTGAAACCTGCCTAGGTGGACCACTTCGGGGGCCAATTTTGTGTTTGTTTCCACACAAAATGTCTTAGTAACCTTGTTTAATTATGATTTTGTTCTAAAGTTGCTATGTTCCACAAAATATATATATACAAGCCCAAACCTTGTGCAGTACAGCTGGGGATGATGACTATTAAATAATCATGTATATAGAAATAAATTAATTTATGTAGGAATAATGACTAATTAATTATGCATATATTTATAAAGTTATTAATTAAGTAAAATAATTCAGAGTACTTCAACATGCAATGGTTGCAAAGTTTATTTGACAAAATAATCATTTGTACACATGGTCACTTTTCAATCATAGAGTTGAGTACACACAATGTGCAGAATTTGAAGTTGCTAGTAAAGCTACACCTACTTGCTTCACTAGGGCACTAACCAGAAGTGAATATGGTGTCAGTGTGCACACTTTTAGGGGAGGGCTGGGAGGACCTTAAAGTTTTTACTGTATGGTTTGCTGAGTGTATTTTGCTCTGGTTCCAAGTGACACAAGCAAATACATTTACAAGACAAGATTGCAACAACAATAAAATAATAAGTTCGGAGAATATGAAGTGTAGTCTACATTTAATGAGATGATCATGTGACTCAAAATATTACATAGATGTGATGATGTAGCTGATCATGTGACTTTCAATAGTATACAATGCTCCTGATATTAACAAACAAATATGATGCTAACTACTGAAAGTTAATGACTAGCTAAACTTTGGGTAACTGGCTCGCTGAGCTAGGACAAATTACCAGACTTTTGGGTTCCTGGCTCGCTGAGCTGGGACAAGTTATTAAGACTCTTCAAAGTTGCCCATAAATACAAACAAAAAGAACAATGATGGTGTTAAGATGCTCACTTTGACACAGTTAAAAATGTGCATTATTTCCACTGATGAAATGCATCACACTAGTGTACAATAAATGCACCTGAAAAATGGACACATAAATCAAACCCACTGCAAATCATTCCTCTGGTCACTCTGAACTTTTCCCTTATTGTGTTGATACCAATCTTTTTCTAGGATGAATTATAATTAAAATTTCCAAACTTTAAAGTACTGAACAACTTTTGAATCAGTTTATTTAAACAAAAACAGCAAGTTATAGTTTGTGCATAAATTAAAAAAAAAAAGGATTAAAAATGAACAAAATCTGTCAATAGCAAGACACATAAAAGAAAATGAAAAATGTATTCGACAATTAAAATTCTGTAAACATGAATATAGTAGATGTATACATAAATATTGCAGAAAGTGTTCTGTCACCAAAACAAAATATTTTCTTATTGGAAAGTGATCACGGTGTTAGCAATCACAACTGTTTTTGCTGTTTTAAAAAAATACATTCAAATAATATAAATATTCATTCCAAACATTTTTAAAGCCGGACTGCTATTATTGAGTCAAGATACGAAACTTGCACTGGCTTGTAAAAGAAAGTTTCACAGACTCTTGTGAGACATGGGAGGGAACTCACTATCATCATGTATCCTGAGCGCTCCAATTGGCTCTTCACCCCCAACAGCTCCCTCCATGAGATCTTGGTAGGGCAATGAATCTGAAATGATACAAATAGAATACTGACTTTATTGAATTTGAAAGCATAGTTTATACAATTCTCCTGTGGTCTTATGACTAATTGTAAATTTACTTATCATAATTTTAGTAAACTATAAAGTTGCTTTATAAATCACTCTTTCAAAAAGTCATATTAAAATAGGCAAAGATATTGAAAATGTGTTTATTATTAACAAGATGTTCATTTACAATACATCTATTGAATCACCAAATTAAAATAAAAATAAATGCAACTCAAAACTTGTATCAAACCTTCAAGTATTCCAATTTTTTTTTTTTAGAACTCTTGATATTCTAGAATTGAGTAGTTATCTTATGTCAAGTTGTTTTTTTCTCTTCATTCATTATAACAACAAAAAATTGTAAACTGAAACTAGCAAGGTTACTTTCTTTGATACACCAAATGATGCATATATCAATATCTAAATCAAGCTTTCTATTTTAGAAGTGAACAAAAAAAACACTTGATCCATAACCATAATAATTGAAAATAGTGGACAAGATCTTCAAAATAGTTTTAAGAAATGGTAAGACCAGGAAAGATGAGCTAAAAGAATCAAACATTTTTAAATAACATTTCTAGAAATAAACTAGATCTATACCAGTATATAAACATGCAGTTACTTAGGAATTTCTTCTAGTTCAAAATGTCAAAATGCTGTGTTCAAAGTGTTAAAATTTCTTAACTTCTCTTGACTGCTTCAGACTGTATATTCAGATCTGATTAGATTTGTACTATATAAATAAAAGATTGTCATTCAATTATTGATGGAACAGAATGTTTATGAGAGTAAAACTTGTATTTAATTAAGGCAAAAGGATGAGATTTCAGAAGGAGAATCAATTCATTACAAAATGCAACTATTAGTTATAGATTAAAAAGCCAAAACTGAATCAAGAATGAACAAAACATTTCTTTAACTACAGTTGATCTCTGTTTCTCCCGCTGACAAGAACCTAAGATTTACAATAAAGGTGGGGGAGGGAGAGGGGGGGGGGGATAAAAAAAAAAGGGGGTGGGGGTAAATGAAGACATTTAAATAACATTTCTTTTGATTTAAAATGTGTCTTGCTGCTCAAGTTTTTTTAATCAGATTTTAAAATTCAATACTGTAAGTACGCTATCATCTGGACAATCAGAGAGTTGAACTGTAGCATAAGGTTGTTAACATTGTGACAATGATTGTAGAAATAATATCTTAACCAATGTAATGGCTACCCCTTAGGAGGTAAACCATTAAATGGACAAGCTAAATATCAGAAAAGTAATAATTCAAAAGGGGAATTAATTTTCTGAAGTTAAGATTGTCAAATAATCTTTATGAATATTACTGTATCTATTCATGTCTTAGCTCCAATTCTCTCATCTTTATAAAGCAAACACTTTTCTATTGAGCAACATTTGAACTGAGTGCTTACTTTAACTACTATAACAACTTAGTAAAACATATAAGACATCATAATTTATTAAAATTATACAAAATATAAAATGTCCATGAAAAAGTCAATGATTTGACGCTATAATGGCAAGATCTTTGATTCAGAAGATTAAGGATGTGTGCAGTGATTCACATGGTTTGACTCTTATACATTGCTATGGAATGTATATGTGTTGAGGAAATGATGTCATGTTTTTGTAATTGAAGAGATGGAACTTGAAACAGAAAGCACACGGAGAATGATGAAAGAATAGAAAAAAAAAAAGAGGGAAACAGAGAAAAAAGAAAGTTTCATTTTATAATGAGTCTAGCTTCAAGTGTACTCAATAAACTTAAATGAGTTAGTAGAAAATGTGTGTACATAAAATGAAATTGATTAATGCAAGTGTAAAGTTTTATTCCTGACTGACAGAAAATAGAAAGATGTATCCAAGTAATTTGTTACTACTGAGATTTAGCTGTTGATCTGGTACCACACAAAAGAATTCAATTTACTTTTTGTTAGTTTTAAATTTTAGTTACTAAAAGCATCATTTAGGAATAACATTATTCTTTAGCTATAAATAGAAACTAGTCTAATGTTCAAAACTTGATTCAATCTTCCAACAGTTACCAGCAGTTTATGTTAAGCACACACATTTTTTTTTTTTTTAGAAAAGTAACAACAATAATAATGTACAAATGACCTACAGTCTATACAGGCTGGGTCTTGAATTGATGATTTTGTTGATTTCTTGAAGTAGTAATTTCAGCCTACTATTTAACAACACTTGCTGTAAAATTGTTTTAATTGTAATGATCAAATAATGAATGGCAGTTGACAACTCAAGTCAAGTAAGTCATGTTTATCCCTAAACAGCTTTATTGTTAAAAAACATGTTCATAACCATTGAAATAAATGGTAATATGGAAAAAAAACAACTATTATGTACTTAATGGGAATTGACTTTAACATGATATCTTAATTGGTTTGTCCCAAACTAGACCAAGCCTGTTAAGACTGGAACAAGACACTAGTAACATTTTCTGTTAAAAATAAATAAGACACCATTTGCAAGCTTTATTTGGCTATAAAACTGTATTACTGTAGATCTTTTAATGTTTGAAAAGAAATGTATTTTAATATGTGTTTTTATTTAATAGACTATATAAAGGTACATAGAGTTTTAAAAACTTTCCAACTGAAATTTAGAATTAACAAGATTTTAATAGTCAGTATTAAATATAATATGTGTAGGCTACTTAATGCCAAATATTATTTCAATAAATGTTTCTTTTAAAAAGGCAAACCAATTTTTTTATTTTTCTACATTGAACAAACTTTGTAAAAAAAAATATAAAAGTTCTTCTTTTTGTTTTTCAAATTTTCTGATGTATATCAAAACTATTAAAATTAATGAATCTTTTTATTTATGAGCTGATTAAAATTAATTAAATAACTATGTCTTACCAGGGGTGCCACTTTTCCGGAATAACCCGGAAATCCGGGTTTTGAGGGGTCCGATTTTCCCCCCTCCGGGTTTGCCTTCAACAATTTTGTTAAAATCCAGGGTTTTAGTTGATTTAGATTTTTTTCGAAATTTCTGGTCATTTTCCCCCGTTAATTTTAGTTTGCTAATTCCGATCGCGCGAGCCGCCATTTTTAAACAAAATCTACCAGTCTTATATCTCGCGATTCGCGAGACTTTCACTTTGCATGCGCACTCAGCTCTATTTACCTGTACAGCATTTTTTTTTTTTAAGTGACAAAAAAGTGTAAACATTCTTGATCTATAGAGAATATATAGATCTACGGAACGCGCCTCGAATCGGCTCGATTTAGAGTCAGATCTATTTCTATGATCAATCTAGATCTGATCTAGACTGTAAAGTCTTGTATTTAGTATAGATATAGTCTAGATCTACTCGCGTACCTAGTGGCTAGACCTAGATCTAGAAATAGAAAGAAGAAAAAAATTCACGAGTGAGAAATTTTTTTTTTCTTTCCGTGTTTTATATTTTAATATTTGTATAGGTTCTAGATTTAGGATATTTACATCGTTTTTAGATCAGAACTAGAATTAACTAGATTACTAGATCTAGAATCAATGATTGAAGAAATAAATTAGTAAGTTTGCGTTCGCCTGAAGACTTAGAGGCTAGAAAAAAATAGATCGATTGGTCAATAGATTTATACAAATAAATTATAATTATGTACAAGCAGTCCAGCACATTTTAGCCATCTAGGTCTACATTTAAATATTAGAAACTAAATCTAAATGTTCATTTTTGGAGTACATCTGGACTAAATCAATTTTATCTTGTTGCAATAGATTTACAGGTCCATGCATGTACATTGATGGAATCAGTTTTATCAATGTTGATTAAAGTAGGCTGCTTCAAATGAATAATGAGGGAAAAAATGTTAAGAGAGAAACATCATTTAAAATAACTGTGTGTTTGGGTGGGGGGGGGGGGGGTACAAACATTGTTAACATAAAATTGTACTAAATCCTCTTAACTTGTATTACTAGCTTTATCAATAAATACACACAAACTCTATTTATTATAATGATAGGCTTACTAATTACATATTTTAAACATGGGGGGCATATTATGATATAGATCTAGGTAGTAATTTAATACTTTTCTTCTTTCGTAAAATTTTGGTGCTTAAATTGTATATGCGGTACGTTTCAGGGTTGGTAAAGTTTGGGGTTTATGATTTCAGGGTTTGTAAAATTTGGAAATTCGGGTTTCAGGGTTTACTTGGTCTCATGGGTGGCACCCCTGTGTCTTACCAAATAGAAATTATAATTCTCTATTTATGTGTGTATAAATAAATAATTATTTATGTGATGTGAATATTAATATATATTATAATACATTCATTCAATGACTTAAAAAAATAATAATGTTACCCTAAATAGTGCAAAAAACTTATATATTAATATTACAAACGATACTCTAGATAGGCATTATTTTGTTTCACTCAAACAAATAATTTTGAAAATTCTTTTTTCAGCCATCAAAAATTGATACCAAAAAACTATTCAATAAATCTCAGAATTTCATGACAAATAGTAAAAAAAAAAGCAAACTAAAGAAATACATACTGAAACTAAAGATGTTAAAATATAAAAACATTCACATAAAATGAAATTTGGAAAAAAAAAACAACTAATCCATTGCCACAATATGAACAAAAAAAGTTAAGTTCATTCTTCTACAAGGATTGATACCAGAAAGAAATTTATATTAATGTGGGAGAGAAGGCACATTTTATTTGTTGAGTGACTTTAAAAAATAACTAAAAAGAAGGGATAATGGTTTGCATGTATCATACATTTATTTTGCATTGTGCTGTAAATGTTTTCAGCAGACCATAACTAAGCATTGGATCCAATTTGATTTACCTCCTTCTGAAATAAGCTCATCCATCAATGCTATAGGGTTAATGTCCGCCGTCGCCTCCTGGGGGCCCCCTCCTTTCAACATGTCTGCATAACTCTTGTCTCTTTTCCACAGCTCACTAGGGGGAGCCACCAGCGGGGTGCGGGGCTTACCTGTGGGAGCCATGGCTTCTGAAGAATTAGAGGATTGGGGTCTTCTAACAGAGGCTGCATATGATGAGGACTCATCATGATGGCCTGTTTGGGTTAAGGGTCGGTCACTAGAGCCTTCCTCCAGCAACGAAGCATGTTCTGGTGGCTGTCCTTCAAGCCTTCAAAATAAAACAAAAAGAAAATTCACACAAATCAGGTAAAAATGTACATAATCATTAATTATCCAATTATGTTATGTTGAAAAGCAAACAAAATGTAACTATAAATTTGTTTTAAATGCTAATAAGTACATTGTGGTGAAATAGTTGATACTTGTTTATATTTGTGTCACGAATTAGTTCAGAACATTGATTTAGTGTGTTACTATCTAGGTATCTTTGTTCAGTTCATGTGTTGTTTTTGTTTAATAAAGGCTTGTTTTAGGTTTCTCTACAGTGTAAACTTTAAATCTTATTACATACAAAACACTTGTAAAAAAATATTTGTTATTTTGCTACATATTTCTCTCTCTAATGTGGACAAAATGTCACAACTAGCTCAAGACATTGATACATTGGCCTCCTTCAGTCATAGAACGACTAAGGTTCATCTCGCACATTTCCTCTTGTGGCTGTGGAGCCCTATTTTGAAGAGACACTAATATCACAGGTTAAGGTGGCTTTAGCTTCGGTGGTAGAGGAGCTGGCCATTTTTTCGCATTGTCCGTTTTTCTTCCAGGGCTGAGGCTTATGTTCTTTCACTATCCATAGCTTTCTTGGTCACTGTCTCTCTTCATCTGGTGCAGTCTAGAGCTATGTCTTCCCAATGGTCAGTATTGATATTCACTGATTATGTAATGGAGGTGGTGGCGACCAGTTTTTCTTGAGCCAGTCGCGAGTTGGCCGTAGAGGATGACTTTCGGGATGCGTTTGTCCTTCATCTGGCAAACATGTCCAAGCCAGCACAAGCGGCGTTGTCTGAGGGCTGTAAAGATGCTGGGAATACCTGTTCATGCAAGGATCTCAGTATTGCACACTTTTTCTTTCCAAATGATTTTTAAGATCCTACAGAGACATCGCAAATGGAATGACATTCACAGCTGGATTATAAATTGCATGGTACTGTGTACCTTCACTGTAGAGAACCCTACTTCTACACAGAACTGAACTGTCTTAGGCTTTACTTTAAAAAAGTACTTCTTTTGGAGATAATCATGTTTATATTGTGGATTATCTGCACATTGAGAGATCATGTCTGATACATTCCTGAAGAGTTATCACTCCTCATTCCTGGCATTATGCTGGTCTTGTCACATTGGCTGGCCCCCTACCTATGATGCCAGTTTACAATATGTTAATACATGTAACTGTATAAAACAAATAAACTTACATATGTGTTCTTAACAGAGTACATTCACCACCTTCATTAGGGTCAATATTGTAGATGTAAAGATGGCCTTCATGTGTGGCAACTAACAGACGAGGGATCTTTTGAAGCCTAGAAGAAAGAGAATGAGCAGACTGATGAGATTTGTCCTGAACATCCTTTATCCTTAGGTCTTTAGCTATATGAGACTTACATATTAGACACAAATAACAAGCATTTCTCATCTAAAAAAAAATATTACATATTATAAAATCATTACCTTATATCAAGCTATTATATATTTTCTTTCTTTTTTTTTTTTTATGAAAAAAAAAAAGGGGGGGGGGGAGGTGCATTTTACACATTCTAATATAAAGTGAATTCTTCATACAAAACGAAAAATTATTAGTTCACTAAACAATTTTGATCTAGTGTAAATACAAAGTTTTAGCAAAGCAAAAGCTTTACAAATTACTACTTTGAGCAGAAATAAATTCTGACCATATTAAATTAATTCAATAAGTTAAACTGACAGTAAAAAAAATCTGTTGTACCAAATGAGAATTTTTATAATCAAATTTAATGTTAGGATAATTTATAATATTTCAAAAGCTATTTAAAAAAAAAAGAACATAACAAAAGATAATAATACAAGGAAATGCAAATTGACAACTAATAGTTAATAATTGAAAATTTCAAAATATGAATGAGTATGAAAATAAGTATGAATTTTTTGTAGTTCAAGGAAAAATATATGATTTATATGAAATTATGTATACTGAAAATGTACAGTTCTTTAAACAGCTTGAAGTAACAGGTTGAGTTTATCAATAATTATTTCTAAGATAATTGAGTTGTCAGTCATGACAAAAGTTTTGTTGTAAATATTACACAACACAAAAACATGCCACTCTCTGAGGTCTCTTGCTAGTCTTTTAATGGCTTCACAGCTCTTTCTTATCTTCTCAGCTTCATCTAGTACGCTGCATCGCTTCTTTCTGACCCAATCCAGTTCTAGAAGGAAAAGGAATGGTGAAAGAAGACATCTCTGTTCGACTCCTGTTGTGACTGGGAAATTCCTCTGACAATTCGCCACTGTGGACTATATGGCAGGAGAAACAATCTAAAGGTTTTTGATGATAGTTAGTATTTTATTTTGGATTCTATAGTGTCTCATTACTTGTTATGACATGATTAGGAATTAGTTATTTGTTTCGGGAATAGGGTAAAGTTTTACTTAACGACGATGACGTAAAGTTGGTTAAAAAACAAGAACGCTCTAAGTGACGCTAAAAAGAAGACAATTCGTATAGAGCAGTACAATAGATATACTGATTTACGGACATAGCTGACATCGGACAATTCCCTTCTTGATTATTAAATATATTTGTAAAACAACATCAGCGTCGACTACATATTTTGATAGTTTTGGCCTTTCGCTGGTGTTCGAGTTCAGCATTACTTCCAGTCAGACGTAGATCTACACTAGATATATTTCCAAGAATCAACACCGCGCGGAAGCCTTAACACCATATAGTTTCTCTGTCAATACTATTAAAGGCATATTCAAAGTCAACAAATGTTGCCTAGAGGGGAGATTGCCATTCAACACCTAGTTTTGTCTCCAATGGGCACATTGTAATTAGGGATGATGTTCAGTTGTTGAATATCTCCTTTACCTTTATACCAATAAGAAGTTTGGGGATGATGTTCAGTTGTTGAATATCTCCTTTACCTTTAGACCAATAAGAAGTGTTGGGGATGATGTACAGTTGTTGAATATCTCCTTTACCTTTAGACCAACAAGAAGTGTTGGGATGATGTACAGTTGTTGAATATCTCCTTTACCTTTAGACCAATAAGAAGTGTTGGGGATGATGTACAGTTGTTGAATATCTCCTTTACCTTTAGACCAATAAGAAGTATTGGGGATGATGTTCAGTTGTTGAATATCTCCTTTACCTTTAGACCAATAAGAAGTGTTGGGGATGATGTACAGTTGTTGAATATCTCCTTTACCTTTAGACCAATAAGAAGTGTTGGGGATGATGTACAGTTGTTGAATATCTCCTTTACCTTTAGACCAATAAGAAGTGTTGGGGATGATGTACAGTTGTTGAATATCTCCTTTACCTGCTGCCTATTCTGCAAGATTACGTCAAATGATTGTTGATCCTTTCTAAGCATTATTGTGAGGTGGGTTGAAAAAAATGCTTCCATTAGATTCCCATTTTTGTAGCTCATCTACTCCTTATGTAATAATTTAGCACCTTGCATTGTTAATTTTTTTCTATATACTATGCAGTCAGATGCTAATCATTTTTTGTACCTGTACAAAAAGATCAATTAAAACTGAAGCAAATAGTTCTGTCTTTAGTTTATAAGCTTTAGTTTAATTATTATTATATTATGGTTTCTCTGTGGCATTTTATGTCTCAAAAGACTATCTTTTCCCTTTGCAACTTCTCATGTTACTATAGAAGCCATATGGGCAAATGTAATCACCATCCTTCTTTCTACTTTTTGTGTGTACACCATTTGCATTCCTAGACCTTTCTTTTATATTTACTCTCCATCAGGATTTATCTAGTGCCTAATTTTCCAAACAGTTGGTGTCAATTTTGAAGAGCTTCATCTCATTTAAGGGTGTACCTTAAAACCTACAGCTCTACTACCTTTTATTAGATGACAATACAGAATGCCTTGTGCAAGTCAACCTGTACCCTCTGGCTATTTGCAGCACTTCTCCATTAGTTATTTTATCTTGCCACCTTTTCTTTAAAAATATGCCTTAAGCATTGGAGGGGGAAGATATTCAGCTTTTTATCCTGCCAAGAGGAGATTGATCATGATTCACTACCATATAGTAAAGTGATCATCACACAGACTAGGGATTCGGTATTGGTATTATCCCACATTCTTTTCTGCAGCTGTAACATTAAGACTTAATGTTATAGTCATACATATTTTTAAACCAGTGTTTAACTTGTCCCCATGTAGGCAGCTAATAAGTTTAATAAGAGCCTGTAGCTATATCTGTAGAGACTTTCTGTACACTTCCTGTGATGTTTCATCTTTTAATTATAATTTTTTTTTGTTTTTGTTTTTAGTTTCAGTCTTTAACCAGTAATTAAATTCAGCACAATGGCTTATTTTTGTTTTGCAGATTAATTGCAATAAATTAAATTACAGCAATAAAGAAAACAAAAAAAAAACTTAGCATTGGTGATTAAAACAAAAGAGAGAGAGAGAGGGCGGGCCATCATAATTTTTTTTCTTCTGAAGAGCTGGTACATTTTAGTACATTTTAGTCTTTCTGTTATATGTTCAATAATACATTTTACTTAAATCAGATTATTATAGAATAAATGAAATTCCAATATTATAAAAAAAAAAACTAGAAAAAGACTTAAAACTACAACATATTAGTTGGTTTGTCTACAAGCTTCAGAAATTAAGCCCAGATATTCTGAGCAAACAATATCAGGCAATATGCTTTGGTGAAAGTAAGAATTTCTGGCAATGCTATTGCTTCAAACACAAATGTTAAAACTTAAGATGTTCAAATAATTATGAAATCTAATCAATAAATGTAAAACTATAAGCAAACTGAAACTTACAACTCTACACTCTTGTCAGATGGACAGATAGGGGACTGATGGAAGCTGAAAGTTTACATTGCCAACATTCTATTTGCAACAATAAAAAAAAAACAACTAGCCAATACATAAAATAATAGATACCTTTTAAGTTCACTCATGATAATTTACACTTTCAGATTTAATATGAAAGTTCTCAAACATATTTAAAATTTTTTATATCGTTTAACAGCCATCTGTAAGTATGCTTTGTAGCTATAACAAATATACTTTCTTTACACATTATAAATGAAACATATTTCAAAGCAGATAGTAAATTGGTAAAGAAGAGACCTACTTCATTCATGTGCATGATGCAAATACTTACAAAAGTACATGCTAATAAATGTTATTTTACAGACTTACGGGGCAATAGTGCAAACACTCTTTAATCCAGCATGGGGCAAGCGAGCTGTAGCAAAGGACCGCCCTTGGTTCATAACATCTGAAATACCTGCTGGCAAATAGCTGGCAGATGTTCTGAATGTGCTGTTAAGAATACCCATCCAAGATGTATCTTCCTGAGGCCTAAATAGACAAAGTGATGGTCAAGACTAGGTAGTTATTTTAAAAAAACATGAAATTTAATTGGTAATCAGAAGGAATTGTCTAAAGCCAGATTTTTATATAAAACAATTTATATATAAGTGGCATAAGCAAAGAAAGCATCAAAGATCAAATAATTAATTCAAATAAGGAACAAACATTTTGCTTTTACTTGTACATATATATATAAAAAAAAATATTTATATTTATGAAAGAAAGAGCCTATAGAACTAAATTATATCATCAGTGAAATATCTTATGTTAATATCTAATCTTAAGTTAAGTTATACAGGGGTTTTACTTTTCCTTCTGCTCCTCAAGTTTGAAAATATGGACAGTTTCTGTATTGCTGCAAGTACACAAGAACACAGAGTCCACACTAAAGGCCAGACACTGAATATCTGCACACCTGACAACAAAAATATACTTTTTTATTCATTCTCAAGAATTACAGGATAAAAATATGTATACATTAAAAAAAAAAACAGAAATGCATCACTAACACTAACTAATCCATACCTTTTTAGGCCTCTTCTGAATTCAAATAGTTTGGCACCATCAGGAAGACTAAAAATTCTTATGACAGTACCCTGTAATTGAACAGAAAATTCCAAAATAATATAAATAATGTCTAGAGATTACCAAAACAAATTAATTAATAAATTACAGATAAAAATACACATTTAAAGATTAATAATTCTTCAATCTATTACTAATATATTTTCGACCTATTTTTGTTTGGGTGGCAGCCTTTATTTCCTTTTTGCATTACATAGCACAGCAAAGTTTAGATGCATTTCAACACCTCCATGGATAATTTCTTCCACCATGTCACTAGGGGAATTATAACCAGTGTAAGCAACAACTGAAATGTTAGAGCACATTTTTTTAAAGTTCTGATTGACTCACTGATTATTTTCTCTTGCTAACGACCATAAATGCAAAAGATTGCATAATATTTAACTTGGCTTAGAGGGGGTAATAAACTAGCTTTGCACAATGATCCAACTAAGAAGATTCAACTTTCCAAATATTTTTTTCATTTAACAAACCTTTTCTGAAGCCGTAGCAAGTCGTGTACCCTGAGGGTTAAAGGCCACAGCTGCTAACGGATTATCATGTGCTGAAATATTAATGACAGCCCTCTGAAAAAAAAAGAGATATATTAATGTCAATTAGTTAAGTAAAATGGTATAAGATTCAAACAATTACAATTATCACATATTCTCTTTCCATAAATCTATGATAAAAAACTGGGATGAAGGACTATCAATAGTCAATTATTTATAGAAGAACTAAAGAATGTTCTAATAGATTTAAACAGCAGTTACCAAAGCAATAGTATCAAAAATCTGCACTTCACCAGTTTGAACACTACCGGGATAAGCCAGGTAAGCATGTTCATTGTGAGGAGACAGAGCACATATTCCTTTTGGATTGGGTGGTGTGTCTCGTATTGTGTGAAGGACCTTCATATCACGTATATTATGAATGTAAAGACTCTCCTCCAAGCATACAACTAGTCTCTGAAAAAAGAGGAGGCTAAACTGTTTCAAAAAATGTTATTAACAAACAAAATAAGTAACTTTTATACTTGATGCTTGTAAAGAAGTCAAACAATATCTTTTTGTAATATTATAGAATTTCTGGTGCCATACCCAAGAAATAAGATAGCTAACTAGTCCAAATATTTACCTTTAGCTGTAGAAATCAAGATAAAATTGTTGAGTAAGTAAGCATATTTTTGTCAAGAATTTAGTGTCAAACAATCTCTTTAGGGTACCTCATATTTGCTTAGGAAGTTTGTAAGGTACTGGACACAAGAAAACCATTGATAGTCTGGCTATAGAAGCAAAAGCAATCCAAAAGTCTTTTCAAACTCAATGGACACTATACTTTTTAAAAAAGAGGTGAGAGAAGGCTCACTAAGTGTAAACAACTACTTTAAAATTTAACTATACAACTGCATTTTTGTGATTATCTGACAGTTAAAAAAAAAGATAACAAAGAATTAAGACAAATCTACAATGCGTTTGCATACTTACCATTCTGTTGAGCTTGACAGCCAAAATGGCATTGGAATATGAATAATTGCATATTTCTGATCCCTTTTTAAAATGACAGACATCTAACTTTCGTGGATGATCACTGCTAACTAAGGCAACCAAACTACTAGCAAACAGTCGCTCAACAAGGTGGATATTAGGACGTTCTAAAAAAAAAATAATAATACTTAGTACATTACTTAAATATAGAAAGCTTTTTTTTAAATGGCTTAATTTTTTTAAATTAAATTAAAGCAAAATTGCAAACCCTGTCAAGGTCAAAAAGTTCCCACATATATTATAATCTTCTATGAATATTTTTAAAAATTCTTGTCAGTAACACATACATGAAGAAGGAACAAGGTAAGCTAGTTTTAACAAATTGGTATGAAAATAAAGTGGCATGTGACTAAATAATACATCTAGGATAAGATATTTTGTCATGACATATTTTAAAAAAATCATTTTGCTTGACAATATTGATCATCTTACCATTATTTTCATGTGTAAATTCAAGATTCTCAACTGAATTGAGAGGATATAACTTGAAACCAGTCTTAGATCCAGTTTGTAAAGACCTAGAGGGAGAAAGATACAAATAATTTAGGATCAAATTTAAACTAGGACCTGGATAGAAATTTGCAACCACACATATCTAATTACAAAAGTCTAAATCTTCTATGCTGTTCCCGTGGCATTTTACGTCTCAAGAGATGGTCTTTTCCCTTTGCAACTTCTCATGTGACTAAAGAGGTCAATCCTTGATACACAACTGCAATCACAGGTTGGCCATATGTAGCACTTTCACCTTCTTTCTACTTCTAGTGTGTACGTCATCAGCAATCTAGGAAATTTCCTTTATGCTTGCTCTATATCTGGATCTATCTAGTGCAGTGTTTCTCAAACTTTTTTGTCTGGCGGCACAGTAAAAAAAAAACGACAAAAATTTCCTGGCACACCACGAAGAGCAACAGTTGTTTTATAATAAAAAGGAAAAAAAAAAGATTTTACATGTGCCTGTTTTTGAGAGCAAATGCGATCTAATCGAGGCTCCAGAGTCGACAAACAAGCTCGCATTTCATCGTCTATTGTAAAGAAGTCTCTCTCATTTCTTAGACTTGATTTCAGTCAGTGCTGAAAATCCAAACTCACAAAACCATGAAGATGCAAATGGAAGAATTATTTTGATTGTTTTTAAACTGATTGCAGGATACAATTGAAATCCAAAACACATCTAGGCTTTTCTCGGCAAAACTTGACTTAAGAACTGCATCGTTTTTTTAAATTAATGAGCTGCCCTGCTTCTTCAGTTGTCAGATTTGTAGCTTCATTGTTTCCAAATGGATAGCTGACCCATCCATATTACTTCCAACTGTTGGAAATTAATGCTGCAATGCTGACTGTAGGTGTGTCAAAGTGTCCAGAATTTCGGGGGTGATTTCTTTATTTGAAGCACATTCATTGTAAGTAGGAAAGCAGGACTCTTACTTTGCCAAAAAGACAATTTTTCACCAAATGACTTTCAGTTTTGAGAATGCAGTGATGATGGTTTTCTATGGTCCTTGAAGACTTAAATTCAATGAATTTAATTTGTCAAATAAATCAGACAGAAATGTCACCTTAACCCACCAGAACTCGTCATGAATAGAAAATCCAAAGTCTTTTTTTTCAGCCTCCAAGAATGAAATCAGCTCAGCCTTGAGTAAGACAACACCTTTAACACTTTTCTGCTGGAGAGCCAATGAACGTTGGTGTGATACAGGAGACATTTGTAGTCTGAATCCATTGCTTCACGAGCTGAGAGAAAATCAGGATGCAAGCGGTCGAGATTTGATGAAGTTTACAACTTCAATCACTTGATCCAGAACAAACATCAAATCTTTCGGCAAAGATTTAAAGGCAAGAGCTTCTCTGTGGATCATGCAGTGAACAACTAATACATTTGGATTTTCTTGAAGCATGGAAGGACAGCCTTCAGTGCAAATGCTGACACAGTTTTTCCACTGTAGTTTGAATAGCAAAATGTTTTCGTTCACCACTTTGAAAATATCTTCGCCTTTGGTCGTAGTTGCAAAATAAGAATTTGTTGACACATTTTTTATCCATTATGAACCGAATAAAAGCTAGCAGCTGGGCTTTGCCGCTAGCATCACTGGATTCATCAACTTGAAGAGACCACAGTAGAGGCACTTCATCATCAGTCACATCGAAGTGTTCGCAGATTTGATCTTGTAAATCTGACGATAAATCTTCAATTCTGCACGAGATAGTATCATTTGACAAAGGAACTTTTTTAACTTTTTCGGCGGCATCGGGTCCAAGGATAGTTTCAACAACTATTGCTAAAGCTGGAGCCATGACTGATCCAGCCTCTGTGTGTGCTTTCTTGCGTTTTGCTAATAACTTTTCTGGCAGCTTTAGGTAGTTCGTATGTTTCTTAGCTTGTTTATTTTGTTGAGCCCTGATGTTTTCCAAGTATTCCTTTGGTTGCGCTTTTACAGCTGGATGTTTTGTTCCCAAGTGTCTCTTCAATTTGCTTGGAACAAGCGCTTCATTCGACAGAGTTGGATTGCAGAGTAACACCTTTAGTAAAATCACTAAATTTAGAAAGCCTTCAGGACAGAAAGCTCAAAAGTAAAGTAGCAATAATACATAAAACACTGAACCATAATCTTCAAATACAAAAACAAAATTTAATAAAATACTCTGAAAGACACAAAGATAAAGGCACATTCCTCGTCCCATATGCTAGGACAAATTTGTACAAATACTCCTTCTTCCCTAGTGCTATTAGAGCATGGAATGGGTTGCCTGAGCTAGCCAGGAAACCAGTGACTTGGCAGAATTTAAGTCATTGGTTAATATGCATGACTAAATGCATGACGCGTAGGACGTAATCATCTTCTTTTTTGAAGTAACGTCTGTATTATATAAGATAAGATAAGATAAGATCAGACAGAATGGCAATGGAGCATCTTCAGGTCCGAAGATATGAAACCATATCCGAAGTAACTTCTTTGTACCTTCGTTTGGTTCCTAGCTTTTCATTGAACGCTTTCGAAGTTTCATTCTTGCTAACGTATTTCTCCATGGATAACAATGAATAATGCGTATTGATAGTTTGTTATTATTGGCATACACATAAACAATTTACATGAAACACATCGCTTATTCTTATCGTTACCAATTCAAGAACTGCTGTGCGTCTGCTAAGGCGGCCTACATTTGAGTCAATATATGTATAGTGGACAATTCCATAACCTAAAGAGCTAACAGCCCTTTCCGTCACTATGGAGCGCTCCACTACTATTACTGGTCGTTGTAAGTGGGGATGTCATCGCAACGTAAAATAAACATTTAATAGTAGGCAGACCTGTGTAACGCTGCACGTGTGTTGTTCTGAAAACTCCCGCGGCACACCTGTAAATCTTCGGCGGCATAGTGTGCCGCGGCACACAGTTTGAGAAACAGTGATCTAGTGCCTTATTTTCCCAACTGTAGGTGTCAATTTTGAAGAGCTTCATGTCATATACATCATAAAAGTATGTGACCTGTGGCTCTCCTGCCTTCTATTAAATCACCATACAGAATGTCTTGTGGGAGTTGACCTTATGGCATTCTGTGAACATGTCCAAGTGGATTGTGTATGTTTCCAAGGTGTTGATGAGGAAAGGGAGCATTAATAATAATAATAATTTTATTTATAAAGCGCTGTTAAACAAAATGTAGGCTCAAGGCGCTGTGATAACATTACAAACATAAACATGAGAGTTAAAATGACAAACTAATCTAAAAAAGTTTTAAACAGGTAGGTCTTAATGTTCTTGAAAGTAGTGTAGCATGTTGTCTGTCTGAGATCAATGGGGAGTGAGTTCCAAACCTTTGGTCCATACACTGAAAAAGCCAGCAGACAGTAGCTTTTGAGGGAGAAACATGGCACACTAGAAGCATTGAGTCTATTGAGCACAGGGCTCTCTGAGGGACATATATATATTGAGTGATTAGTTCGCTAAGGTACTAGGGCATTTCTTTATTATACACTGATGACAAAGTGTAGCCACCTATTAGTCGATTCTCGCTTTCACAGGAAGCCGATGGAGCGTGTGCAAGAGAGTATTAGCAGTAGCAGAATCTCGTCTTGTTTTTCTTAGGACTATCCATGCGGTATTGTTCTGAATTAGTTGCAGCTTGGCTATTTTGTCATTGGGTATACCTGCTAGCACAGTAGTCAAGGCGTGAGAATATGAATACCACAGCTAGCTTTTTTTGTTGACTCTGTTGTTAAATATGGCCAGATCTGGCCTAATCTGCGCAGCTGGTGATAAAGACCCTTGCAGAGCTGACTTATGTATGGGTTGAAAGCATTAATTGTTGGTCTAGTAGAATGATGTGATAAGATAAGCTGCTCTGACATAATCTATGTTAATATTGGGAGATCAGAGATATGAAAGAGTAAAGACAAGATTTTTTTTTTTATTGAGTTAGATTTTGTTAAATATCAGTTTATTTTATTACTATACTGATCTATATTTGGGGGGCAAGGTGGCCAAATGGTTAAGCAGTTGGCTTCTGAACCTGGGGTTCTGAGCTCAAATCTTAGTAAAGACTGGGATTTTGAATTTCGGGATTTTGTGTGCGCTCTGAATCTACCCAACTCTTGATGTTGGGACAATAAAGATAGTTGGTCGTTGTGCTGGCCACATGATACCCTGCTCATTTACAGTAAGCCAAAAAAACAGATGACCTTAACATCATCTGCCTTATAGATCTAGATCACGAGGTCTGAACGGGGAACTTTACTTTTTTTTTTTAGTTGTACAGTATTATTATGATGCAAAGTATTAGATACCGGTAGCTGGAATATTATAGTATTTTAGATAGTTAAAATAGCTCCTAAACTTTGATTATCTGAAATACCTGCACCTAGATCTAATGTTTATTATTTAAGAACCAAGCCTAGAATCCTAGAATTAGAATCTAGGTAAAAAAAAACAACTAAAAAATGTCCTAGGACCTAAATCAAAAACCTAGTAGATCTACATCATCAAGATTATGATAAGATAGAATATTTTATTTCTATTAGATTATTTTAGATCTTGATTCAATTTCAATTGACAATATATAGTTAGTACTACCTAGATCTAAATCTCTATATTTATAGAGACAATATTTCAATATAATATTTTATAACAAAGTAAGTTTATAATTTAGTAGATTCGAGTTTCTAGTAATAGCTAAGTCTAAGTAGATGTAAAATCTATCTAGAATCTAGATCTAGATCTAAGATCTACTGATCTATTTTCTAGTTAGATTCTATATCATAATCATAGTATCATTCTTAGTTAACTTAGTATGTCAAGTTTACTAAAAAAATTTTGAGTAAACTTAACATACTAGTCTTTAGAAGACAGTACACTTGAGTACACTCATTACACTGTCACCTGTGGCCTGTGACTGTAGCACTCTAAATCTAAATTTAATAAATGTTAAAATAGTTAAATGTTAATATTCTGGGAATGTATTATCTAGAATCTAGATATATTTATAATTATAATATAATAGTAATAGAATAGATTCCTAGGTTTAATGATAAAGCTGAGGCAAGGGGAGGGGTATTTCACCGCTAGCTAAAATCACCAACACTAATCAACTATATCTAGATCTAATTACTAATCTAAATCTTCATATGATTGGTCATTATTTTTTTAGTCTAAGTTCTAGACTCTAGTTTTAAGTTTGACTCAGCCTCAACAACAATTTAATAACTCGTCGAGATTATAGAGAAAAATAATATGAAAATCAACATACGACGAATCTTGATTGAAATTCACGAAGAGCAGTTTAGAATTGTGCTCCACTGGTTGACTAAGGAAGCTCATTTGGATTTATGAGCCTAACAATACCAACAAAAAAAAAATAAATTTCCTTATCTGTTCATAGCTCTCAGACGTAATGACAACAAGCTTCCATGAAAGTAACACGATTGGTTAAATTTTTGTCATAAACCTGGTCCGGACAAATAAATGTTAAGGATATATATATATATAATAAATGTTATATATATATATATATATATATATATATATATATATATATATATATATATATATATATATATATATATATATATATATATATATATATATATATATTCACAAATATAAAATATAGTCACAATAAATAAGAACAAAGGAGATCGGAGTGACTGCAACAATTATAGGAGTATCTCTCTCCTCAGCATATTTGGCAAAATCTTTGCTAGAGTGGCAATATCCAGGCTGCAAGTGATAGCTTCTAGATTCTAGCTAGAGACTACCAAGCTATAGAGTCTCATTGTGGATTCAGGAGTGGCAGATCCACTCCTGACTTCTAAGACTACTGCAGGAGACATTCCGAGAGAGAGACAGAACCCTTTACATGGTTTTTGTCGATTTGACTAAAGCCTTTGACAATTGACATAGTCAGCAGAAGTGGCCTTTTCGAACTAATAAAGAAAAAAGATTGTCCTCCCAAACTAATGAAGTTGAGTGCTTTCATGAGGAAACAAAATGTAGGCTACAATGAAATTCAATGAAGCCCTATCAGCACCTTTTGACGTTAGAAGTGGTGTCAAGCAGGGCGGGGTGTGTGCTCGCACCTACTCTGTTTGGCATAATAATATTCTTCTCCTGCCTACTGCATTATGCTTTCAGATTTGAGACATCAACGAAGGTGTATTACTCCATACAAGGTCCTCTGGAAAACTCTTTAGGCCTAATGTATCAACGTTGAGGTCATAAACCAAAGTTAGGAAGGTGCCTACTTATCAGGAAATTCCTCCATGATGATGATGCAGTTATTGTGGCTGACTCTGTTACTCAGCTTCAGACTCTTGTTGACAAACTATCTGCTGCTTGACAGAAGTTTGGCTTAAGCTTCAGACCCTTGTTGAAAAACTATCTGCTGTTTGACAGAAATTTGGCTTAAATATCAGTCAAAGAAAGACTTTAAAATACTAGTTCAGAACACAAATACTACACCTCACGTAACCATTAATGACCAACCACTGGAAATTGTTGACCATTTTTCTATATTGACTCTATCATATCCAACGATGTACTACTGTATAAAGACATTAACAAAATAATAGCCATAAGGCAAAGGGCACCAAGTCACGGTTGCAGAAAAGAGTGTGGGACAATACCTTGCTGACTAACAATACAAAAACTTAGTCTACCGACCTGTGTGATGAGCACTTTGCTATACGGTAGTGAAACACGATCAACCTACTCATGGCAGGAATAAAGAAAAAGTAATATCTTCCAATTCCGATACATAAGGCGGATCATTAAAATAAGCTGGCAAAACAACGAGGACGTTCTACGAAGAGGAGGTTGCCAGGACATCCGATTCCGCTGTGTCAGCAGCAGACGCCTTGGCTGGTTTGGTCACATTCATAAAATGCCACAATGTCGACTTCTACAAGACATTCTGTATGATGATCTATCAGAAGACAGGAGAGCCGCTGGTCGCCCATTTTTAAGGTATGCAAACGCGACATGAAGCTCTTCAAAATCGACACTAACAGCTGGGGAAAAGGGCGTGGCACTGCAATGGATAGATCCACATGGAGAGCGAGCATAAAGGAGGGTCCCGGTTTCCAGATGCCATACGCAACAGTAGTAAATAGAGGAGTGAACGTGCAATGGTGCCTGATGACTACAGATGCCCAACCTGTGACATCAGCTGTGTGTGTATCAATTATGATAAGGATTGGCCTTAGTCAAGCAAGAAGTTGCTTATCTTCTTATCTTATATAATACAGACGTTACTTCAAAAAAGAAGATGATTACGTCCTACGCGTCATGCATTTAGTCATGCATATTAACCAATGACTTAAATTCAGCCAAGTCACTGGTTTTCCTGGCTAGCTCAGGCAACCCATTCCATGCTCTAATAGCACTAGGGAAGGAGTGTTTGTACAAATTTGTCCTAGCATATGGGACGAGGAATGTGCCTTTATCTTTGTGTCTTTCAGAGTATTTTATTAAATTTTGTTTTTGTATTTGAAGATTATGGTTCAGTGTTTTATGTATGATTGCTACTTTACTTTTGAGCCTTCTGTCCTGAAGGCTTTCTAAATTTAGTGATTTTACTAAAGGTGTTACTCTAGTCCAGTGTTTCTCAAACTGTGTGCCGCGGCACACTAGTGTGCCGCCGAAGATTTGCTGGTGTGCCGCGGGAGTTTTCAGAACGCCATACGTGCAGCGTTACACAAGTCTGCCTACTATTAAATGTTTATTTTACGTTGCGATGACATCCCCATTTGAAACGACCAGTAATAGTAGTGGATCGCTCCATAGTGACGGAAAGGGCTGTTAGCTATTCAGGTTATGTAATTGTCCACTACATATACATTATTATAATGACTAAAATGTTGGCCGCCTTAGCAGACGCACAGCAGTTCTTGAATTGGTAACGATAATACTAAGCGATGTGTTTCATGTAAATTGGTTAGGTGTAAGCTAATAATAACAAATTATCAATAAGCGTTATTCATTGTTATCCATCTAGAAATACGTTAGCAAGAATGAGACTGCGAAAGCGTTAAATGAAAAGCAAGGAACCAAACGAAGGTACAAAGAAGATTGTATCGGATATGGTTTCATATCTTCGGGAACTGAAGAATCTCCATTGCCATTCTGTCTGATCTGCAATGCAACTCTGTCGAATGAGGCGCTTGTTCCAAGCAAATTGAAGAGACACTTGGGAACAAAACATCGAGCTGTAAAAGCACAACTGAAGGAATACATGGAAAACATCAGGGCTCAACAAAATAAACAAGCTAAGAAACATACGAACTACCTAAAGCTGCCAGAAAAGGGATTGATTGTAAGTTAAAAGGTTGCTCAGTTATTAGCAAAACGCAATAAAGCACACACCACAGAGGCTGAATCAGAAGCTCTTTGCCGAAAGATTTGATGTCTGTTCTGGATCAAGTGATTGAAGTTGTAAACTTCATAAAATCTCGACCGCTTGTATCCCGACTTTTCTCAAAGCTTTGTGAAGCAATGGATTCAGACTACAAATGTCTCCTGTATCACACCAACGTTCGTTGGCTCTCCAGGGGAAAACTGTTAAAGCGTGTCGTCTAACTTAAGGCTGAGCTGATTTCATTCTTGGAGGCTGAAAAAAAAAAGACTTCGGATTTTCTATTCATGACGAGATCTGGTGGGTTAAGGTGACATTTCTCTCTGATTTATTTGACAAATTAAATTAATTGAATTTAAGTCTTCAATGACCATCGGAAACCATCATCACTGCATCCTCAAAACTGAAAGTCATTTGGTGAAAAATTGTCTTTGTGGCAAAGTAAGATCGCGAAAGGCGTCCTTCACCTACTTACAATGAATGCGCTTCAAAAAAAGAAATCACCCTCGAAATTCTGCACACTTTGACACACCTGCAGTCGGCATTACAGCATTACTTCCCAACAGTTGGAAGTAATGAGTATGGATGGATCAGCTATCTATTTGGAAACAATGAAGCTACAAATCCGACAACTGAAGAAGTAGAGCAGCTCATTGATTTAAAAAACGATGCAGTTCTTAAGTCAAGTTATGCCGAGAAAAGCCTGGATGTGTTTTGGATTTCAATCAACAAGTTATATCCTGCGATCAGTTTAAAAGCAATCAAAATAATTCTTCCATTTGCAACTTCATGATTGTGTCAGTTTGGATTACAGTACTGATTGAAATCAAGTCTAAGAAAAGAGAGACTTCTTACAAAAGACGATGAAATGCGAGTTTGTTTGTTGACTTTGGAGCCTCGATTAGATCGCATTAGCTCTCGAAAACAGGCACACCCTTCACATTAAAATGTAATACTTAAAAACAGGTAGAATCTTTTTTCTTTTTATTATAAAACAACTATTGCTCTTCGTGGTGTGCCGCGAAATTTTTGTAGTTTTTTTACTGTGCCGCCAGACAAAAAAGTTTGAGAAACACTGCTCTAGTCAAATTCGTTTGTTATGAATCTCACTGCTCTATTTTGTGTCTGTTCCAGTTTTTTAATGTTTTCTTGAGTTGAGGGGTCCCAAACGGAGGATGCATATTCTATTATCGTAATCATCTTCTTTTTTGAAGTAACGTCTGTATTATATAAGATAAGATAAGATTGGAAAAAGATCACATCTCGAGACGTAAAGTGCCACAGAGACAGAATAATGTCCCCTCCCCCTTTTTGGAGTACAATTTTAAACTGCTCTTCGTTTATTAAATTCAAGATTCGTTGTGGTACCTTATATATATATATATATATATATATATATATATATATATATATATATATATATATATATATATATATATATATATATATATATATATATATATATATATATATATATATATATATATATATATAATAAGGCTTGTCTTCGAGTCCGAAGATCAGTGAGGAATACAGTATTTTCCGTGGCCAAGCAGCCCCAGCTGTGACCAACATATTTTGACACACCAAGGGCAAGCATAACCCTTGTCCGCAGTGGTCGATTTAGATTTTCTTTTCGCCATCTGCGGATTTTCTTTTGGTCTCAAATGTGTATCCTGTGGCCTTTGTGAGTGACCTCCAGCTGTCTCGTGCTGAGGCCGCATGCAACCAGGTGCTCTCTTCTATGTCAGCTAAGGCAAGTTGGCGCCTAAGCTGGTCTTTGAAGCGTTTCCGTGGGGCGCGTCTGTTACGTCGTCCACCTTTTAGCTCACCAAAAAGGACTGCCTTTGGCATACGGGATACGTGCCCTACCCAGCGTAACTGTCGGACCATAAGAAGTCCCTCTATACTGTCCATACCGGCGTTCGCAAGGACATCGCTGATTGTAGTGCGGTCTTGCCATACCGTATGTCCATGATGGAGCGCAATAGAAGAAATCCCTGTTGGTCACTCAGACCGACTTATGTCGCTCAGGATACCGTTAGATGGCTCTAGATACGTCACTATTATCAGTGCTTACGCTCCCACGCTGCAGGCAGAGCCATTCTACGCTGACCTGAGGAGAGTCCTGTGCAAGGTGGACACTACTAACAATAACTTATTATCATGGGTGACTTCAACGCTCGAGTGGGGAATGACTACAGCGCTTGGTCAGGTGTCCTAGGTAGACATGGCATTGGCAACTGCAACGATAGCGGCAGGCTCCTGTTGGAACTCTGCTCTGAAGCAAAGCTTGCGATAACCAACCCCCTTTTTTTTAAGACCACATGGATGCATCCACACCAGACTATAACGGCGCCGCTAAGATCCTCCGATGATTCTACCCTATTAACTAGCAAGGGCGGACATACTAAATCACTGGACAGAACACTATAGCCTGCTATTTGGTGACAAAAGGCTCGTATCGAGGAATCGCTGGCAAATGTCCCTCGGAAAATTATCAGAGGAGCTCGACGATCCACCGACACTTGAGGAAGTTGAAACAGCAATTCATAAACTAAATAAAACACAAAGCACCTGTCTCTGATGGGCTGAAATATTTAAACTGGGTTGTGTCGCCCTAACCGAGAGGCTAAAAGACTTGCTCACCCTGTGCTGGGAGAAGTGCGTACGTGGTCCCACCTGAACTTCGAGATTCCGTAATCATATCCCTATACAAAAAGGGTGACAAGTCTAACTGCTCCAACTATCGAAGCATTACACTTCTGTCTGTAGCAGGAAAGATCTTTTGCTCGAGTATTGCTCGACCGACTAACCCATTCTTTAGTTATCTGAGAGCCAATGTGGCTTCAGAGCCGGTAGAGGTACGCCTGACATGATATTTATTTTGCGGCAACTACAAAAAAAAATGCAAAGAGCAGAACCTAAATCTATACGCTGCCTTTGTGGACCTCACAAAGGTTTTCGACACGGTCAGTCGCGATGGTTTGCGGAGGATTTTGGCCAGGCTGGGATGCCTATCTACGTTCCTATCCATTCTCAAGCAGTTTCACGTGGGACAAAAAGGCCAGATCAGACACAATGGTGACCTGTCTGATCACTTCCCAATAGAAAATGGCGTGAAGCAGGGCTGTAAAAAAAATCAAAACAAAATAATTACAATATTTGATAGCCTATATAAATCTATAAGAAATAATGTGTGGATGTGGTGATGATTTCAAAATCATAAAAATGGATTTAAAAAAAAACAGAAGTCTACGTTAAAGTAAGATAAGGGGATAGAACAGCCTCCAGGAATCTCCATGGGTTATTGATTTTTTTTTAATGATAAATATCGTGATAGAAAACATGCTGCCTAAATATTTGTTGATTAGCTATTGTATGGCTCAGTGCTGGATTTACCTAGAGGCAACATAAGCTCTAAGTAGGCCTGTATTTCCAATTATTAGGAAGAAAGCAAAAATTGTCTTACATCTCTAATAGCCTTATGAAATCTAAAACCACTCCTGGTATGGCTAGACCTGCACTATTAGCCTTATGAAATCTAAAACCACTCCTGGTATGGCTAGACCTGCACTATTAGCCTTATGAAATCTAAAACCACTCCTGGTATGGCTAGACCTGCACTATTAGCCTTATGAAATCTAAAACCACTCCTGGTATGGCTAGACCTGCACTATTAGCCTTATGAAATCTAAAACCACTCCTGGTATGACTAGACCTGCACTATTAGCCGTATGAAATCTAAAACCACTCCTGGTATGGCTAGACCTGCACTATTAGCCTTATGAAATCTAAAACCACTCCTGGTATGGCTAGACCTGCACTATTAGCCTTATGAAATCTAAAACCACTCCTGGTATGGCTCGACCTGCACTATTAGCCGTATGAAATCTAAAACCACTCCTGGTATGGCTAGACTTGCACTATTAGCCTTTTTCTTGCAATTTTGTTAATTTTGAAAAAAAAAAACGGGCATTACGATAACCATATTTTATTGCAATTATATTTAGCATCATGTTGTATGCTAAATAGAAATTATCAAAGGCTTGTTTGTTTTTTGTACATTTTGGGAATGTTCCTTCAGAATTGAAGATTATTTATTACCTCCTAGTTCAAACCTTCCACAGCATAATGGTAGGGGAGGGCCGTGGACAGCTTTCAATTCCAGGACCATCAAGGTGACATATCCATATCAGTCAATATATAACTTTACTAGAGAGGGAAGCGTTTCCAGCAAAATTAGTTTAAACAAGTTTTAAGGGGTTACTGGATCCGATTTTGGGTAAAAAAATCGATTTTTCAATTTTGGTGTAATTAAATAGGTGGACATGTATTTTATAAACTGGCACCAAAAATTTTCTAAAAAATAGCATTTTTTATTGAAAAAAAGCATTTTTATGATGCGTGGTGAACACTATTTTCCATATTTTTCTTAATACAAATTCACTGTTTTTGAGTGAATGCATTTTTTGTGACCCCCCCCTGAAACATATTTCTAAATCTCTAGAACTAATAGAGATAAATGTGTCAAATTTGGTACACATATTCAGAGATAAATAATACAGAGAATCAGCTAGTTTTAATGACTTTAGCTGAAGAAGTTTTTAATATATGATCTTTTGGGAAAAAAAATGTGGATGCATTTTACAGGAAAAAAATCACCCTTTTTTAAAAAATCATAAAATGCACAATACTAAGGGAAAATGTATAAAATCTAGCTAGCTCCTTCCAGCCACCTTTATACTTTAAGGTGTAAGTATTTTTAGCTTTGAAATTTATCTATTTTGAAAAATTTTAGAATTTTCCTATATGAACTAATTTTTGTTTATTTTCAAGATGGCTGCCGTTACCATGGCAACCCGGAAACATTAGACAACATTCAATATATATTTTTTATTATTGAGTTGTCATATGATATAATATAACAATAGTTATTAAGTTAAAGCAAAAATAAAAAAAAAAAATTTTGCTATCCAGTAACCCCTTAAACTGATGTAATATTATAATTTATGAGATGTTAAAAAAAATATCTTCTGAAACAAAATATAAAAGAAAGTCATTTCAAACATATATGCCAAAGTCTCATAATTCCTTGATGTGAATTGCACTTTGCCCATTGGGCTTTCTCTTTTTCAAAGTTAAATTATTCACAAAAATTTTTTTTTTCAAGATTTATATTCCAGTTAAAATTGTAATGCTTTAAACATTTATATTTAGTTAAAATTGTAATGCTTTAAAAAATCTGTGCAGACTGCTACAATTCTTACCAGATTTGGCTAGCTTATGGGAGCGTGCCTTGTTGAACCATGTTGGCATGTAGAATAGGATTGCTTGTACAATGGATTCTATTTTCCTTTTTGTACAATATGAAACATTTTCTTTATTGGCACAATGAATTGCACACACTCACAAACCATCTCGTGTAGCGAATTCTACACTTTAAGAACACAACAAAAATATTTAGAATACTGGCTAATAAATTATTTTAAGAATCTTTGATTAATTTTATTTACTTACTTTCAATCAACATTTCACACTTTGCCTGGATAAATATTAGTTATTCTGTAAAGGCCTTGACAAAATAGGAACTAGAGAGGTTATTTTCTATTTTACCTGGAAATGTTATGCATTCTATAGAATGCAGAGTTTCCTATTAACATATTGAATTTTTCCCATGAGGACACTTTTATGTTAATTTAAAAGACATTTAATATTACAGTTTGCTCAGTACCTATATAGAAAATAGCCAAACGTTTTTTGTTAATTAAGCTAAGGGGATTAGCTTTGTCAAAGAATCTAATAAGATGGTTTTATTTACTCATTTTGTTTTTAGTTTTTGAAAAATGATTTCAAAGTTAAAAATCATTTTGTGCTTTTATTTAGCGTGTCTACTTGCACCAGCAAGTATTTAAGATATCATTTCTACTGATTTGAAGGGTTTACACAATTTTGCACAGTTGACATAGCTATAGGCTGATGTAATCTGTTTTGATTTTTTAAAATTTTTTCTCAAAACTCGCATCCCAAACAAAACTGAGAAAATGCATAAAAAAAATTGTGATAGTAATTTTAATTTTATCTTACATATCTTTATGATACAACTACCACCTGAACACTATTTGTAGGCGTATATATAGAGCCTGATAGCAAAACTCAAATGTGCAAAAATTATTTTCCTAACACTTGTCATAAAGGTTAAACAAGATAGGCCAATAGTTATCACACCCACTCAAAAAGCAACCTTTGTAGATCTGTTCAGCATTGCAGTACAATGCAGGTTATGATATTTTAGATCAGATTTCAATTACCCATTTCGTGTGAAAATGTTACATGATAAAAGTAATGGTGTAAATCAGACTTTGAATATTTTTTATCTTTTAGTTGTAAAGATGTAAATGCAATAGACTACAAAAAGCCAAAAGTAGCAATAACCAACTTATCAAATAACACAAGTCTTTAGAAGTGCAGACTGTACTGTGTTTCCTACCTATATTTTTTCTAAGAATTAAAAATTCTAGAATGTTTTATTGTGTCAAACCCTGTGACTTGACAAGTCTTGAAGACATTTTCACTACAACTCCATAATGTGGAATGTAGATTTACTTAGGCAAAGTGCAGTATCATTCTCAAGTGAATGTACTTTTTTTCAGGATGAAATATTACAATACTAACTAACATCTTGCACAAAATGTACACAGTAGTGGTAATTGCTCATTGCATTTGTCAATGAGAATAATAACTTGATCACTCATTTTAAAATATAAATTAATAATAAATTATAATCTCTCATTTTATCATCTATATCAGCACCTTATTTTATTAGTGTATGGTTATACAAACTAAATGCAAACAGAGGAAGCTGAGAGAGAATTGCAGCCTTTATAAAGAAAAGGCTATATAATTTATACTATATATATGCCAAAATTATTTTTTTTCTGGTCTGTCTTTTTCTTTGCTGATGCCTAAGGCTTCTGACCAGAAAAAAAGAGAAATTTGGGTCTGTGAATGGCCAAAGCACCTCCAATAATGCAAATTCAATATATATATATATTTAATTATCTTAATAAAAAGTATAAGTCATCATTTGTTTGAATGTATATTGCTTACACTGAAATAAAACAACAATATAATTTTAAAAATGTGTTTTATTACATGACATGTCATATGAAGAACTAGAATTATGTAGAACCAAGACATGATATACGGAGTACTAGGATCTTAATTAGCTTTGCTTTTTCTAGTATAAACAATTTTAAACATTACATTTTAAATTATACTGATATGTCTGTCACTGTGTGTGTGTGTGTGCGCGCACAATCAGTAACTATTACTGATAATAACATCAATAGGAAGGACTAGAAAATTGCAAACTTACTTTTTAGAATATATAAATTAAATGCTGAATTTGACAAAATTATTTGTCCAATAATAATTCACTAACAGCTTGGTGGAGATATAAAATTAGAACATTATTAATTTTGTATAATGATAATCAATAAAACAAAAAGCAACCACACAAGCCAAATATAGTTCAAGACTAACTTTGGGATCATTTTGTTTCAAGTTTGAGCATTTCATTCATCATTCCATTGTACAGTTTAGGCATGTACCTTGCAATTAACACTAATATCAATTTCAAGCCATTGTTTTGTAACTCCTGTTTAGTATGGTATCAAAACAAGCAAATTACTATTTCCTCTTACTTTTGTATTGGAAAGGGACTAAATGTGCATGAATGTGTGTCTGGCAGATGTTGCTGTGAAGTCTTTGAAATTCTTGATATGTTTACATTAAAATCTTCATTAGATTTTATAACTTGATAATGAATGCAGTAACATACCAATGACATTGGTGTCAAATGAGCAGTGATAAATTAAATACAATTGTTTTCATTTGTCAGAAACAAACTTTTCTATTGTCAAAGCTAAAATTAAAAAAAAAGGAAATAATAATAATAATGAGTATCCTGAACATGCTTTGTTTCTCAGCTCCAGTTTCAGAGACAAGGTCACATGTTAATTCCTATAAAAACAACAACTATGCCACTTGTATGTACACAACAGATCAGACACACAAACTAAAGGTATCAACTACAAATATGTACATATATTCAAATGCTACAAAAACATTAGTTAATGTGTTCAGCTACCGCCAATGGATGAAGTAATACATTACCACATCATACAGAGGTATTGTCTAGTGCCAGTATTAAGTACAAATTCAATTCACAAAGTCAAACAAGGGACGGGTTTAGAGTCTTGGCAGAGGTCAGGATTTTTAAAAACTTGAGACTGAACATAAGTCCTGAAGTTCATCCAGTTTTCAAAGAACTAACTGGTAATAATAGGTTAAAGTAAAGAATACCAGTTGTTGTGTTGGCCACACAACCCCATGGCCTTCATGATCTCTCCATTAGCACTTGGTTCAAAAGATGGACAACACTTTTCTTTTATTTAGTAACTTAAAAAAAAATTATTTCAACATAATTCACAGCAGCAGTAAATGTTATCCTAGTTTAGCCTTTTTTTTTTTTTTTTTTTTTTTTTTTTTTTAGCTCTTTTGAGTTTTGTAATGTTATCTGTATATCAATTTAATTCAGCAACAGACTAATAAATGTGAAAAATGGAACAATTTTAAAAATGTCAATTGTGATACATTGTTTTCATGATGAAACAAAAAAAAAAAGATGAAAAGCTAGTGGTCTAGTGGAGAACCATTGTAGATATCACAGTTGAACTACTGTAGTAGCAAAGGAAATGCACCACAAGGGTAATTACAAGGAAGCACTGGATTAAATGACTGAAGGAGATGTGGCCTTTTGATTTACCAGCAGATGATAAAAAGATGGTTCTTTATGAGCATGAGAGTGAGGAAGATGGGGAAAAAAAGCTAAGTGGTATAATTTAAAGTAGATCAACAAGGGTTCTGTACATGAATAAGGACTATGGTGAAAATATTTCAGTGCTGATTTAAATTTAAAAACGTAATTTGAAAAAAAAAAACAACAACAATGAAATAAAGCTTTAATACTTTTGCTCAAAACAGCTCTGGAGTGATTCACATGAGTTATTTAAAATAAACAAATATTGGAGGCTTTTAATTTCTAAATGACCAATCAAGTTTGAAACAATCCAAGGTTTTTCTTAAACAACCAAGAAATGAGTCTAAATAAATTCTTCATTTCCTTGGTGCACTTTTCACTCCAGCTACTCCGTCATAGCCAAGTTTTGAGGTGGATAGAGAGACACTATTTAGTCCTTGTTTAATAAGCATTATGTTCATCTTATTTATAACAATAAAATGGTGCACTTAGTGTGCTGAGTTCAAGCTGTCTTATGACTAGTGGAGAACAATATCCTAAAAGACGCATTCAGCAAAAAGTGGCAGAAACATTCCCCTGAACAGTAGCTGAAGACACAATCTCCAAACAGTTGCAGGAGACATAGAATCCAAATACAGTGTGTAGCACCAGTGGAGTTTCTATCCTGTACAATGAAATACCACAAGCACACATTCGATTGAAAGAGATTGTCAGAAATTGTCAATAATACCAGATAAACCAAATGTTTATCCAACATGATTATATAGACTGATAGTTGAGATAGAGACAAATTGAATCACACAGCTGAGACTTGCTCCTCTTCACCTGAAACCAAATATTAAAAGTTCATTAATCAAATTAGTAAAAAAAAAACAACAGCTTAAACTGTTATATCAATTTATAACAAGCAACCAAATGGAACATTTATGTAACCATAAGCAACATACTAATTATGGTCTTCTAAAATTTGACTTCTCTGTTAAAAATCAACAGTAATGAAAACAGGTGTCTAAGTGTATTTACCATAGTAAAAGTAAAGAACCCCTTTCAGCCTTTGTGATCTATAGGGCAGATGGCTGACAGTTAATGAGAGTATCATGGACAGCACAATGACCAACCACCTTTACTTTCCCAAACTTATGTCATAAGAGTTGGCTAAACTCAGGGGCATCCAAAAAATTGCTTATAGTTAAAAAACCAATAATTTCACAGAGATTCAAACTGGAGACCCCACTGGGGACCAGCCAAGCACTTTACCACTCAGCCCTCTTGTTATGATACTTAATTCAAAAAGATGATTCACTTTATATTCCTATTTCTCAATAGTGGGTTTATTTGTTAGACAACAGATTGGACCAGACTGGCTGGATTCACCTTCAATGGGTGGCACATCATAGTCACTGAACCATGACATAACAAAACTGACTGGATTCAACTCACCTTCAATGGGTGGGACATCATAGTCACTGTCACTAGTCACTGGACCATGACCGACTCCAACATAAACATTGCTTTGTGAGTAAGACCGCAACTGTTGCTGCTGCTGCCTTCTGGCCATTATGGTGGCTGCCTCATAGTCAGGCAATGGTGGCCGCCGACTTACAGGGGGAGCAGGATTGTTATTTGGAACTGATAAGAAATTGTTGTTTTTTTAATTGCACAAATTGAAATCACACTAAATCTATATAATTATAATAAGAATAGTGAATATCACTAAAAAAAATAAAAAAAAAATAAAAATACAAAATAGCCAAAATGAACAATACTGAAAACATTTTTTTTTCATTGTGCTTTCTTTCCAAGTACCGTTTATTCATGGAGATGAAAACTAATTTCTTTGTGCCATGTTTAATCTCTAATTAATATAATTGAATATGGATTAATATATGTATATGTTTATAATGTAATATATTTGATGATATATGAATTTATAAGAAAGCACAAATTAAAGTCAGACAAAGAACACAATAAATAAAAATAATTTGTTATCACACCCTTTGAATATGCTTATCTATTGATCTGAACAGTAATAGGAAAATTTGAATAGCTGAAATACAACCATTGCAACATTGGTATCAAACAAAAAGAGAATTAGAGAATTTTGTAATGGAGACAATCAATTAACTACAATTTTACATTTAAATATTTTTTTTTTAATGTAGACTTTCGATTTCTTTTCTTAACAGAACTTGTGTTTATTGATTTCAAACACTGCCAACCATTCATGATTGCATATATTGGGATATTAAGCTTCAAGGCTTCTTGGTCAGTAATATGTGTTCAACTAAATGGTCTTTGTCTTCATATTATCACAGACCTGCCTACCAAAAAAAGTCCAAATGCGTAACGCTGATGGTCAAAATGCGTATTTTGGCACCAGAATGCGTAACACTTACGCGATCCACTATTTTGTCATATATATATATATATATATATCAGACCTGCCTACCAAAAAAAAGTCCAAATGCGTAACGCTGATGGACAAAATGCGTATTTTGGCACCAGAATGCGTAACACTTACTACGCGATCCACTATTTTGTCATATATAATAGATCTAGATGTCATGATTAGATCTACAATCTAAATCTAGACCAATACGACAATATCTAGACTAGATCTGGATATATGTCTATATAATGAATATAATCTACTTTAGATCTAGTCAATATAAATCATACTACAACTAAACTGGATCTAGATTGTAGAGTAATGTAGAGAATCATGACATAACGTAATGACTAGCTAGACTCTAGCTAGATCTATTCCTGTATAACAAGTTATCTAGATCTAGACTAGATATCTACAATGTCGATCAATGTGTTTTGAATCAATAGCACATCGATATTTTTTTCTATACAAATGAATACGGGAATCAGGAATTCAACATAATTAATATCTACTAATGAACTTACAAAAAAAAAAAAAAAGTCACGTTGGTGTATCAGCTAACTGACGGTACCAACCCGCCACTCCCTCACTCTCGCGTTCTTCATTTCTAGACTAATTCTAATTGCTTTTAAGAACTAACAAAGTATAGATCTGGACACAATGTGTTCCCCCACCTTTTCTGTCTCCCCCCCCCCCCCTTTACAGGACGGCTTAGCGTGACCTCCGTGACCGCTCGTAAGCTAGTCAAGAGAGGGGGGAAAAAAGGATACGAAATGCGTAACGCGACGGGTTAAATGCGTATTTGCGTACTGACGGTCATTTTTGGGAATTTTTTGCGTAACGAATACGCATTTTGCGTAACGGTAGGCAGGTCTGTTATCATAATAATAATAATTTAAAAAAAAAGTAAGTCCCACCTGCTGGGCCTGAAATACGTTTGACTGTGTTGTATGAGGGTAGGGGTGGTCTAATGTGCTGGACAGGACCTTCAAAAAAGATCAAATCAAAGACTCATCAACTTAGTTTAGGAGAAAGCAAGTGCATGCTCATGCTGTAGTACAGAAACACTAGGATTCTAGGATTTAAAAAGGTTCCAACAAACTAAACAACAAAATAAAAAAGCTACAAAAACAAAAAATATGACAAGGAAAGACACACCCACCAGGGCTATAAGTACCAGCGTACACTGGGCCAGTTGGGGTGGTAAACCTCCTGACTTGTATGGGGGAAACATTAGAACAAATGCTCCCACGGCCAGAATCATTCTCAGATGCCAGCTGACTCTTAAAGCTATGAACACTGCTAGTAGGACTGGATGAGTCTGTTGAGCCTACAGAACCTAGTCATTAGAAGGGGATGAGGACAATCAATGCAACATTTTTCAATAATGAACAAAAACAAAATTGCATGTGTTTTTCCTTTTCTCTAATCAAACAAAACAACAAGAAGAGAGCAAACAAAAACAAAACCAAAAAATCATTCAAGCACAAAAAGACAACATCACAGATCATTCCATTCTTTAGTTTTATTATAGCACTCAGAGTCAAGAATTGGTGGTGGAAAGAAGGTAGAGAGAGTCAAGAAGAATGTATCAACTAATTAGATACATAAGTGTGCTGTGTACAAGAACTTCTAGTCAGTGCAAAGAGAATACAGTACAGAGTGCTAGAAAAATTACCATTAAGAAATTGTTACAATCAACCAGTCCAAGACTAAAAATACAAATACAATAGTACATGCTTTAATTTGATGTTATGTCTACAGAGCACACCTGTGAGTTATTCAATGACAATTTTTTTGTTGTGTTTGATAAGGGAACAAATGCTAAGGCCCTAAAATATATGTATGTCTTTTCTAATATCCTTATGATTTTTATATCTATCACTAGCTTTATTAAATACAAGAATTTGTTTCTTTTTCATTTTTGTTCTTTTAAAATTATGTAAAGTTATAAATAAAGAATTTTAATTTATTAATTTTTATTTTTCTCTTTTTTTTTTTAGTGAATTAAAAAAATATATCATTTAGGCGTAAACTAAGTATCCCAGATCACAAAGTTTTTACAAATGTACATCTTAAAACAGAGTCTCAGATGACTTTATTTTCTCCTTAATTTACATGTCACAAATCTGAGTCACAGATCTATTAGTTTTAATTTAAAGGCCTCCCCTTTTGTCCTATAAAAATAAATACAAATATTACAGTCAAAGTTAGTTATGTGTCCCAGTTGTATTTCTTCATCTATTGAGACCCCCAGATGACTAAGATCTTACCAGTCCTGACAGGCTGTTTACGAGGGCCTGCTCCGAGGCATGTACTCTCGGGTGTCAAGTTCACTGGAACCGGCCTGGGAAGCCCTATTCGTGGCGAGGTGGGACCTGGACCCCTCCTGTTTGAGACAGGGCTCACTGTCACTTTGCCTACAGGGATTTTAGGATTGTGGGGTTTCACTTTGTCAGAGAGCGCCATCAGTTTTCTCACTGCACCTGGCGACTCAGCACCTGTGATGGGCAAGTGGTGTTGCAATACAGGCAGACATCCAATCAGAAAGGACAGAAACAGTTATGTACAAACAAAAATAACATTTTATTTTGCATAAAGCCATTCAACAAACAGCTTAATCAATTCAAAGCAAGCCAATAAATATTTTAAGACTATTATTGTGTAATTTATTCTGTATAATACTGGAGATTATTCCTTATGGACATGAAAGAAAAAACATGTTTTCTTTTAGGTCAAACATAAAAGTGTTTCTATTGTACTGGGTGTTAAAACATTTTAAAAGGCAATATGACTCCAAAGTGTTATACAGAATAGTTAAAGTAACTGTATGTCTAGAAAAAAAATCATGCTAAGTAAATAAATGCAAAAATAAAGCAAAAAAAAAAAAAAAAAAAAAAGCTCTAACAAGACAAAGAAATTTCACAGAACAAGGAGACACTATTGAAACTGAATTATTGTCTATATTCATATTTAAACAAAATTTTTGTTCAATCAAATATTTTAACTCAAAAAAAAATTTAACAAACTCTATATTAATATTTATCTATAATTAGCGATGGAGCAGCAGAAAGTATGACAGTGACAGAGGTAGATACTGAAAGTACTTGTTAGTTTTAGACTGGAAACGAAGATATAGGTTTATTATTGATTACTATTACAAGTCCATCTGTGATTTTGTATGTCATAGCCTTTATAACATTAGCTAATTTAGAAATGAAAACAGTATAGCTTAAAAGGTTTCATTTGTTAACACTTGAAGATTAACAAAAAAACAACTTTAAAACTAAACAAAAAATAGTTTTTTAATTCACACATTTCATTCAAATGCACCATTCTGAGACACACAGAGAGAGATTCTAGTGTAATTAAACAAACAAGAACAAGATGGGGGAAAATGACAGCTTACAAAGATATTTTTTTAGAACTTACCAAATTTGGGACCTGCAGCTGACATGACTCTCCTCTCATCCATATTGGGAGAGTTATTTACACTAGGAGATGGATCTCGTCTTTTCACTGAACAAATGGTAACACTATTACAACTATTGTCTTTTAAATTATCTTCTACATATTTTGATTTTTTTTTGCTAATGAAATTTGATTAAATTACAAATTATTAAAATTATGGATGTTTCTAAAACAAATTTTGTAATTAATTCATAGAAATTGATAAATAACTTAAGTATATATACATAAATAATATAAACAAGTGTATGTATGTATGTCCCGCATAGAAATCAAACCCCTTGACCAATATTGATAAAACTTGTTATAAATGTTCCTTAGAAAATGGTGGGGATCATAGTGTGTGTTTAATGTCCTTCCCACAACTGAAGGGACCTAAAATTGACAAAATGCCTAAATTCATTTCTATAAAAGAAAAACATTTTAACAAATAGGGAAAACACATTTTCACTGTATTTTATATTAGGTATGAATATGTCAGCTAAACCCATTTTCACACTTTACTTTTATTTTCATGGCAAAATTTAAAAATTTGAAGGGAACATTCGCCATGTTTGACATGGATCTAAATCCAATGCACTAAATCAGTAGTACCCAAAGGCTTGTGTTTCATATGCAGCTATTTTTTAAATTTGTGTAAAATGAAAGAAAAGAGTTTAAAAAAAAAAGATGTTCTGAGTGAAGAAAGGGTTTAGTTAGGCCTGGAATAATCAAGTTATTCAATTCAAAATGTGAAACATGAAAATACTGCTTCACATACCCTATAGACTTTTCAAATACTGTGTTGGTCAGTGCTATTAAGTGAGACTAAGACTTTAAAGTATGCTAGCATAGTAAAAAGATTGTGTATACTGACCTGATGGCTCACACAAATTGGACATTTCAGCTAACTTATCTTCATCTGAATTACTTGGCATATTGCTTAAATAAGATTTAACCCGACGGGTCATCTGAGCCTGCCAAATAAATAAGCCAGAAAGGTTGAAGATTTAGTACTGCAACAATTGTACCCAAGGTAATAATATGACTATAAGACATGGTACATAATAATAATAATAATAATCTTTATTGTCTGTAAGGAATTTGTCTTACAATTTGTGCATTACACCAAACAAAACATTATAACTATAAAAAAAACAAAATGTTCATTCACACCAGACTCCCTCATAATTTACATTTGAAAAGTTTATATCAGATTGTTTCTATTTAATGAATTGATTGCCAAGGGAACAAAAGAGTTTTTGTATCTGTTTGTCTTTGCTATCGATGTCTTATATCTCTTTTATGATGGTAAAATCACAAAATTCTGACAGGGTGAATTTTTACTTCTAGAAACTTTTTAGCTTTTTTTTATGGATGTTTCTCTCAAACAGCTGCCCAAACGGGGTTTGTTTTTTGCCAATGACTTTACCAGCAGCATTTAGAATTCTATGAAGTTTATTTTATTTTTAATGCTCAGATTGCCATACCAGCTAGTGATATTAAAACTTAAAATATTGCAGATGTGAGCATGATAAAACATAGCCAAGGCCTTTTTGCTAGCATTAAACGAGGATAGTTTTCACAGTAATTGTAATCTTTGCGGCCCTTTTTTGCTGATATAATCAGTATTTGCAGTAAAATTTAGTTTATATAAAAACTGATCTCACCTCTTCATACATTTTCTTGGAATTGGGAAGAGCTGAGCCTCGCCTGTTTTTGGTTCTCTTCAATGTGGTCATACCTGAGACTAACGCACTTTGGAAACTACTATCTGTGCTTAGAAACATGTTGTTAGAATCCTGCAACAAATGCAAATAGGAGTTATTATATTTCATTTAATTATGAACACTTAAAAGAATATAATAATCAATGGATTTTTTTCCCCTTTTTTTGTTTGTAGACAGAATAAAAACTATAACCAACAGCATCATCAACTTTTTTTTGCCCCTTTAAGTCTGCGGATTGCATCAAGTTTAACTTATTTAGCTTGCTGTCTGAGCAATGAAATAGTATCATTTTGATTATTTCAAAATGTTTCTTATAATCTCAATATGAAATTGTGCTACAGGCCATAAGTTGTAATTCTTTAAGGGTTTAGGAATCTTAGACACAACTTTCATGCAGATAGGATCTCATGGCTTTCTAGCAATATAGACAAATTTGTTTAACAAAAGCTTGGTGATTGATGCCATTCAAACTTTAAAACATTCTAAATTTGAACTGCAAGATAACATATTTTTGACAAAAAAAAATGTGTTCTGTTTTAATTTCTAACAAACTTCTACCAACAATTTACAAATGTTGATGCAAGGTTTCAAAATAAGCAAAAAAAAATGACATCTGTTGATGCACCCAGTGACAAGATTTCTTTATGCATAAGGTCAAGTATAACTTCCTTGTCAATCAGAACAATTGTAAATAATTGTCATAGTTGATCTAAATTAAGAAACACAATTTCCTTTATATCAGTTGTGTCCATTTTACAATGGGATGCATTCTCTAACAGATCTTCCTACACACTTCTTACTTTTGCAGTTCCAGACCTTTAACACAAAACAACCCTATTAATACCAATAAAACAATCATCTGTATTTTAACATATTTCTATCCAATATAATTAGCAGCTGCTCAATAGCATTATAATAACAAACATATAACTTCATCTAATTTGTTTATTATTGGTTGGGCATCAGCTAGGACGACTGAGGGTAATGATAGACTATAAATCTTCACTTATGCAATACTCCATTCTAGTCTTCAGGGTGAAAAAATCTTAAATCCTAGTCATAAAACTTAAATTGAGCAACTGTCCACACTACCTTCTCATAATTAATAAGCTTTTATCAAATGACATACATTTTCTTTAAACTGAACAAAAAAAAAGGACTTACATATTTAGTAGAACATATATTGCACATGTGGCGGATTTCTTTTGCTATCATGCGTAATTTTTCAAAGTTAATGAGACTGTCAACAGTTGCATCATTCCCCAGATGTATGAAATATAGATCTTTCTTAAATATTGGATAAAATGGAATCTGTTGGGATAAAGAGAAATGATGAATTAATACAGACACAGTACAAATCATATATATTAATGTTAATAGAAATATTTTTAGGAATATAACTATACACTGACTTACATATGGCGGTGAAACATGTTCACTGTTAATGAGATTACGATACTTGGCCATGTTGCGAGATGGATCCATAAAAGACTGTAGATCCTGGAGATTATTATTAATTCTGAAAATCTTTTTTCCTGATTTTGTACATTTTCAATTTTTTAACTTAAAAAGTGAATAACAAAAAAAAAATGTTTAAGGTATTTTATAGCAATGATTATTGATGAAAAACTGTTGTATAGGCTAAAGCACTAACCTCAAAAAGTTTTGAATATTTACTAGGCAACCTTTCCCATGTCTGTTTTAATCGAGATATTGCTCCATGGCCTAGGCCACTCAGAATGGCAAACATCGAGTTGAAATTTTTACAATCCTTACAGTGTTCTAAAAAACAAAAAAAAAATCAGTGATCAACTAAAACTACAAAAACATTACACTAGAGCTTGAAAAAAAGAAGAAAACAAAAGAATCTTCTAAGTGATGCTGCACAGTGTACTTACTAGCTATTTTAATGAAATGTTTGAGTAGTTTTGTTCTCTTGACTAGATTAGTTTCATTGGTGATCTCTGTGATAACCCAGAACATCTCTTTGTTCACAAGCTGTGGGAAGGATAAAGCAGTGGCTTAGTCACTGTTTCAATCAAGTCCAATAATTAGCTCATTGCTACAAAAGATATATGCACTAAAGAAATGATTTCAAAACTGGAATATGAACTTTTGTCAGAGAGAGCTTACTGCTTGATTACTCTGTGAGATATTGCACTAGTCTTAAACAAAAATACATTGAAAATGTCAATCTAGAAGAAACAACAGGAAAAGCTTACCTCAGCAAATTTATGAAGTTGATGACATCCATATTTGGACTTAATGTCGTAGAGATCATCAATATATTCAGTGGGTTCTATGTCTCTGAACACACGATAGTCATTAAGGGTCAGCTGCCAGGCCACCTCATGAGGGTATAGTTGAAGCAAACTGATCAGACTTTCCGCAAGAAGTTGACCAATCAGCTCGTCCGGTATCAGAGGCTCAGACGTCAAGTTGTTCTTCAGGTAATACCTAAGTATACGAGGGAGGGCCCGCCTGATAGAGGTGTGATCAGTTGTTTCCCCCCATGATGATAGCAGGAAAAGGAAGTAGTAAGAGACAAAGAGAGTTCAAGAAGACATTGGTGGAGACATTTCAGATAAACACCATTCACAAACCATTTGACAGTGATGAGACATTCAGTTGCACAGACATTTCATAGTTAAATCATACATGCCAATCAAAAGGAACAAAAGGGTTAAAGACCAAGAAACAGATTAAACCAGAAACAATTGAAACAGACCAAGAATTGGCGGGATGGGTGGGGAAAAAGAAAAAGAGAAACAGCCAACATTATTATACCCTTAGTGAGATTTTAAATGGGCCTAATTCATTAGAATCAAAGCTGGACTTGTACATATACAACTAATATGTATAGTTAAAAAAAAAATATATATATAAATATAGCCTACTAATATAAAATAACTATAGGTCAATGGGTCAAGCCTGCACACAGGTTAGTAATCAATGTCCATAGTAAGTTTAAAAAAAAAATTGATTGACAAGACCAACACTATAACACTGATGAAAATACTTTTACTTTTTTTTTTTGGCTAAAACATTTTGATTTCTTTGGGTTTATGAAACATAACTGTTTTACACTAAAATTATGCTACTGGATACTTTATAGACTCATCCCAAAGGTATTACACTAAAAGTATGCTATTGGATACCTTATAGACTCATCCCAAAGGTATTACACTAAAAGTATGCTACTGGATACTTTATAGACTCATCACAAAGGTATTAAAAATAATGTATGTTACAAGATACTATATAGACTCATCCCAAAGGTCTTACACTTAATGTATGCTACACGATACTTTACAGACTCATCCCAAAGGTCTTACACTTAATGTATGCTACACGATACTTTACAGACTCATCCCAAAGGTATTACACTTAATGTATGCTACAAGATACTTTATAAACTCATCCCAAAGGTCTTACACTTAATGCATGCTACAAAATAATATACAGACTCATCCCAAAGGTACTACACTAAAATTATGCTACTGGATACTTTATAGACTTATCCCAAAGGTATTACACTAAAAGTATGCTATTGGATACTTTACAGACTCATCCCAAAGGTATTACACTTAATGTATGCTACAAGATTCTTTATAAACTCATCCCAAAGGTCTTACACTTAATGTATGCTACAACATAATATACAGACTCATTCTAAAGGTCTTACACTTAATGTATGTTACAAGATACTTTACAGACTCATCCCAAAGATATTATAGTAGTTATAGAATGTTGGTCTTGTTCAAAACTAAGTAAAGCATAAAGAGCGACTCTGTTAAAAAAAAAAAAAAAAAAAGTTTAGTGTTTCTATTTTTTAATCAAAGTTTTAAAAAATATGTATGTGATTGCTGACTTCAAAAGATCATTACTCAATAGTGGAGTCTAAATTGACTTTATAAATCATTTTTGAAAAACATTAGCTTGATTGTTTCCTAGTAATACAATACATGTACATATATGTACATGCTTAGCCCAATGCTTGCAAAATGTTCTGAACACCCACACTTACAATCAAGTCTTTACTGACATTATCAATTTTTTAGTTTTGTTTTCAAACTTTTTTTTTCTTTTGTATTAAATACCTCAGATGCACTTCACACAAAAACCAAAGCAAAAAAAAAAAAAAAAAAAAAACATAGCCAACTGGTTAATCAAATAGTTAATTAGAAAGCATTTTAAAAGCATGTTAAAACTGAAAAAAGGAATAAAAAACTAGTTCAGCCCTTTTTAAATTTTATTTTTACATTTTTAGACAACTGTCTAAACAAGATATTTTTTTTACATTTATATGTGCACTATTTTTATTTGGCCATTTAAAAAAGAAAACAATGAATCTGTATTTAAGATTGAATTACAAATTATCTTACAAAATAAACAAAGATTGAGAATTTTAATTTGTTAACTAATATAGGACCATCAAGCAAATTACAGCAATTCTAACTATGTTAATAAAGCTAATTGAAAAAGAGAAGAAAAAAAAAACGCAAGCAAGAAAAAAAGTAAAGAAAGAGTTGAGAGGAAGAAAGGAAGAATTCAAGTGGACACAATCCATGTACAACAAACTATTCAGACAACACTGAGAGCAACAACACAATACCAGAAATGAGTTAGACACTGAACTGAGGAAACAGACTAAATCATCGGGTGGTTAATAATGTAATTAAACTAAATTATCTTAAGATATTTTCCAAAGTTCAATCTTAAAAAAAAAACACCAAATTAACCAAAAACAAAAGATGATGCAAATATTGAAACGAAATACTAATGTGCTATGGTGTAAGATGCACTTCCAAATAATTTTTTTTCCACATTTTATAAATTGGAAATTAAAATTTACAAACAAAAAAAAAGTCAATGTCTCCAAGAAGTCAACTAAAACCATGCAAAAGAAAAACAATTACTGAGCAAACCAAAAATAAAAGGAGAGAGAAAATGTTAACCGATAGCAAACCATAAACAATGCACCGCTAGCAGAACATTTGAATTGTCAGCCAATTTCTCATTTCAATGTGCAGGACATGATGCCAAATGAGTCATGATTATATTGATATAGATAAATATTGGTATATATAATATATATGTGTGTTATATAAAATTACAGCTGTGTGTACTTTTTGTTATTGTGCTCATTTTAACATGATGTCATCTGCCATCTAAATCACAAAGAGGTTGGTAAAAGTCTACTTTTAAAAAATAATAACACTGTAACCTTTATTTAAACACTTTTTTTTTTCTGACATGAGCCATTATAAGAAGAAATAAACAAATAAAAAAAAAAAAAAAAAGAAAGAAGAAAAGAAAAGCAATTAAAAAAAAAGGATTGTTTTTTTTTCTAGTTCTTTACTATTTTGTCATAAAATTTAGATCTTTTTTTTTTTTTAAATGTAGGACTCTAAAAAAAAATATTCAAATAATTAAATTATAAAAAAAAGCTTTCTCAAAAAATATTTTGCAAATAATATTTGAATTTCTAATTTATCCAATAAATGTGAAAAAAAAATCCTGTGGGTATTAACTCAACAGCTACTAGGCCTATACCTAAGCAGCATCTCTCTTGTGTCATGAGTTTGTTAAGCTAAAAATAGTTTTATTTTAAAAATGTGACTTAAATGGCAGTATGACATGACTTATAAGACCAGCAGTTAATGCTTAAAGTAAATATTATGAAGTTTATTTCATGAATGTTTACAGATGTACCATCCAATGATTTGTTAAAATCTCACTATGGTGTTGGCTATGTATAAGTAGACTTGGAGAAAAGACCAGCACTGAAAAACTCAAGATGATCAAATATTATCTCCAGGGCAAATAAACTGAATGACATGACTTGATCCTTCAACAAAAATGAAATACATATCAAAACAATCAAATGAAAAGAAAAAAGCAAACAAGGCTTTGCGGAGGAATTTTATCGCCAGCACATTTTTTTAAAACACTCTTTTTTTTTTTTAATAATAGTAACTTACCACTGACAGCATATTATTCTCTCAATTGAAAAAAACAACACATTTTATTATTTAACTTATGAATCCTAGGACTAGTCCATTGCACAAAAACAGAAAGAAAATGTTTCTTGGGTCCTCTGACAATGTTTAGATATAGCTAATAATAAACTAAAAAAGAAAATTCAGGACATGTTTTGTTTTTGTTTTTCTTTTCAAAACAGAACATTTGCTCAAAAATTGTTAAAATATCATTTGTTGTGAACTTGCTCAACGATACAATACAAGAACACAATAATGAAACTAAAAATTATATGCATTAGAACTTTGAACCTCAAAAATGTTTAGTTTTCAATCTTTGGTAAGAAAGCAATTACAGTGCTTTCTCTCAAATTTCGCTAACGGAAATTACATTGTTAAAAAAAATCACTGAAATGCAGCTTACAAGTGGTAAAAAAAAATGGAAAGCAGCTATTAAGATTCTTTTACAAAAACTGAGCACCAGTTCTGCAATGCATCTTTCAGCCCTGGGACAACACTGAAATGAACTCATCAAAATTGGAAATAAAGAGCTTGCAATGTAGAACTAACTAAAGTTCTAACACTACATTTACTATCACATATTTGTGGTTTTACTTCATCATCACAAATTACCACCACCAAAAACTCTACATGATGACAGGTGAGACAGCCAGATGCTTTTGTACAATACTTCACTTGCTGACAACACAGACATACACAGTGTCACAAAGAATAAGGCAAGATTACAGTTGAAAGGAATGAGGCATACTGTACAGGTGAGTTGAGTGTAAATATGAGAGTCACATCAAGACAAGATATAGGTCTATAATATATAAATATATATAGAGAGAGATACATGAATGAAATCCAGTTTATGTGATCTATAAAGCTAATTATAGGCTCTGTTTGTGCTTATTATGCAAAAAAGGGATTAAATAAAAAAAAAAAATTTTATGAGCAAAAAAGAAAACAAGGTTATCAACAGTGAAATTTTCAACTTACCGCCCATTTAGATTCAATCTTTCAGGCAAATTACTGAGTGTGTCTGGTAAACGTTTGCTTTTGATAAACTTCTCCATTTCCACTGTGACTTCTCTTAGAGAATAATTACTACCAGATAAAATAAAAATTGTAGTCTATTTTCTCTAAAGCTCAAGTCATGAAAGAAATTGTCATGATACATAAGCCTGAAAAATACTGTCTCAAGACTAGGACAAATAAATTAACAGAAGGGATTAAAGAATTTTCAATGAGTTACATTGAAAAGCTTTTCATTAAAAATAATTGAGAAAACTTTTTTAAAAATTACAAACCTGATGATTGTATAAAAGTTAAGATAAACCTCATTTTAACAAAATATAATTCAAAAGTTTTGAAAAATGCTCATTTTTAACTAGAAGCAGGGCCAAAAGCAACAAAATTTATTGTCTAAACATGAGTGATGTTAATAAAGAACAATTATTTTTTCTAATATACAGAACAAATAAAAATATTGAACTAACCAACTTGGATCAGTTATTCCAAATTCTTGCAATGCCAACATCACAACCTCTTTTGCTGTAGTTTCCTATAATAGTGAAAACAATATTTGTATCTTAGCATGTAAAATATCTTGGTCTAAAAAAATATGTTGTAGAAACCAGAATTAGCTACAAACATAAAAAGTATCAAGAGCTAGAAGATGTATGTGTCCTTCACTCTACAAGTTTCAATTTAATGCTGCAAAAAACAACAACAACAGGAAATATACTTAAGAAAAGTACAACTTCAATGACAGACTCAACAACAACTAGAGGACACAGCTAAGTAATTCAATGCTTCTACATTGGCACAAACAATAATTTGGTAAATGAATTTATTAAAACATGCAGAATTAAATTCTACATTAGAAAGGTGATCACAAAAAATATAAAGAATAGAAAAAAAAAAAACACAATCGCCCACTGCCCCTGTAGGTCTGTGTTTTTCAGCTACCAGGTTATAACTATAAAGAAGAGGAAGGAATTTCCACTTTCAAATGTTTCTACAAGTCAAGGAAAGACAAAGAGTTCTAAATGTTTTTGAATATTAAAAAAAAATTAATGGAAGTCCACAGTTAAATTCAAAGTTGAGTAAACAAAAAAAAACAAACAAAAAAAAAAGATAAAATGACTTGTAACTTTTGTAAATTTTTGTGACACAATAAAATTGTGGGTTCCTGGTTCTCACAAAGAGGATCACACAGTCAAGAAAATTACACTATTAGCTACCTTGTGAATCAACAAGTACTTGAAAGACTGATCAGATCTGTACACTTTCACAACATGTTCCGGCATGTCATTTCTGTCATCCACAATCAGCCCAATGGAAGTGATGTCTGGATTGCTGGCACTAAAGTGATTACTCAGAGTAACACCAGTGTTGGACGATGAGGAAGATGTTGAAGATTTTCTGGATGGCTTGGAATAAAGACTTTCATCAGAGTGATTAATGGAGGCTGTGTCACGCCTGAAATCAAATGATTAGTCTCATGAAAATTATTTTTAAAAAAATATTAAGCTCATTAAGTCCTTACAAAAGAAAATTCTTATTTATTACTAGAATTCAAGAACTGAATTCTACCAAGTGGATATCATGCTCAGTTGAAGAGGATCAATGTACAATTCATTAGTTACATTGTTGGAAATGACTAACCCCAAGATCTATTCATCATAAATTTGAGAAAAAAATAGGGATGTGAATTTATAACCTTTGTTCTGAAAACAGGAGACTCATTTTATTACAATAGATCTGTCCCATTAAACTTCACTTACCCATTGATATTCTTTGGCATGAAGTTAAAATGGGTTAAAGCTTTGCGTAACTTGGAATTGGAACCAAATATTCCAGAACGTTTCTCATTCTTTTTTATATCCCTTGGCTCAGTTGTAAAAATGGGAGCTGTTGAATCTAGGTCAGGTACTGATAATCTCTGTTTAGGATTGGGTATACTGCCATCTTCTCGTTTGACTTTTCTGGGTGTGTTGGGTGTAGTCTTGCCATCCTTGTCTGAAGACCTCAACATGTTCTTGAAATCTGATTCATGAAATACAGTTTAAATAAGATTATCAGTACAGTGGACCTCTGATATGCTAAACTTTTGGACTAATCTTAAACAGGGTGTACTATATGTGAAAGCCAATTCTGTCATTACAAAAACAAAACAAAATATATAGACTTTTGATTACATTAGAACCATTTTAAGATGCAGGACTATCAATTCTTATATAGCCAATTAAGGATTTATTAACTTACAACAGGCCTAGTTATCAGAACTAAGAAACTAGTTGCAGTAAATGTTTATATTAGTAACATTTCTTAACATAGTTATTACTTTTAAAGCCTTACATTGTACTGACTTGCAATGCATATATGCCTAAATAGAGTTTAGTATATGATATACTAGCAGTACACAAAGGCTAAGCCTGTTGAATTTTTTCCAGGCTTTATTTTGTTTATTAATTGTATTGATGAGGTAAGATCATAATTTAAAAAAAAAATGTTGAACACAAAAGTGTCTTCAAATCTGGACATTGACATTTTGAAGCCAACTATGGTATCATTCTATAATACTGTTTTAAAAAAAGTATAAACCAATGACTAAACAGCTAACCAAAATAATGACTCTTTCTATTGCATGTTCACCTTGTAAATTAGATTTGACAGTAATAGAGAGATGTGTGGTTCCTCGCAGTATCTCCAATGCTTTATTATAGTAGATCTGATGAAACTTGTGGCCATTCACTTCAAGAATCTACAATAATTTATACAAATCATAATAATCATTATATAAATATATATACATCCTTTTTACAAAGATTAATCAACTCAATCTGTCTGCCAGGTAAAAAGTGTGTACACTTTATTTCTCTCACACCCATTCTCGGATCAAGCTGAAACTTCGCATAATTATATATTGACATAGACAAGACATTAATCAATACAAAAAATTAAAAGTAACCAATTAGACAATTAATTAATGGCATTTTTTGTTTAATGGCAACAAGGGAAACTAATACTTCAGTATTCTCAGATATGGCTAAATTTGTTGGGTTTAGTCACCTTAGATTATTGTTAACGCTATTTCTCCCTCAAACATTCTCCGATAAAGTTGATACTTTAAACAATATTTTATTGTACCTAACAAAACATGAATCAATAAACTAAAAATACTCAGTCAATTAATTATTGGTAATTAATTATTTTATTTGATATCAAATAAGGGAAATAGCTTGAACATTGTTGGTAGATATAGTTTTAAGGACATACTTCTTCCCCTTTAGATAAGCTTTGTTTTTTGTTTAAAGGATTTTTAAAAAAGATTTTGCTTGTTTTTTAATTAGGGAATAGAAACCAGCTCCACCATTTTATTTCACATTATTGGAAAACCAAGAGACTGCGCATTCAGCTTAGTTTGGATCTTGGTGGAGGTTAGGATTTAACAGGGATAGATTTGCACTGAGTTACCCAGGATGACTGCTATAATGGGTAAACTTTGGGTAATAAGTGATTGAGCATTGTAGAAATTATGATGTAGTAAAAATGTGAACATATAACATTGACTGACCTGATCACCTCTTTTCAATCCTGCTTCAGCAGCTTTTGACCCTGGTGTGACTTTTGTGACAAATATTCCAAAGCCCCTCTCCAAGCCACCCAGTATTGAAAAGTGTAACATCTCCTCCCTGGTGGCCCTGGTCAGGGTTACAGTTCTTAGGCGAGCCTTGGCAGCACAGGCCATGTTGAGCAAGCTCAGCTGACCCATCATCTTCTGGCAGAAGACATGGTTGAAGCATACAATTGGAATCTTACAAGAATTCTACTCTAAAAAGCCTCAATCTACAAAAGCCTTGATGTGTTTTAGGTATGATTAATTTTAGCAAGTGATTCCCAAGCAATGGCTGTTTCCCTAATAGTAATGTCAAAAAACATACACTTCTTTATGCTAAGTCATGTGTATGTTTTATTTTTAAATAAAGTAAATCATTTCAAATTTCAAAAGTATTTTACACATTACAATTTGATTTGAAACAGTTGAATTTATCATTTAATTATATTTTAAAATGTACATTGATTATTTAGGAAAATGAAATTCTTCAAAATATACTTTAAAAATTTAACACATTGCCTATTAATTTTTACCTTATATAGCTATAATCCTTATTCTTAAATAAAAAATCACTGTCAGGCTTATGCAGAATGGTCAAAGCCTGTCATTACAAAGCATTAGTCAGATTTAGTAGCATGATTGAACAGTGACATGTGAGATAAGGACTGTTGCAATATGCAAAACTGAATTTAGAGTATCTTTTGCTTTTTTTTTTATAGAATAGAGTCCTTAGAAATATTTGTTATTTCTACTTCAAAAGGTGTTTGGTAGGTCTCACATCTTGAAATATTAGAAGACTTAGAACTTACACATGTCACATATCAAGGCAAATATGTAGAAACCTTTGCAGCTAAAAAAATAAAGGAAAAATCAGTGTTATAATTCTATTGTATCTGTGTTAAAGAACTTCCTGTGTCTATTGACTGCTCATGACTGGATAAGCAGCACAATGATTTTGTTAAAAGAACGTAATGAAGCCAAAAGAGAATGAGAACCATATAAGCTGTATCTCCATAGCCTGTTGACTCCAATTTAGATATCACATTACCATTGATTGGAAGAAAGGAGTGAAGGTAAAAAGCAATATGTACAAACTCATTGTTGATAACTGGTATCTTTTCATTTTTTATTGAAAAAAAAAATTTTCTTTTCAAAATATAGTTAAAAAAGTATTATTTTAGAGGACCATGCAACAGCCCTGCATGTGTTTTTCTATGAATGCTATAATTGTAAAATGTGCCTTTGGTTGGGAAACACTGCTTTATAACAAAATGCTACTTCTAGCTCTTTAAAAAGAATAAGAAATGTATTAGAAATATTCAAATAGAGTTTATTGTCAATCACAACAAACCTAAGCCTGTTAGTGACGTCTTGTGTTATACTATTTAGTCAAATGTTAGTGCAAAGGCCTCCATCCAGATCACATACTTAATTAGTACGAGAAAGTATGCACATCCTAATGCTGATCATAAGAAATGTAATACTACAACTATAGAAGTAAATTATGTATATTTCAAAAGTTTAAACAAGGTTTTAAACAGAGATATATTAGAGTTGGATACTATAAACACTAAGGTTAAGTAGCAGAACTTGTAATATATATATATATAAATATAAAAACTTCATCTGGCAATGTTGAACAAAACAAAACCAATATGAATATCCATAAGCAATTAAATAGTTACACCAATCTAAACTTCTGAAGGGAAAACAAAAAGCAATATGTAATATTTGTAAAAATAGCTATTGTTAAAATAGTTAAGAAATAAATGTATGTCAAAGGTTTTTTTAAAAAGCAATAGTAAGCCCCTTTATACCACTGAAAGAAAATCTTACCTCAAAATCATTTTCTGACTGAGAAGGAGATAGAAAACTTTAAATTCTAACTGCTAAATATGCTAAAGCGCTAATGATTTGGTCAGAAGTTTCAATTTGGTTTAAATTTCTCATCATCCTACTTTTAAAATATTACTTATCCCATTGTGGGACTACTCTAAAAGTGATACAGTTGCATTCAAATGGGCATTCACAAAAAGATTAAAGTTTTGTAATAAAGTAGGTTTATGTGTTTTCAATTAAACAAAAGAAAAAAGAAAATCATGTGATAAAGACTTGTTTTTATATGTGTCAAGAAATAATGCAAAACTTCAAAGAAATAAATAATAAAAATCTCAACCAAGGCCTGACATGCCATATTTGATAAATCTGGACTACAAAAACTATCATGAAGGTTATCAGCCAAACCTTTTTGACTAATAAATAAAGCACTACAGAAGAGAAGGCTAACAGCACACTAGGAGGAAACAAGGGAGGCTACGCATTTAGTCAAAACCAATGCACATAAGGAAATGTTTGATATGCAATTTACACACATAGGAATAATAGGTAAGTACTTGACACTCCCAAGAAAAATTTATATGCAATAAACATACAAAAGAAATATAATTATTGTTAAAGAAAACTCAAAATCATCTACTCCATGCTGACTGTAGTATGCTGAAACATACAGTGTGCAGGCTTTAGACATTGCGATATCTCAATGTATTCTCTCTATATATTTAAACAAAACATGCTTCTTTTTTTCTGTAATCCAACAATATAGAGGAAAAAACAATACACAGAGGAAACAAAATACCAGGATTTAGTTTCTTACTTTCTGGAGAGGAAACGAACAGATAGAAGTTGTATTAAATAGCGTCATCAAAAAAAAAAAAAAAAAAATTGACTGAAAAATTAAAATACATTTTAGAAATCCTAATTGTTTGTTGTTGATTTGTTGATTTGAGGCACATCGGCACAATTTAGGCCATGTCGTGCCTCTAATTGTTTGTCTGAATGTAATGAAGTGTTAGGATTCATACAAGAAAGTTGACTACATGTTACTTTATGTCAATATTGCTGAAAATGTAACAATTTCTTGAGCTTATATAACAGTATAGCAAGTGTGAAAAAAAAAAAAAGCAATTTTGTAAGTGCACTAATTTATCAACTGACCTCTCTCTCCAACAAACATTCAAAATGTTCTAAAAAATCACACATGTCAGGATTGGTCTCAAAATCATTAAAGTGATTATTGACCCAAAGAAGAACAACCCTGGTTACCTGCAACAATAAAACATTTGTTATAAAACTAAATGGCTAGTTAAGAGCAGAAAAATATTTTGTATAATGATAAAAAAAAAGTGAAAATCTTAGTAAAATAAAATTATATTAGCATAGAAAATTAAACATTTTCTTACTAAGTTCTTTTTCTTATTTTAAAAGAAATAATAATTTTAACTTGGAAAGAAAAAAAAAAAAAAGAAAAAAAAAAAAAAAAAAGTGAATTTTTTTTCACTACAAGTTAACAAAGAAAAAAATATTTCAGAAACATATTCAAATTACGGTTAATGTTAATATTTTATTAACTGTTGAACCGTAAACTGACATATTGAATGTACTTTTCTAGAACTGTCAAAAGTACATTTAGGATAAGTAAACACTAAGTCACATTGAAAAAACAAACTCTCCTAAAATGATTCTATTGTGCGCACACAAAAAAACAGACTAACATTTGTTTTGAGTTCATCATTTTTGAACCACTCCAACAAATTTTTCACCAGTTCTAATGGACTGTCTAAAAATGTTCTGTACGTTAGAAGAAAATCATCCACATAGTTTGGGTCTATAGTGGAATGGCTCTCAACCAGATGCTGCATGAGCCTCTCAGGAGTACCCTGCAAAATCAAAACAGTACTATCATTTACAAGCTGTCATGTGAACAAGTGCGCTTGCTTAAAATTAACAAGTACTGCAATCAAATGTGAATTATTTTAATAAGATGATAAATAATACTCTCGTAACACATTTTAAAATAACATGTTTCTATATTATTAGCTTATAGGTAGTTTAAATGCATTTAAATGATTGTTGTAATTACCTAAATATATTTTAAATATTTATGAAAGAAACAAATATTTCAAATCATAAGTACTCTTGGGGAAAACAAGGTTTAACTTTAAAATTAAGCAACATTTTTAAATATAATTTTCCTTATGATGTTTACAAGATTAGGTTGTGGGAAAAAAAAGTCTTAAAAAGTTAAAAGTAAGGCTAATTCTATTACCAACCAGTGAAATGTACCTACCCTAATGACTACATGACCTTTTCTATTCCCTCCATCTAATTCTCTATGTTCTGTTACCATCACCACTTTGCCTTTCTCCTCGTGCTTCTTGATATTTTCCTCTCCCTATAAATAAAGATACATACAAAATAAATAATGCTAAACATATTTCTTTACATAAAGACATAAACCTTCCCTTTCCCCCTAGATCTATGAACATGATAAACATGTTACTTTACATAAAGACATGAACTTTCTATTTTTATCTTTTCAACAGAGAAACTACATTTAGACTTTCTGTCTGGTGAACCTACCTGATGTAAGATCCTATAAAAACTGGACTGCGCTATACAAACAAACTGACAATCATTAACAACAGTTTTCATAACTCCTTGATGATATAACTTCTCCATTGTAGGACTGATGCCAAAACTAAATTTATGAAAAGGAAAAACAACTATTAATGAACAACTTCAACAAAAGAAATCAACAACATTCGACAACTATTGCATGTCCTACCTGTCCCCCATTTGAAGTCTTTCTTTCGTTCCATTGGGGCGTGTTATCTCCACCTCACCATTAAGTATAACAGACCAAGAGTCCAGCTCTTCGCCATCTTTCATCACAATAGTTCCCTCCAGGGGTACAATGGCAAACACCATTACTTCACACAAAAGTCGGCGAGTGTGTTCAGTCATATTAGAAAATGCCTGAAAGAATTGAACAATGTATAGAAACCTGTTGCAATATTAAATACAATATTACACTAATGTAGGAAAAAAAAAGACTAAATCTGCAATCCATTAAAATATAACCTACTTTTAAATGCTGTGTAAAATTTAAAAGTATTTGAATATCTTCTTCAGTTCTTTGTGACGGCTCTTTCTCCAAACAATCTCTCTCGGCATCTCGTATAGAAAATGACTGAAATATACAAGTGAATGAAGTCTTCAGTCTACAAGACTAAAATATCATAAAACCAGTCCAATTTATTAACTTACATGTCCATACATATATAACTAATTTAAATTAAGTCAAATCAACATAAGTCATATTATGTTGATTTGAATAAACTGACTAGCACTAAGCCTATTACATAATTAATAGTTTAAATTTTAACTGTATCATAATACCTCTGCTGAATCTGCATAGCCTTCTTCATCGTCAGAATCAACTAAACTTTCTCCCATTCCACTCAGATCAATATCATGAACATCAGCATCATCCAGTGATGTGTGCATCAAATCTGATCCTGAGTAAGCACTGGAAGTGTCACTGGCTCTGGAAGAACGTTTATTTCCAGGGTTGTCCAAACCCCCAAAGCTTTCACCCACACCAAGTATGGGATGGCCATGGCGCATCAAGTCTTCTGGTAAATGCTGAGGACAGGAAACTTTTAGACCAATACACTTTCCAAATACACAAAAAATATACATTTACTAATACTGTAGAAAAGTTAACTAATTAACAAAATCTAAACTAGTAATAAAAGTGTCTTCTGTGTGTGCAGTGTGCTCACCAGGTCATTCTTTTGACCCATATCTTACTAAAGACTAAAACACTCTATAGACCAGAAAGCTTTTGAGCATCAACAAAACTTTGTGCAAGAACTACCAATAGTCAATCATACATATGATAAAAAAAAGTACCCCTTCAATAACACTGTCAGAGTTCATCCTCCTCATTGGTCGACTGTCATTTGGCCTCCCATCATTCAAAAGCAGTTCTATGTGAGATGCAGAAACAACAGCCTTAGAATTACTAGACTTCAAGGTTGCAGCATCTGGATAGTCAATCTGTAATGATCAATTATTGGAATTTAAATTTGAAAATCCCAAACTTTTTCTGAATTTTGAATATCTTTAAGCCCCGATATAACACATGGGTTTGTCAAAGTAAAGGGTGATAGTTATCATACTCCTTAACATTCAAAACAACAACAACAAAATATTGAAATGTACTCCACACATAGAGTGAACCAACAAGTCAGTATAAACACTAGAAATACCTATCTTGGGTCAAAGCTAATGCTTCTTACGAGTATTTGTCAAGAAAAAAAAGTATGTCTATTTAACAGGGCTTGCCCCACAACCAGGCACAAATTAATAACAGATGAACACTGACAATTGACAACAATATTTTTGACCTATGAGGTCTGAACTATATGTACACACTCAATGAGAAGAAATTGAACAGTTACATTTTTTTTATAGTGAAATTACTGGGTTATCAGGAATGGATTTAAAAAGTAAAATACAGATAATTCAGTACTGACTTGTATGCTTGAGAACACAACAGAAAATAACACCCATAAACAAAGGAAAGATGTGTGTTTTGTCAAGTCTGTACCACATGAAAATAAATTAATACTACAGTGTAATTTACCTGATATAACAGACCTCTGAAAAACACTAAAATGAAAAGTAACTCCAAAAAATGGATATTTCATCTCACCTGGGTCTGACCAAGTTATACCAACTGTTGCTTTGTTGTTATCTAAACAACAAACAACAACAATAAGTCTGTGCTATTAATAATATTTTTACCAATTGTTTTTGTTTAGCGCTGTTTTATTCTTTTAGCTTTTTCAATACGATATGATCTTATCTGGACCAGTTTGGAAAGGAGAGGGGGGGGGGGGGGGAGAGAAAGAAAGGGATATCTGGGTAAATTTTACAGAAATTGCTTTTTAAAAGCCTTTATAAAAAAAAATGGAGGGGAGGGGGGAACGACCTGAATTTGAGCTCATGATTCAAGCATCCTCAAGCCAACATACTAACCGCTCAGATAGTGAGGTGCTTAAGAATAAGATAATTCAGCTTATACTACCACTTCTTTCTCTTGTTGAGATACCAAACAAAATAATTACCAATAATTTGTTTTTGTTTTTTTTATTCTTATGTTGTCAGTTAAAAGAAATAATTGTGCAAAATTTCAGCATTGTCAGAGATTGTGTGTGAGAAATAATGTGTACAAACTTTTTACAAGACAGACAGATTGAGTTGATATAAGCTTTGTAAAATATACTTTAGTCTATTGTCTCCCCTACATTATATAAAGATATAGATTAATAATGTGGGATGTTTTTTTTATCCTACATTCACTAGTAATACAATAAATAGTTGTTGTTTTTTTTTGCAGTTATTTCTTTATAAAGCAGATCTATTTAAAGGCCAATCCTGATGCAATGTATAATTATGATAAAATATAATGTACCTGTTCTCTGTACACAATGTCATATTGAAAGATGGGAATATTCCATCCCAATCTAAGTGCCAGATCAAAGTATTTAATATCCATTGTGAAAAATAAACTTTAAAAATTCCAGTACCAATAACACTGTAAAAAACTTTTTAATTATTGTTAGTCATCCACTAATAAATCCTTTCTCCTTGAGAAGTCCATAACTGCCAGAAAAAATGCTCTACTAAACCATAATAACCTTAGATCAGATGTTTCACTAAAACACATACATCTAGATCTATACACAAGCGCCATTGCACAATCAGTAAAGGAAACAGACTGTAAGATGGTGTACAACAGTTTCATTCAGCCTTGTAAACACAAACAAGTAAAAAGCAGTGATCTGTATATTCTCAGCAGTAGTTAATTATCCACACTTTAACAACATGAAGAACTAAAGAAATTTAACAAATTGCTTCAAGAAATACAAAAAGATCAACAAAACATTTCTTCAATGAGCACATGGAATGAGCACACAGGGTATCAGCAGCAACACATTGCTGAACACACACACTAATCTGAGAGCAGGTAATAGCACAGGTACAAGCCACACACAAAAATCAGTGGACAGGGCTCTCTGTCACACATTCCTAGACAGCCCCACCTTCACTTGTATGACACATACTGTATGACCTGATTTTCAAATTTCCTTCAAGTGGCACTAAATATTTATATAAATATATATCCTCTGTTCTAATGAATAAAACAGTCTCCTGAACACATGAAAACAGCCACCCTGTCCTTTGAACAATGTTCAAGTTAGTTCATCAAATATTTGCCAGTGTACAAAGATGAGCACAGGACTCCAAGATGTCTAGATAGCTCAGTCAAATATGAAGTACTTGTGGCCTACACACAGTCTCTTTCTGACTATAATTAAATTTAAACATCCCAATACTTAAGACAGAAATAAAGTCATTGGCTAAAACAAACCACACACTAAATCCCATTATATGTTGGAGGGGAAGAAAAAAACAACACAAGCAGCTCTGTTAAGTGGCACTCCATTTTTGTTTTTAAATGCTCTATAATCTACATGCTTCCTATTTAGCCATGAGCAATGTTTTTTTTTTATCACACAAAGCTGTCATGGTTAGTAAGTTTAAAAGAAAAAAATAGGTCACAGTGTCTGTGTGATCTATGTAAATGATGAATGAGAGATGAAATATAGGTATGAATGGGTACCCACTGGTATGCCACACACATAACACAAACAATTCAGTTTTTAGGCTCATGAACAGGACAGTCAATAGAGAAACAGGCTAATGATGTGGGGGAGGTTCTTTGGAGGTTATGAAATGACAAAAACATAGGACTGATATGATCAAATGCACTATAAATTATAGTACATGATATTTACTTAGAAAAAAAAAAGACTGATGCAAGCTGTATTAATTATCAGTCTTTCAAAATGGCTTGGTAATTAAAGAGTTGTTTTTATAAATTAGGGAAAATACAAATTATATAACAAATATTTACAATTAGATTTACTTGGCAAATGGTTATGCATAAAATGTGTTCAAAATGACATTTTAGTACACAACTTTTTAAGTACAGCTGTTTTAGCTATCATATTAGTATTAAATCATCACAATAGTAATTTACTAGAAATCTTTTCAGATGGATTCACAATTGATTTTCAAAAGACAAGAATATTGATAGCTCAATAAAGAATCTTATCTTATATAATACAGACGTTACTTAAAAAAAAAGATGATTACGTTCTACGCGTCATGCATTCAGTCATGCATATTAACCAATGACTTAAATTCTGCCAAGTCACTGGTTTTCCTGGCTAGCTCAGGCAACCCATTCCATGCTCTAATAGCACTAGGGAAGAAAGAGTATTTGTACTAATTTGTCCTAGTATATGGGATGAGGAATGTGCCTTTATCTTTGTGTCTTTCTGAGCATTTTATTAAATTTTGTTTTTGTATTTGAAGATTATGGTTCAGTGTTTTATGTATAATTGCTACTTTACTTTTGAGTCTTCTGTCCTGAAGGCTTTCTAAATTTAGTGATTTTACTAAAGGTGTTACTCTAGTCAAATGTGAATATTCGTTTGTTATGAATCTTACTGTTCTATTTTGTGTCTGTTCCAGTTTCTTAATGTTTTCTTGAGTTGAGGAGTCCCAAACAGAGGATGCATATTCTATTATTGGCCTAACCAAGGTTAAATAACATTTTAGTTTTATGTTATTTGATTTATAAAAATTTCTTTTAATAAACCCTAATGCTTTGTTTGATTTTTTGATAGCTTCATCAATATGGGGATTCCATGACAGTTTTTCATTTATTATAACACCTAGGTATTTTGTGTTTTTAGTCTGTGTTACTGGTTTACCATGAATAAGTGGAATTAATTTGTTTTAGTTTTTTTGTTACTCTTAATAACTGACATTTTTGTAGGTAGAAAGACATGCTCCAATTTGATTCCCATTTCTGTAATTCATCTAATTCTCCTTGTAAAATTTCTGTATCTTGTGTTGTTTTTATTATTCTATATATTATGCAATCGTCTGCGAATAATGTGACTTTTGTTCCTGAAATAATGCAATTTGGTAAATCGTTAATGTAAATTAAAAATAGTAGTGGACCTAAGACTGTTCCTTGAGGTAAGCCTGAGTTTACTGTTATTGGTGTTGATTTAGAGCCATTTATTATTACAGTTTGCTCTCTCCCTATCAGAAAATCTTAAATCCTCTGATGCAATGGACCATCAATGCCAAAATATTTTAATTTTTTTAAGCAAACTATGGAGGTGAAGTTTGTCAAAAGCTTTGGAAAACTCTAGTAAGATAGCATCTATTTGCTCACTGTTATCTAAACCTTTTGAAAAATCAACAATTAGTCCTATTACTTGTGTTTCATATGATCTATATTTCCTAAAGCCATGTTGGTATGGAGTAAGGACATTATGTTTGTCTAAGTGGTTTATGATGTTACTACATATTATGTGTTCTAGGATTTTACATGTGATGCTGGTAAGTGATAATGGTCTGTAGTTTCCTAGGTCTGATTTTTCTCCTTTTTTAAATAGAGGGGTGACATTAGCTTCTTTCCAGTCCCTTGGTACTCTGCCCTGGTTAAGAGATGCCTGAAAAATTATTTTGAACACTGGTGCTAGCTCATTGCTTAGTTCTTTGAGTAATCTAGCTGGATACCATCAGGTCCAGATGCTTTATTAGGTTTGATGTTGGCTAATAGTTTTTGGATTCCCTTTTCTTGTACTTCTATATCTCCTATGTTGTCTACTTGGTTCAAATTAAGTAATATGTCTTTGTCCCCTGGGGCTGAGAATGCTGATGCAAAGTATTTGTTTAGGATGTTAGCTTTAGTTTCATTATCATTATGTGTTAAGTTGTCTTCTCCTTTTAATGGCGCTATGCCTGTTGTTTCCATTTTCTGTATGACTATAGGTTTTTGTAGTTATCTTTAGATATTACATTGTTTATGTATTCACTCTGCAGCTGTCTGCTTACTTTTTGGGTTAGGTGTTTAATTTTTATGTACGTTTTATAAACTTGTTCTGACTTAGTTTCTTTAAATTTTCTATATAGGTTTTCCTTCTGTTTACAAAGCTTCTTTAATCTATTATTAAACCAGCATTAATTTATTTTGTTTGATGTGTATTTAGTTGGTATATGATTTTCTATAATGTTTTTAAGATAGTTTTTTATGAAATTCCAGAGGTCATCGACTGGTTGGTTAATGTCTTTTTTCTGATAAGAATGTTTGTTGGAAGTTTAATGCAGCTAGGTGTAGTTGTGTTAGGTTGCATTTGTTCTAGAGCAGTGATGCCCAAAGTACGGCCCGTGGGCCAGAACCGGCCCGCGACGTGGTTCCATCCGGACCGCCGAAACGTCGGCACAAAAAGTAGAAAATCCTCCCCCCTTCTAAAAAGTTGAAAATGTATCTTTACCTTCGTTATGGCTCTCGCTTTTTCTCTGATGGATTGGTACCATGACGTTTAACGAAATGATTTTATGAAATGGAACTCCGAATGTAGAGTCTACCAGAAAAAGTGAATGGATCTTTTTGAGGAACATAAGTCAATATAATTGTTTTGTAAAGAAAGTCTGACTGTTTCAGAAACAACAACATATAGAGCGGCATTATAAAACAAATATGAAGGCCTTCTTGGTTTCAGCCGCGTATAAAAGATTGATTAAACTACGTCTAGAGATTGGAGGGTCGATGGGAACATTTACCAAAAAAAAAGAGATAAGAAAATAAGTTGGTGATAAACCAACTCCTAGATACCCCCTCCCCCCCACTGGTCCACAAATGAGATTGGACCAAAGCGCTCTGAGCATGCTATAAGTATGAAAGTAGGGCTCTATAAAAGCTATAAGTATATATAAAGTTAACTAAAATGTTGCTCACATTTTAAGTAGAGAAATGAAGCCATTTTTAGATGCGTAAAAAATGATACCCTATACTTTAACGATATACTTTAAATATCCCATTAAATTAATGTAAGTACTAGATCCAATAGACTTAAATCGTTTCAGGTGAATTTTGATTTCATTTTTGTTTTTTTACCTTTTTGTTGATGTGGCCCGCGACACGCGTGTCGAAAGTTAAAATGGCCCGCAGGTTGAATTAGGTTGAGCATCACTGTTCTAGAGTAAGATTTTTCTTTTGGGTTTTATATTGGCTACTGCTTTTATCTGACTGTGTATTTTTATGATCTCATGGTCTGATAGACCAGGGATAATATCATAATCTACTACTAATCCAGGTCTGTTGGTTAAGAAGAGATCTAATGTGTTGTTTAATCTAGTTGGCTTTTTAATGAAATCGAGATTAGTCATTCAGATTTGTATGAACTTACCACAATCATTTCAGAAGCTTCTAGCGTCAAACATTCACTAGTCCTTCTCAAACTGTTTTGACTTCTTCGTCCAAAGCTAAGGAAAGAGTAAAAAAAGTCTTGAATAGCTTTAATTTTAACATTTTATTTAATTTTAAAAGCCACAAAATCGTTTCTTAATCTCGCAAATTGCATTCAAACATTTCAATATTTTATGACACTCGTTTGGATTATTACAATTACCGTGCAGATTGAAAAGTGTTCTCTATGGAGTTTAAAGCGGTTGGCTGACTCTGAAAGTGAATATGTTACCCAATTGTACCTGAACAGCTACACCAGTATTTTAATCTAGATTTATTGGTGCAAATTTATGCAAGATATCTGAATCATCTTCAACATAAGCATAGTCCCCAGCCCCCTCCCAAGCTAACACATAGTACTCTATGTTTTTATTTCTACAGTGAAGTAAGAAGAGCAGTGAGAATTATTTAAAATAAAATCTAAGTATTGTAAGATAAGTTTCTCCTGGTGAATAACAGGAAAAAGAAAAAAGGTGCACAGTTAATTGTGTTAAAATGTTCAGCATAAACAATATAATATAACTGTTTATACTATCATGGTATAAAAGGACAAAGAGAAAAATACATGTAAAATTGTTTTTGTTAACACACCAGAAAAGGATGAGTTTAAAAAAACTGTAGATAAAATGAAAGACAATAATGACTTTACATTGTGAAATTCAAGTTAGTGATAGAAATTAGTTTCCTTTTTTTTTTTTTTTTTGGACTATAAGGCTAGAACAGAAAGATTTTTAAAATCCTATATTCCACTTTCTGTTAGGGTGTTTCAGTGTACCTAGTTTATAAATCACTGGTTGTGTTGTGAGTGTGTGTATTTTTCATGTGTAAAAGTTGTTTGTGTCTGCATCTATATATATTGTTCTTGTTATAGTAGTAATGCTGATTATAGTAGTAATAGTGAGATGGATGGACAATCCTAATCAAACTGAATTTCCATTAGTTTGGACCAAACAAATTTTATCTTATTTTGGTTGTTGAACTTTAAGCTGCTGGTTGGTTTTAAATCATTTGTGAAACCCTCTTATTCATTGAATTCATTGAGGACTTTATCATCATGTATTAAGGAATGATTATTCTGAGAAAAATTTCCAAGGAGAAACAGGAAGAAAATATAATAAAACTTAATAAACAGGATATTGTGAAAACAAGGAATGAAACATAGCATACAATGAGTGATAATAAACATTGGTAGCTTGCAAGGATGTTTTTTTTTAAAGAGTTTTATCCCAAAAAGGAACCAGGGAGAAAGACGTTTTCACAGAATGAAAAGTATGCTTAGAAAGTCACTTGAGCAAAAAAAAATGTTTTATTAGCCTATATTGCTTTTCATCTATTTTAGTAGAAGTTTACTAAAAGTATGTATTTTAAAATGTCTGACCAGATAAATAGGTCAAGTACAGGATGTGTGCTCTATTGATAGTAGCTGTCACCATATAGAAGTATATATACTGAAATTATGAGACTTTATTTTTAAAGTCTGACTAGTTTCTTATGGTTTAGAAAAAATGTATTTCTTATGGTTTACAGAAAATGTATTTCTTATGGTTTACGGAAGAAAATGTATTTCTTATGGTTAAGGGAAGAAGATGTATTTCTTATGGTTTAGGGAAGAAGATGCATTTCTTATGGTTAAGGGAAGAAGATGTATTTCTTATCTTAAGCTTTAGAGAAGATGATGTATTTCTTATGGTTTAGAGAAGAAGATGTATTTCTTAAGGTTTAGAGAAGAAGATGTATTACTTAGGGTTTAGAGAAGAAGATGTATTTCTTAAGGTTTGGAGAAGAAGATGTATTTCTTAAGGTTTAGAGAAGAAGATGTATTTCTTGTCTTATGGTTTAGAGAAGATGTATTTCTTGTCTTATGGTTTAGAGAAGATGTATTTCTTGTCTTATGGTTTAGAGAAGATGTATTTCTCATAGTTAAGAGAAGAAGATGTATTTCTTATAGTTAAGAGAAGAAGATGTATTTCAAAAATAAAGTCTAATAAAAGCTATATAAGTTAGTGAAAATATTTCATTATCATTTTTATTTTTGTGATCAAAATAGATGCAATGGTTACTTATAGACTAGTAACCCTTGTTTTATTACCCATACATAAAGTCTTTGAAAAAACAAAAGGTGAAAAAGGCAAAGGGTTAAATTATTATATGAGATCTAGATCATTATAGGCCATTCTTTAGTTTATATGAACACCATCCACTTAAAAGTTATTTCATTGTATAACAAGTAACATGATCTTGTGCTCTAATAATTATTTCATCCATTTTGTTTTTATTACCCACACATTAATACACATCACACACGTTTTGCACACAGATACACTTAACAGATTGTTATCATTCTGAGGCTTCAGTTTGAAAATAATGTCTGAGTACAATCAACCTTTAGTGCATAGAAGATTATATAACAGCTCAAGTTCTCACAAAATCTGTGAGCCTTTTGGGATTGGTCCCAATACCAAACCATTGTAACTATATAATACAATATTTATTTACTACCACAATCAAGATCAGACCTATATCTAATAAAGATGTAGTAATTTTCAAGTGATCAAATAGGTTTCAATAATTGGCTGGTTACAAAAGGATTATGTGCAAACAAAGGGAACTGACTCCCATAATTATGAATTATTCTTTCAGTCCTATTAGACAATAAACACACCTAGAATATTGAAGGCCATTATGTCTTTTTTCTTAAATCTGATATCTGTTTGCAAACATCTTAGCAAAGGATTATTGAAGTATAATTCATTAAGCTAGTGCTTTATAGAAGATGTCATTTGAAAATGATTCATCAGACAAATGAAAAATCTTCCATGGCATATGAGTTCTTGGTCCTCACTGCATAGACAATTTAAAATCCATCTTGGCATCTCTCAGACTTACTTGCAATGCCTTTTAAAATACTCAGGGTTCTCTTACAGTATAGTGTTAGCCAAAGAGGTTCATTGGTATTTCTGTGATGCTCTGTGATAAGAGTTCTAGTATCAAAGAATGCTGGCCTGTTCTCATAAGCCTTATCCCCAAACCCAAATCCTTTCAACCTTTTTATTTTAAAATATAACTGAATACTATTGTTACAAAGAGAAAGGACTTGAAAAGTGTCACAAAGTCATTCCATACCACAATGATATCTGAAGTCTAACTTACCTGAGTGCTGCACCTTTAGAACTACTTTGTGTCAGAGGTGTTGGCCAGAACACCTCATCACAGTCATCTGGTGTTTCAACAATAATATCCTGACATGGGCTACATGCCTGTTTCAACAACATTCTGGTGTTGGGCATATTATCCTGATCATAAGAAATATGATGAGAACCACTGTGGGGTTCTGAAAGGTATGGTTCCAGCTTGTATCCAGGGCTCTCCAGTGGTCGCTGTATCCTAGATGGGGACTGCTGTGTCCACTTGCCAGATGGGCTAGTTTCAATCTGTACATCCTGATCTAAATCAGTTTCTTGGAATCCACTGAGTGGCGCCACATTCTTAACTCCAGCCATTGTAGTAGAATGACAATGAAATGGTTGTCGTGGTGTCTGGTGAGAAGCGATTGATGAGTTCAAAGGGTTCATTGATGTGGAAGGCACGAGGAACAGGCGGTACAGATGCTGCGTGGACAGATCAAAGACGCCCTTGTTCATGAAGTAAGGTCGGCTAGTGAAATAACGGTTACCTAGATGCCAAACATTGGAAACAAACTGTTGATCACGGACACCGTCCACTGTCTCAACAGGACATGACACACTTCTCACGTGCGCTACGGGCCTGCCTCCCCCGCCTTTATCCACCGCCCAATGTTCTTGTTCAGTCTTTGGCATTATTGCCGTTCTGTTACTGGAATCTGGAGGGCGGTATCTCCCGGTGGTGGCTGTCCGTGATTGTCCGACGACCATATACTGACCGCCCCTCACACAACCATTCAGTGACCTCAGTGGGCGAGGACAAAGAACTAACCTGGCTCTGCGCTGGTGTCTGTTATCGACGTATATCCAATCTTGAACATTGCCAGACACAACTAAGAGTCTTGTATTCACGCCTTGATTAGCTCCCCTCGGATTGTTTAGCGTCTTTCTCCTATCACCCATCATCGATAATTAATTGATAATTAATATCAAAATAAAATTATTTCGTTATTGTGTTTGTAAAAAAGTTTAGTGCATCATTTTTTTATCGGCTTCAATTTGTTTAAGTTATTACGTTATGTCGCAAAGAAACGCGGTTATTCAAGATAAGACAAATCACAGTGCGACTGCGTCAATTAGAAAACAATCAAAGAAAGCTTATCGCCACGTAGAGTTAATTAGAATGCTCACATGAATACGAGTGAACGCCCTATATATACGTCCAACAGGTCGACGCTTGCCTAAACTAATTAGTTCTATCAAAGCCAGATAATACCCAAAGTCCAGTCATTCAAACAACAAGCAACAACGTTATCTTTTATTAGGCAAGAATCGCGAACGCGTCAAACAAAACTGTAGAAACCTAGAACTTAGAACTCCGTTCAATGAACTCTTCAGTGTCCCAAACCAATGAACCAAGTCCGCACACAGTTATGTCCTTGTCGGAGCGGATTATAAAGTGAAGAAGCAGGTCTATAATCCATAAGACGAAGATTTCCGTGCCAACATGATGGAGCAGACGACTCAGAAACATCCATTACAAGCAGGCTCTCACCTTGTCACCACGGTACACACACAATGTACCGTAGGAAAGGGGGGGGGGAATGTTAAACAAACACCAGCAAAGTGCAGGTCTGTGGTGGGAGTCAAGATCAAGATACTTTCAGAGAGGAGACAATCAACGCACCTCTATGCCTAGTGGGACTGCCACATCCTAGACAATGAAAGTATCATCAAACAACTCGGTGCTTCTGCTAAAAAGAATCTCTCATTTACTACAGTGAGGGGTTTGCTAATCTTTCGCAACAGCAAGGGGAAAAATAACGGGGACTGGGGGGGGGGGGTTTAGGGGGGATTTAGACACCAGTCATACATAACTTATATAAACTTATATAGTGTAGAAGAAGTTCACTCCTCTTGCGATTCAGCTTGTATGTGTAGAATAACTTCATTCAGAGCTACAGATAACAACTTGCTAGCGAGAACAACACCAACCATTGTCCGTTGGTTTATCAACAGGGGTGGGAGAACTCACGGGATGGAATCAAGTCAGAACAATGTCATTTGAAGCTTACCAACAGAAACTATTGAGATACACGCTGACTAAAAGGTTGGCTGTACATACAAAGTATCGCCATTGGCCTGACCAGATACACGGTCTCGCTCTGTACCAAATAGATGTTGGAGACGAAACATCCATCAACATGGCCCGCCCCATTTCTTTGAGTAATGATTTCTTAGATCAAGTAGTGGTACTGCTACATGGAAGTGTATCTACTGAAATAGTTAAGTACATTACTGAGTACACACTCAAGTACTAGGTAAGTAACACACTGAAAGTACTAGGTAAAAAACACACTCAAGTACTAGGTAGCCTAAGTAACACACTTAAGTAACACACACAAGTACTGGGTAAGTAACACACTCAAGTACTTGGTAAGTAACACACTTAAGTAAACCAATGATTTAAAGAAAAAAAAAAGAATGTTATCAGGAAAGAGGAAATCAATGGAAATGAAAAACTTATCAAAGTAATTCTAATTTTGTTAGGTTTTTTTTTTTTTTTTTTTTACGGGCGTTTAAATTTGATACCTTTCTATGTGATTATATCTATGTAATTTTATGTATGTCTCTTGGGCGTCGATAGTGACAGCGCTATTGACCCGAGGCTCCAGGATGCGGGACCTAATGCCCTCTACTACTTATGTGTCACTCAGTTTGAAAAAAACAAAACTGAGGAATCGAACACTTGGCCAGTCACTTACGGGCAGTAGGTAAAGGAACAAGATGAAACAATGACCTAAAAAAAAGTGTCGGAAAGGAACTATCAAAAGCACAAGGTATTGCGACATGGTCAGTCGTGACACAAGCCAGACATTCTTGAAGGAAAAAAAAACTGAGTAAGGCGGAAAAGTTCATCCCCCCACAGGCAAGGAGTGTGAAGGCCAGGAGTTGAAAAACTTTGATGGAATGACATTCTCAAGAAAGTCAGTGACTCAAGACATAGTAGTTATGTGCAGACAGATAGCAACCTAAACACTAAGGTATACAACCGCAAGGTATTTCGTCAACACTGGCGACATAAAACATCCAATCATAGGTCACTTTAGCAGCAACAATCAATACACAATAGAATCGGCAGCTATTTCTAGTGTTTCTAGGCCCGAATACTACAGCGACATGGAAGTCGCGATCATTCATGTTACATTTTTATTTAGCCACGCTGATAGAACGTTTATTTCCCGACATCCAAACACCAGTGATTATTTTTTTATCTCTTAACTATGAACCAAAGAATATCAAGAAAAAACTAGGAATGCATCCGCTACGTAGTGATAAAGTAACAAGTCCCAAGTGTGTTAGAAAAACAAATAGCAATCCAGCGTTCACGTAGTTCCTAGCTATATGTTCTCGTGACAGCCATGATGATTGTTTCTTGTGGTTTCTCTATGTAAGTACAAATGTTTAGGTGAAAGAATGGGGGACACGGTTGGTGCAACGCGTGCAGTGGATACCGTCAGATATCTACACTATAAGCCTACTACAATACACACACACACAGGCAGATAAGACAGGAGGGGAAGAGAAAGGGGGGGGACACTAAGGACATAAAGATGACGTAGCTAGTGAAGGTAGCAGCGAGTTCTTTTCTCTCTATTCCTTTACTTACTGCAAGACTGAGACGGGAACGCCGTGTAGTGACTCCAAAGAGAGAAACAGTCCAGACGAGTTTTAAAGAAGAAAATGGCTTCATTCTTTTGATCGGCAAACACTGGGTCTATGTAGATCTAGGCAGCACACGAATGGTAATAAGTGTAAGCAAGTTATGTGGCAGCACGTTCTTGAAGACTTATGTCAGTTAAGACGTAGGTCTTATGGCAGCCCAAGTCAGAGAGGTTCCCAAGAGTTAATAGAGCTCGTGTTGATTATTGTATTAGTGTATAATTAAAGTTGATATTTATTTTAAAGTTGCTCCAGAATGTTTGCTTATGAATCTTAAATAGTGCTAGTGATAAAAGAAAGTTATTCCTCTTATTAGGGGGCATGGTGGCCGAGTGGTAAAGCGTTGACTTCCCAACCGAAAGGTCTCGAGTAGGACGTAATCATCTTCTTTTTTGAAGTAACGTCTGTATTATATAAGATAAGATAAGAGTTCGAATCCTAAGAGTGACATTTAGGAACTTCGGGAATTTCTTGAACTTCTATAGGCTGCCTGGAATACGTAAAGGCGGTTGATGGTTGTGCTGATCACATGAGACTCTCGTTCACCTTCGGCCATAGAAAACAGGCAAGCTTTACATCATCTGCCCCCATAGATTGCAAGCTCTGTATTCGGCTCTCGGAGAGAGAATTTCACCAACAATAACTATTGGAGACTATCTACTTAGCCCTGAGTCCGTGTCAAAAGTAACAACGTAATATTACAGGCAGTGAGGAAGAAAATGACGGAAAGGGGACTGAAGAAGGTGGCCTGACCCTTGCTGTAGCTTGTTAAGTGTGTCGCATTCAGAGCAAACTTAACCTCATTCAACATTCACAAAGATTGGAAAAGAGCTCACACACACACGAGAACATAAACCGGTCAAAGGTTGAAAAGGCCACACACGCACATTTAGTCCAATCGTGAGATGTTTCTCTTGCTTGTTGGCGACAGAAAGTCTTCTTCAATTGTAGGAATAAAAAAAATAGTTTTTGCTTTCAAGTAATCACAACAATTTTCCATAAATCTGTCTTAGTCTTTACTCTACATCGGCCTAACTTAAGATAACTGGTGTCGGTGATTTATTTCTTTAAAAAAAAGCTACACATTATATGGAGTACTCAGAACCACGTGAATGCTTAGACTATCATGAACTGAACAATGTCAGACTAGCATATATTTGATAGTCAGTGCTTATCTAAAGGAACTAACTCTACATTGGCAGACGTATTATTTCAATATTGTAAGATATATTTCCCTTTTTCGATATCAAAACAAAATTAATTAATACCACTATTTTCTTTTTTTTTTTGTGATTCATGTTTTGTTAGGATAATTGGAATAGGAATAGGACTTGACCCGAGCGTGTCCAACATGTGTACCAGACAACAGTTGATGTCAGCTTAGTAAGAAGGGAAAGAAATAAAAGCAATCTCACATTTCTGTCAGGCTGTTTGGATATTCCAACAATGTAACTATTTCCTTTTTCCACCCAATTTCCTAAGCTCTAATTACTAGATCTACTTAACAAGTTTTCACTCGATCTATTTCTTTCTGTTTATGATTTGTAATGACAAAGACAATATAAAGGGATACCACCGAGAAAACAAAGTATTTAATATAGTTCAGATTAGTATTAAAAGGATTACGTCCCTTCAAGCTTAAGGTGTAAAAAGTGCAAAGAAAGTGAAGAAGACAATGTCTGAGCCAATACGTACATGCTACTCTCGTCACTGCTCATTGAAGGCCGCTACATTCCTCCACAACTGTCAGGGCATGTCCTGTCAACACAGACTGAGTTCAATCCAAGTCATGTCTGCTCTTGCGCACACACACAACTGTTTTATTCTAATCCAAGTACGTAGTAGCCATACAGTTTTTATTCTAATCCAAGTAATTTATCCATCACACAAAGAAACAAACTTGAATTCTACTTTAAGCAATGCATCTTCTCCGTACGGAGCATATATGCACATATATATATATATATATATATATATATATATATATATATATATATATATATATATATATATATATATATATATATATATATATATATGCAGAGTCCTATTGTTATTTTAATCCACGTACTGTAACAGAGTTTTAATATCCACGTTAGGTATCTACCACACACAGAACACTTCCATGTTTTTCCTCATAGCATTATACTGAGACCATATATGTAGAATATAGTTAATCTGACTATCTGTTTTCATAAGAAAGCTAATAGTCAAACACAGTGGCGTAGCTAGAGTATATGGTGCCTGGTGCGGTACTCATCTTGATGCCCCCCCCCCCAAAAAAAAAACAAAAAAACTAATCAATAACATTGCAAAACCTTACTTTTTTTGTTCAAAATAATATATATTCATTAATCAAATATTGTTATTTCAAAAAAATCGCTTTTACATAAACATACTACAAATGAATTTTACGCGCTTTCTTGCTGGCAAAAGTATCAATAATTTTATCAATTTTTTTCCACCAGCTCTTGTTTAATGGACAAAATTGACAAATTAGTGAGTCATCGTTGATCGCAAGTAATTCTTGATCAGTTTAAGTTTGGAAAAACTTCTCTCGCATGTAGCGACGTTTACCGCAAAAGTAAAAAATATGCGAATCATGATGACGATATTCGGGACTGAATCATCTAGCTGATATTTATTTATAAATTTCAAGAGCTCAACAGGTCCTTGTTTTGGAAGTGCGGAGGCTTCTGATGAAACTGTGACAAACCGTTGAAGCCTCTTTCGCTCCAGCAGAAATTCGTTTTTATCAATGTCGCTAGGAGTACTATCGAGATTGATTTCGACCTGAGGATTTAATAGCTGGGAAGGCGACAAAACTTGATATCTATCTGCTACATCATGAAGTTGCTCGAATCGGGTGATTATTTCTTGAACAATCCTGTCCAAGGTAGAATAAATTTCCCTTCGTAGCTCTTTGTGTGTAAGTACAGAGTCGTCACTTTTCTCACCAGGCATCTTTTTCTTATGGCCAATACGTTCTTGAGGTTCTGTACTGATTCTCAGATCTGAACACACGCTTTCGGCAAAGGTAATGCTGGCTTCAGCGATGTCATCTCGATTACTACTTTAAAATGTCTCTAATGTTTTTAGTTTGAGTGAGCAGTCTTGAATAGACAATCCTTGTTTTTGAAGGTAGACTTGCGCATCATTAATTTCAGTTAATACAGGAGCCCAAAATCCAAGATAGGTGAGAAAACTATAAGACTGAATAGCAACCAATAATCCACCTGCTTCAGATGTAGTCGATGAATGTATCCCTAACCATCTTGACGGCTTCTCCTCTGGCGCTCCAGCGGGTCTCAACTAAACGTTTAAGGCTAGTTCCGGTTATTTTGATATCCCAGCGGTGTATTGAAGTTGAGAAAAAGGCGTGTAAACGGTCCAGTGTACCAAAAAATGTTACCGAATTGACTGACTTCAGCTTCAGCAGCTCGAATTTCTGCTAAATTAAGAGAATGGTTTGAGCAGGCAATGAATAGTGACTTCTAGAATACGTTTTTGGACACCGTAGTTTTGACCTTTCATGACCGCAGCATTATCATAGCCTTGACCCCTGCAGTCCATTATGTCTAAGCCATCCGAACGCAGTTTCTCTAGAATCATCTCAGCGATTCCAGCAGCATGCTTGTCCTTTGTGTCGATGAAGTCAACAAAAGACTCACAAACCTGCACCCCGTCATTATCCATGACAGCGTACAGTAAAATTTGGGAAGTTTGATCAATTTTTCAGATGTCAGGTGTACTGTCAAAAATAATAGAGAAATATTTGGCTTGTTTTACTTGCAGTATGATTTGTTTTTTAGCGTGATCCCCCAATATTGTAATAAATTCATTTTGTATTTGTGGAGACATGTATGTATTCGGTCTGGAACAAAGCTTAGTTCGAAGCACATGCTCCCTCAAGAGTGGATCGTACTTTGATAGTAATTTTACTAACTCTCCAGGTTTTCGTCTCTTGTATAATCAAATCTTGGGCCTTGTTGTCAATATTGTTCCCTACTCTCAGGCGAACTTCAAGTTCCCTCCAAGCAAGCGATGACTGAATGTGAGCCCTGCTGGTCTCGTGTTTTTCTATTTTCGGGGATAACCTCCACCACTCATTGAATCCATCTTTGGATTTAAATGAAGATTTGGTACTTGATCTTGTTGAGAAAAGTATGCAGGGGAAGCAAAATAAGGATTCTTTTTTTTTTTTTGCGAATAACACATCCACTTTCTAAGAACTTTCTCGCCGTTTGACATTTGCCGGAAAAAAAACAAGCCTTTGAAAGCTTTCTAGACTTTCCTTTTGCTGATTCTTGATGTCTATACACCTCTCTGAATTGACTATCCACACGCTGAACTGTTTCAGATCCTTGAGTGACAATTAACTAGTTAATTAAAAAAAAAACTCGTAGAAAACAAAGGTTAGCTTATTTAAAAATATTGACATTACAATAGAATTATTTCCAAAATTAAACTATAAAGAATCATAAAGAAATGAATATACTAAGACAATTGTTTAGAGCTAGAGTTTAGAAATATATTTGTAAACTCAATATCTAGATTAAACCAATGGACTAAACAATGAAGTAAGAAAAGGTTGGAATATCTTCTTCTTTATATTACAGAGCATTGATCAGTGTAGTAACAACATAGGCCGTGTGTTCGAAATAAATGTAGTAAATTTGATTCAAACTGTTCTATAGCTTACATTGTATGGAAGAAATAGTCAAGGAGATAAAACAAAATAGTGACATGACTAGTTTATAAATCGTTAGTTCATGTTTAAAATACAGTAGTTTATGTTTGCTCGTGTCCATACAATTAGTCATTTTTACTGAAAAGCTCAGGGAAATAGGAAATTAATACACACTGGGGGGAGTTTAGGTCACTTTTGGTGCCCCTCTCCACTTGGTGCCCTGTGCGGCCCGCACCACCCGCACATTGGTAGCTACGCCACTGGTCAAACATTATGGAAGTCAACACATTCTCCTCCAATAGAATATATTCACTACAAGCAAATTGCTGTTTGTCTAAGGTCGACTGTGTCACTCACAACAAATAGATGTTAATACAGTCACTTATGAGGGCAATGAAACATAAATCCCTGTACACAAAAACAGTGCTACAATCCAGAGTGTCCAAGTGTAGCACTGTGTCCACTAGGCAAACATTCTTTTACCAGTGAAAACAATGAGAAGTAACCATCATTCAATTTACATCAACCATCTATTTGAATAGCTTCATGCAATGATGACGCATTCTCCAGTTAGAGTGTTCTCCCTTCCAATACAATCCTCTTCTCACCCGCCCTAAACTTTCACGTGCACGCGTAAAGACAGGGACACACACACGCGAGCACTTTCTCACACGCCCATTCACGATTCCTCCTCCTCCTCCAGACACTCCACAACCCCTCCCCCCTCACAGTAACATTTCACGTCGAGTTGCTCACTTCAATGACCGTACTAAGCTAGTTAGGAGATTTCCATCTATCAGGGGGGCGGAGGCTCCTACAGATATGTTCTAAGTTTCACGAAGAGAGGTCGAAGGCTATCATTACACTATTGTCTCAATAAGTCTCATTTCTCGTAGACAGTGTAGATATATCCGCTCTATTAGATAAACATAACATTGACTTAATCCTCAAAAATTAAGGATCATTTCTCATAGAGAGTGGAGATATATCCGCTCTATTAGATAAACATAACATTGACTCAATAAGTATCATTTCTCATAGAGAGTGGAGATATATCCGCTCTATTAGATAAACATAACATTGACTCAATAAGTATCATTTCTCATAGAGAGTGGAGATATATCCGCTCTATTAGATAAACATAACATTGACTTAATCCTCAATTAACTCTCATTTCTCTCAGAGAATGTACCAGCTCTAAAATTTGATTGAATTCTCAAGTCTCATTTCTCGTAAAGATTTTATCAGATTTGTAAGATACACAAACAAGCCTTTGAAATAAACAAAACGTAAATCTTTGCGTTCTTCAGTTGGTGAGGAATGTGTTAGTTGTGTACTAGTAGACTGCTCGGATTATTCGGCACCAACTAATATAATCTAGGCCAGGCTCATGTATTTTGTTCTGTATTCGTCAACAACTTTATAGAGATCTTCGTTGACAAGAATTTTGTCTAGGGGAAGATATTGTATAAATAATGTATAAATACCTTTAAAACAAATGTAATGATCTTACTGAAGTGCCTTTAGTCTACATGTTACATGACCAAAAAAAATAAAAAAATCAGTGATTCAGGAACCAAAGAACTACCCCTGACTCGAATAGTCAACTCCGCAACTCAGCATTCCACTAACTCCAATGACTACCACTGTACTAAATCTAATGTCCAAGAATCTTCAGTGGAAACTCTATGACTCGCCATAAACTGATTAAAACAAAGTCTGAGACTAAATATAGGACATGGTCATCTGTAACAGTAAGTGGAACTTCCGGTCTTCTTGTGTAAGAAAAAAATATGTAGTATGATTGAAGTGTGGGCATAACAGAGCTCCACTGGTCAGTCCACTGTAAGGAACACAGTTGAGATCTGATTTATCTTAAAGATATGTGGAACATGAACAGATTTAATGGTCAGTTGACTGTAAGGAACACAGTTTAAATCTGATCTATCTTAAAGATATGTGGAACATGAACAGATTTAATGGTCAGTTGACTGTAAGGAACCAGTTTAAATCTGATCTAACTTAAAGATATGTGGAACATGAACGGATTTAATGGTCAGTTGACTGTAAGGATCACAGTTTAGATCTGATCTATCTTAAAGATATGTGGAACATGAACAGATTTAATGGTCAGTTGACTGTAAGGATCACAGTTTAGATCTGATCTATCTTAAAGATATGTGGAACATGAACAGATTTAATGGTCAGTTGACTCTAAATATCACAGTTTAGATCTGATTTATCTTAAAGATATGTGGAACATGAACAGATTTAATGGTCAGTTGACTGTAAGGATCACAGTTTAGATCTGATCTATCTTAAAGATATGTGAAACATGAACAGATTTAATGGTCAGTTGACTGTAAGGATCACAGTTTAGATCTGATCTATCTTAAAGATATGTGGAACATGAACAGATTTAATAGTCAGTTGACTGTAAGGATCACAGTTTAGATCTGATCTATCTTAAAGATAAGTGGAACATGAACGGAAGAAGTATCAACGTTTCATGTAAAAAAAATTCTGGGTACTTTCTACTTGGTTCTTACTTGTCTACTTTGTACTTTTAGTTTATTTAGTACTCGGTACTTACTTTATTTATTATTATGTTTCAACAGTAAAGTTGTCGGGTAGTTAAGGATGGTTAACTACACAAAATTGTCCCAGCTTATTTAGTCCGTTGTTAGTATTTCAAATTTGATATCGTCTGCTAATTTTCTAAGTAATTTTATTGAAATATTTATATTGTATCTAGCATCGCATAAGTCTAGCTGACTTAAATATATCTCATTATACATCCATTAACATTACAATAAATAATGTTACATTGCACGCGTGTTCAATGTTAGTGAAAAGTAAAGTAATGTTAAGTAAAACATATCTCATTCTAGGTTGTACATCCATTATACAACAATCACTAATGTTACGTTACACTTGTGTTCAATGTTAGTAAAAAGGGCGGGGGTATAGAGGAATTAAGTTTGAAATATACATTCTTGATTGCATGTATTCAATAGAAGCTATAAATTAAACCTATTTTGTTTTCAATGAGACAAAGTCAAACTGTCTTGTTAACGTTCCTGTCTACATGAAGTGATTTGCCCTATTTTGTTGTGCAGTTGAGTCAAGTAAGAACTGTTAGGTTAGTACAATCACACAGAGAGCAGAAGTGTTGAGGTAGTAGCGCTGAAGTGGCTACAACCCACACTTTTGATGTTGTTGTTTCCCCCACAGCTTAGGGGGGACTCACTAGAGGGCAGACTCAAGTGGAGTTAAAAAGAGCAAAGTTGGAGGGAAGGGGGGGGGGGAAGAAGGGAGAGAGAGAGAGAGAATAATCAAAAACTTGCCTAAGTGTTCAGTGGCCTCTGTGACATGTTGTACATTCCCAATGTTCTCGAACTAATGAGTTGCAAGAACATCTTACAACTACTTCATGAGGCGAACACGGTTTGAATCCATTTGGAGAACTTGGACTAACGCATCAGAAACAAAAACGAGTAGACAACCCGGTCACGCGCGAATAGTGAGTCCCTTTCAGTACACGTAACAGTTCGTAGACCAAAAAGCATCATTCTTGACCCGATCCCTCCAACCACAACACACACACAGCGTAGGGTGAGGTCTTAGAACTTACCACAAACTACAAAAAGTTTAAGCACACAAAGGTGAGTTTACTGCTAACAGAACCTACCACCAAACTCGAAAATTACTAAACTACAAGAAGAAAGTCAAAGCACAGAAGAAAGGTGAGTACCCCACTTACCTCAACACTAAACATATTTCTTCAAGCAACTAAGACAACTGCACAACAAAAAGTTGGAGCGCGTCACCTCGTTAGGCCTGTGTGTTATTGACACCTGGTCTTGTCACAACAAAGATGAGCAGACAGGAGACGGGGTGACACGTAACGCCTGGACAATCGAGTTCACCTGCTCGAAAAACATCAGCCTCAAAATAACCCAACAGCAGCATCAGCGGGACATAGGCGAGCTGGACAAGCAAGTGAGAGGCCACCAGGGCGTTCACAACTAAACTATCAAAGTCTCCGTCCATCCTCTCCCTAAATAAAAGGAATCTCAACCTGTCACTACATACAACACAATGCGACTTACACAATACAAACAACAGAAGAAGAAACAATTGGAAACTAAATGCAGGCTTACAATTTAAGCAAAGAACACCGCCCCCCCCCCCAATTATTTCACTTAAGTAAACATTTAAATGGAGCTTCAGTAGATAGTCCAAAAATAAAATGCGCTGCAATTTGAAAACCTTTTAATGTTTAAGAAATGCACAATAAAAAAGTTTTGCGTTGTAACAGAGTCTAAACATTTCTTGAACACTTCATGTTTGTGTCAAGACACATTTTAAAATACGGGTACTCATTTTATACAAGGGTATTGACGTATTGAGTATAGAGCAGGAGCTACAGGTTACCATTTAGGATGGGATTGTACACAGCCATTTTCATAAACAAAATCAAAGCAACGCGGCTAAAATATGACCGCATCAATTGCCATCTCTGGTATCTCATTGTATCTGCAAATAATAGTACTAATTAAGCACTGCAACGTGGGTGAATGCTATGACTAGTGGGAAGGACTACATTTAGAAGATGTGGGGTTAACACTGGAGTAAGGTGTCACGTGGACCAAAACAAACCGCAGGGCCAATGTTTGGAAGTAGAGCACACCCCCATTGTTTACCTCAACACACACGCGAATACGTGTGGCAAACAAAGGAACCAGAAAAAGCTGCAAGTTAACCTCATTCAATTTATGAAACAAGTTTATGAAATAGACTATGTCCGATTCCCGTTTAATTTCTGTGTTTTAAAATAGGATCTTAGCAACCAAGAACTCAGAAAAAATAGTGTCAAAGATAAGTCTTTCGAAAACTATCATTCTTCAGTGTGAAGGAGCAATTTATCAAAATTTCAGGCAAAAAGCAATTCTTTATGAATTTCTTGATTCATAACAAAAATATAATAATACCACTACATTATCAGGCAAGGTTAACTAGTCCAGCTTTTTTTAAAAAGTAAATCGTAATAACACGATAACCATTCATTGTCCAAAACTTATTTCACCATTACACCTTTGAACTGTATTGTTGCTTAGAGGAATTTTTAATGATATCAGATATAGGATTGTGTAAAACAGATTGTAAAACCTTTTCAATGGTTGGCAAAGTCAATATTCTGCTTATAGTGTGCAGTTTTTTAGAGTTTAATATAAGCCTAAGTAAATATATTGTAAGACGCTCACAAACCTATTCTGTTCTCTGATGTTTAATCCACATTTTTCTACATTATTCTGAATTTAAAAGTTTTCAAAAGTATTTCAAATCTTAATCTATTTTATTTCATGTTGACTTTTCTCGATGTTACAGCTTTGATGGTTTTATAGCAACATACCTTCTAACTTTGTTACATAAAATTAAAGAACAAATGCAATAGTTGTTCAACAAAGAAAGAATGAAGCCAAATTTTTAATAACCAACAATTTACGGTCAACATTTAATTTAAAGACTCGGCCATGTAAATTATTACTTTCATGTAGACACAATTAAGGTATTTAAAATAATACGTTAAAATCTTTAAATAAAAAAAAATCATTCCACTAACAGGGTTGAAATTCAAAGGATTAACTAAGGTACAAATCATGTGTGAACGAGTCAATTTCATGAATGATCATACTTCAATGAGATCCGCCTTCGTAGACCCCCATTAACAGGCCATAGACCCCCAATTTATTTTTTCACTTCCGTAGACCCCTTGGAAGTCCTCGTAGACCCCTGGGGGTCTATATAGACCACTTTGGGAATCACTTCTCTACAGCTTACAAAATAGAGTTCTACATAGGCGTAGAATGCAGTGATACAGCATGCCTCTACAGCTTACAAAATAGAGTTCTACATAGGCGTAGAATGCTTTGATACAGCATGCCTCTACAGCTTACAAAAAAGAGTTCTACTTAGGCGTAGAATGCTTTGATACAGCATGCCTCTACAGCTTACAAAATAGAGTTCTACATAGGCGTAGAATGCAGTGATACAGCAGGTTTCTGCAGCTCACAAAATAGAGTTCTACATAGGCGTAGAATGCAGTAATACAGCAGGTTTCTGCAGCTCACAAAATAGAATTCTACATAAGAGTACATTCAGCCCACGGCCTTAATACTCAGTTGAACGCCCTTAAATTTCCTCTAACTTCATGTCAGTGAAGATACAAAAAACCAATTCGAAAAGAACAAGATTACAAAGAGAGTTTGTGTTACACAAACTCAGAGGCGGCTCCCGTCGAAGTCGGATCTGCATATTCGCAAATAATATTCAAGAGGTGATTTAATTTTGATGTAAAATGTTTTACATGTTTCGGATGTTCCTTCAGAGTTGAAGATAATTACTTCCTAGTCCAAACCTCCCGCAGGACGACGGGGGATGGGAGCGGGCAGGGTTTGAACCCTGGACCATCCATAAATCTGAACGACAGTCTAGCGCGAAAACCGCACGACCAGGCAGCCATCCGATGGTCAAAAGTAATAATGTTTCAAAGATTCATTTGCCGTAAATTTAAATTTAAATTAAATAAAAAATAGTAGATTAGTTTTAGTATATTAAAACATTACAATATTGATCAAAACGTTTGGAAATGAAAATCTACACTTTTTTTTTACACTTTAAGTTTAGAAATTGAAATTCTACATCTTAATCTAGTCTATTTTAGTCTAAACTAGATCTAGAAATTCTAGATATAGACTCTAAAATAATTTTAATTAGAATATAAATCCAGATCTAGATATACTGTAATAAAAATCTAGATCTAGTTTAAAAAATCTAGATTAGATCTAAATCAAGATATCATTCCTTTTTTAAACGCGAGTCACATAACGAGGCTTAATAAACATTACTATACCAAGTTCTTTTTTCATTTCATTTGAAGAATTAATTCCATATAACGTCAGAGGAAAAAAAAACACTACGTCACACGGCCTAGCTAGACTAAAAATCGCCTTCATCGATACGAGCCATTTATCGAGTGTTCATTGACTTTGGTGCACCGAGTGCGTTCTTTAAGCATTTCATTTAAAGAATTCATTCCATATGACGTCAAAGGAAAAAAAACACTACGTCACACGGCCTAGCTAGAATAAAAATCGCCTTCATCATTACGAGCCATTTATCGAGTGTTCATTGACTTTGGTGCACCGAGTGCGTTCTTTTAGCATTTCTTTAAAAGAATTCATTCCATATGACGTCAAAGGAAAAAAAAAACACTACGTCACACGGCTTAGTTAGACTAAAATATGTTTTTATTAATACAAGCAATTTTTCGAGGGTTAATAGACATTGGTGCACCGAGTGCGTTCTTTTAACATTACATTTAAAGAGTCCATTCATATGACGTCAAAGAAAAAAATTCCATTACCTCACAATAGGCTAGTACCGGTACCATAAAAAAATGTCTTTATTTACACGAGATATTTAACGAGGGTTCATAGACATTGGTGCACTGAGTTCTAATAGAATTTATTTAAAAAGGATCAAAGCCGCATTGTTTTTGCGTTTTGTCTGTCAGTCGGACTGTCCGTCATCTTGATATTAAAAAAAAACAACAACTAAAAGTTATTAAAACTTGATTAACCTTTATTCTACGTTTCAAAACATCGCAATAATTTTTAGATATGAACACAATTGAAAAGTTTATATAATAGATTGTTCCGGATGTTTGTATAAATAGTAAAAGAAAAAGAGAATTTCAGATAAATGAAATACCGTTAATTAAATTTTTTGGATGGTCTCGTATAAAAATTAGATGTACTACAGCCATGTGGAGAGATTTTCATACCTTACTTTGGTGTTTGGATTCTGTTTTCCTTAAAAATCGGAACATAATATTAACGATAATTAGATTTTTTAATGTTTTAGGTAGAAAGTTAAATGTACTGTAAGAGAGTAGTGAGTTAAAATATTTTTCATAAAAATCCGTAAAAACATTATTTCGTAAATGAGAAGATTATTTGTTTATTAATTAGAAGAGGGAGTTCAATTTGTTTAAAGATGAAAATACGGAACAATTTGATATTGATAACCAAATTATAGTGACGCATTGTCAAATAATATAAGTGTAATATTAGTAAATTATGCGATTTCAAACAATCATTAGGCATAATTCATGTTTTATAAAACAATATCCGGAACATTTTTACACTTAATGAAATATAAGTCAGTATAGAGATTTTGATTTAGCATTAATATGCTATTTACATAAAAAACGGAACAACATATTATTGATAATGTGTTTTTGCAACGTTTAAGCATGGAAATTGAATGTAATATAAATTAGTAGAGCAAACAAACATTTGTTGGGGTTGATTAGTTTTGCACAAAAAAATCCGGAACAATCAATTTTTAGATACTTAAAACTATTGAGATGTTACGGGAGGAACATTAAAGTGTAAATCAGATTTTCAATAGCTTTTAGAGTTCTAGTTTTTTTTAAATCTAATCGTGACGGACAGACCGACCAACAGACAAAACGCACAAAAATAATCTTCTTTTATTCGGATGGGGGCACTAAAGAAAAAATAAATAAAATCTGATTTTTAAAAAAAGTTTAAGGAATTGGTTTAGCACCTGGTCATGTAGCGACGTTACGCTACTGCACGAAAATCGCTGCATAAAAAGTCCATTAAAAAAAATGTGCGTGATATTTACATACAAAATGCATTATTAGCCTTTATAAACAAACAGAAATGTTTTCTTTTAATTTTAGCAGCTAGTTGACCAGAAAAAACATCTTTAACTATTATTTATATTTGTTGTAAACATTTCCTGTACATTTTTAAAATATATTTGACTTAGTGATACTAAAAATACACAAAAATTGTCCATCTTTGTTAGCATATTGTAACATTGCCTCCCTTACATTTACGTAATTGTTTTAGAATTGGTGTATTTTTATGAAAAAATCGCTTGCATAATTAATTTTATAAATTAAACGGTTTGCTTTTAGAAAACCAAAAGTAGCCGTTGCACCTAAACTTTTCAAGCCGCATTTAATGATGAAATAATATTTTTCATATGTCTTCTAGTTTTCGAGATCTGAGTGTGACAGACGGACAGACGGACATTTTGCACAAACCTAATAGCGGCTTTTTCCCCTTACGGGGGCCGCTAAAAAAGTGCGCCAAGTCTTATGTAATAATAATCAGCTTCATTTTCATTGTGCAGTACATGGAACAGATTGTTCTCCTTAGAGACTTGCATACGATTGTATACGGCTATACGAAAACAGTGCTAGGCGCTAAGTCTGGCCAAATGTCAGTATTAACACTTCATAGCCGTGACTAGAGACACGTTTGGATGTCACATTTTGATATTTGGTCATAAAAGTGCTTGCATTTCTCTACAAACTTTTCCACCATTAATGTCAACCCACCACCCCTTCTTTTTTCTCAGCGGGGCATTAGATAGACATCAGAAGCCTTGTAGTCTAATGACAGCGTGCTTTTAATAGTATAAGTGGGCCTACCAGACACATTATTAGAATGATCAATATTAATTCCCAGCTCTATACACGTCGGGACTAGCAGCGCAATTAATAGCAACAAGGATGGAAACAAAGTCCTAGATCAAAAGATATGCAAAGTAGTTCAAGAGCAGTGGATAAAACTACTTCCGATTCACAACGCCACAGGCACGCACAATGTTGTTTGACCAAGAAAACTACGAAATAGGTTGAGGAAGACACTTTTCAAATGTTACGGATCTAGCGACTGGTTCCTTGTCTCCATGAAAATGAAACCCTCTTGTATATAGTGAACACTACACGTTGAATAAGAATACTGTGAGTTCTAAACTGGGGAAGACGTGGATACAGGTTTGGATCAAGTTAGACAAAACAGCCTTTAAGATACAGGTTTAGATTAAGTTAGACAAAAGAGACTTTAAGATACAGGTTTGGATTAAGTTAGACAAAACAGACTTTAAGATACAGGTTTAGATTAAGTTAGACAAAACAGACTTTAAGATACAGGTTTGGATCAAAGTTAGACAAAACAGCCTTTAAGATACAGGTTTAGATTAAGTTAGACAAAACAGACTTTAAGATACAGGTTTGGATTAAGTTAGACAAAACAGACTTTAAGATACATGTTTGGATCAAGTTAGACAAAACAGACTTTAAGATACATGTTTAGATTAAGTTAGACAAAACAGACTTTAAGATACAGGTTTGGATCAAAGTTAGACAAAACAGACTTTAAGATACAGGTTTGGATTAAGTTAGACAAAACAGACTTTAAGATACAGGTTTGGATCAAAGTTAGACAAAACAGACTTTAAGATACAGGTTTAGATTAAGTTAGACAAAACAGACTTTAAGATACAGGTTTGGATTAAGTTAGACAAAACAGACTTTAAGATACATGTTTGGATCAAGTTAGACAAAACAGATTTTAAGATACATGTTTGGATCAAAGTTAAACAAAACAGACTTTAAGATACATGTTTGGATCAAGTAAGAAGAAACAGACTTTAAGATACATGTTTGGATCAAAGTTAAACAAAACAGACTATAAGATACAGGTTTGGATCAAGTTAGACAAAACAGACTTTAAGATACATGTTTGGATCAAAGTTAAATAAACAGCCTTTAAGATACATGTTTGGATCAAAGTTAAACAAAACAGCCTTTAAGATAAATGTTTGGATCAAAGTTAAACAAACAGCCTTTAAGATACATGTTTGGATCAAGTTAGAAGAAACAGCCTTTATATCGGTACCAAACGCATTGTCGCCCATGAAGAGCAGCAAATGACATTTTCTTTATTGCCGGCCCTAACAATTGCAGGGCCCTATGCGAAACTGATTGCGCTGGGCCCAGTCTGAGTAGGGATAAGCATAATGTCAAAATTAAGATTTTGTATTAGAAAAGACACTCGTCTTTGCAATACATTTTTATTAAATGAAAGCTGACAATGCCGTTTTTTTTTTTAATCGCGCATAGGATTGGCACCCCAAAATGAAAATTTTGTCTATTTTCAGCAGATTTTTGAGTTTTCAGATTGAGATAATTTCAAATTTCATGGACTTGATCGTATATTTTGCAATATCAGAAGATTTCCAGGAAGTCCTGGAAAATCAGGAGTCCGCGAAAACCATGTTATTATATCTAAGTTGTAATGTTTTGATTTAATAGTATACACCTAGAATTAGCGCGGGGCCTATGAAAGTGCGGGGCCCAATGCGGCCGCATAGGTTGTAGTGGCCTAAGGCCGGCCCCCCTTCCTCTCCCCAGCCTCCAAACGCCAAATTCTGACAAGACCAGACATGCCTACTGGAAAGTTCCAACACATTGCAGTAATTTCACAATAATTTATTTTTTTTAAATCTGTGTGAATGTTACCGTGATCGCTTTTTAAATGTATTTTATATATATATATATTTAAAAGCTGTATGACTTTAATTCGAACTCGAGAGCTCAAGCCAACACAATAACCACTGCGCTAGTGAATCGCTTATGAAAATAGAAGGTTTAAAAGTTATCTATTGTCAGCTTTAAACTTTAAAGCGGCGACCTACAAAGTATAAAGGGGGCTAATGGAAGTACACCTGTCAAGTACAATTTCTTTCCCTTGTTCGATACCAAACAAAGTAATTAAGGTTATTAATTAACTAATTGGCTAATATTTTGTATTGGCTATTATTTTTTTTTTGTAAGATAAAAGAAATAACTTCAAAATTTCAGTTTGATCCAAGATTGGGCGTTGAAGAAATAACGTGTAGAAACTTTTTACCAGACAGAGTGAGTTGATATAAACTTTGTAAAAAAAAAAAAAAAGAAGAAGAAGAAGAAACAAGCTCAATAATATATATCAAACTATGCATATGTTAACAAGGGTATCGGTTACCTGGACGATACATTTAAAATATAGTAAACTATTATTTGTAATGTTTACAATTTGATAAAGAACCGGTTGACATTCTATAACCACTAAAATACATAGATCTAGCATAGGAAAAGAAGAGAAAGCGATATGACGAATAGGAGTAACCTTGAAAAAAAAGGAAGAAAATGATCAGATGAAGATTGGGAGAGATTTTAAACTAAATAAACTAAGCAATGTCAAAGAATTGATGAACTATTTCAAACTGTACACGCTGAGACCGATCTCAAAAGAGACAACTTGCCACCCGATGCGCGCTACGTCACAGGAAGACCAAAGTAAACACATCAAAAACTAGCCATTTCAATTATTTGTATGCAACAAATGTGTTGTTGTTTTTTTTAAATTCGCCAACTGAAAATATATCTTTGGATAATTGATATGGTTGATTTTGAATCTCAATGTAGGTTTGATTCTATTTTGTTTGTTCTCAAATGATTTATGATGGAGAGATTCGTGTTGTTTTTTCCACCTACGTAATTGTGCACTAGAGCACCATAGCTGGTCACAACTGTGAAATACTTATCCTGCCATTATTTACCAGCACTAGAAATAGTTCAACAAGCTTTGCCAAATCTGACATGACACAGCGGCGGCATTGTAGCGATTGGGTAGCTAGTGTTTAATGTCTGTGTCAATGAGTTGAAATTTTACCCCCTGACTTTTCTCAGAAACCTAACACGCCCTTAATTTGGGCCGATCACAACTAACAATGATTCCAATGTGGTCATAATAATGATTCAATATAATTATTTATCATCATCATCTGTCCCTTGACTTTCGTCGTAGGGGTGCTGTGACAGTTTGTGTTACCAAATCCCTCCACTCTTCCCAGTCAGCAGCTGTTCTTAGCAGGATATCGAGAGAGAGAGGCCGTTTCATTTTTTTATGTTATCCAGCTGTACTTGGGACGAGCCATTCTCCGTGCTCCCTCCATATAAGTTGTGAATAAGTGTCACTATTATAAGAGACGATTAAATACATCTATCACTTGACATTATAATCCTACGGTCAGCAATAGCTTTCCAACTATGTCCCTCCAGACTTGATGAGACAGGTTGGTCTTAGCTTCACATCCACTACACAACAGTTTCCTCTAACAGTACATTGCTCTTGCACTTTGTATGACGTATTTAGCTAGCTCGTCATAAATACTGACTCATTCACACACACTCATACAGAACAAAAAGATGATCTATTGGCTTCAGAGAATGCGTGACGAGTAAGAACAAAAAATCTGGCAAGGCCCTGTGTTTAATGTTATCCAGATGCAGCATCTAGGAGCTAAAGAAAGACGTGGCATTAGGAAAAAGGCAGAGCGGCGAGCTCCATCAAATCCAGAACAAGCAAGTGAAATGTCAAGCCTACTGTCGCAGGAAGAAAAACCTCCAAGCTATAACCTACAAATCGGTGGATTACGTAATCACAGCTACATAGGCATGCAATGTTCCACAACCTTTCTTTCAACAATATTTCTTTTCAAAACAATTCCCTGATATTGAACTCAAAAAATACTTCAAGTCTGTAACATAACACAGATGATAGAATAAAAAATACCCATCATGCACGAACCATAACAATGTCAATGCAAATAATTGTAATACTGCAGTCATTTTAAAAAGGGGATCAGCCTAAACTATCTATAACGTATAACTAACCAACCGTATAACGTATAACTAACCAACCGTATAACTAACCAACCGTTTTCAGTACAAAATCCAAACAATGTATCAACATTTTCAACTAGAAATAAATTGAAACAAGTTAATTAATCTTTGTAAAAGTTGACCAGCAGCGACCAATATAATAAAGAGATTTCATTATCATCATAAAGCAAATGTCATTTAATCGGGGTGTAAAATGTAAGTCTCAGAAATCGCTAACAGCCATAATACTAGTTTCACGTTCGCCGGCAAAAAAAAAAAAAATCTAAATGTTAGACCACAGCAGACGAGCAATGAGTCAGTCCTAGAAACAGGTGCAGGAGAATTCTCTCGCATGCCAGATGGCAACCTTTTTCTAACATTTTTCTCGTGAGAAATGAAGGTCAGAATTTCAGAACTACTTATATGCAGGCAGTAAAACAAAGCTAACAGACATTTATCTTAGTATAGAAATTAACATTAGCTGTGTTTCACTGTCAGTTTGTTGTGTTTCACTGTCAGTTTGTTGTGTTACACTGTCAGTTTGTTGTGTTTCACTGTCAGTTTGTTGTGTTTCACTGTCAGTTTGTTGTGTATCACTGTCAGTTTGTTGTGTTTCACTGTCAGTTTGTTGTGTTTCACTCTTTGTTGTTTCACTGCCAATTGTTGTGTTTCACTGTCAATCTTTTGAGCCAATTGTTGTGTTTCACTGTCAATCTTTTGAGCCAATTGTTGTGCAAACTGAGCTCTATAGGCCTTTACATTAATCTACATGTCAACATATTTTTAAAAGAGGAGAGTGGTATCAAAGGCTTCATCTTTTAAAAAAACAATTTCTAAATTATGTTCATTAGATCAGCACTATTATGTAATTATTATACTCCATGTTAATAGGATCTACATTTGATTTTGCAAGTGCAAAGAATATACAAGGTTCATTTCATCTAATGTTTCTGTTAAAAGATAAATCTTTTTTTTTTAATCTGTTTTTTAATAAAAGTAAATGGAACAAAACAAAAATTTTTGTTGTATATATTTTGTTTCAAAAGATCCTATGCCTATCATATTTGTTTTAAGTCATTAGATTTAATGTAATTTAATTTTGATGTAATGTAATTTAAAATTTGAGTACACAATTTTTTAATCCTAAAATATTAAATAGGACAAACTGAGCAAATCAATACTTGAACCCCTTTCCTTTGGTATAATGATATGAGTACAATTATTTCTTTTGTCCCAAGTGCAACAAGTCAAAGTAAACTTTTGTTACTCATAAACATTATACACAAATCTCATTAGAGAGAGTTGGGAAGCATCTATGATTATATGTTTCTTTTAAGATATATCAATCTACTCAAAAGTGCACTTAGATCTATTAAACTAATAAAAAAATCTAAACTAATCATTTAAAAGAGTTATTCTTAAAAAAAAAAAAGTTTATTTCAGGAAAACGGAAAAGCTGTTGTTTTTCCCTCCATTGCATGTAAATAAAAAAAGTCTGCAATGCCTTTTAGTCATCATTTCAAAGAGAATCAATCATCCACAATCATTACTTTGAAAAGGCTAAATACAATCTAGAATGGAAAGGGAGGGGTGTGGATACCGACAATATTTTGTCACTGCAATTATTTAGTTTTGCTGGATGGTATCGACATGAAAGTTACTTTTGAGAGTTATAATTTTTTTGTATATATACTGTCTTAGATTGATGTTAGTATCCTTTTGATTTAGATCACCACCCTAAAAAATAAATCCTTAGAGGCTCTAAAGGTCCACAGTGAGATGTTTTTAAAATCAGTTAAACCTTTAACAAAGTAGCTTTAAATATTTAGAACAAAAACTCACCTGCTTCGAGGCAGAAACATAGATCCTTCAATGAAAACAGATCCAGACAATAGTATATACCAGCATTGAGCCAATTCTCCATGACTGCAATATTTCAAAAAAGAAAATTTAAAAATAATTAGATCAGATTTATGTAACTCATATTTACATTTCGGCTACATATTACATTTGGGTGCACTTTTACCCCCCTGGATTCTGAGCAGCCAAATTCTAGCCATTTTTTGCATAATCAAATTAATCAAAATCTAATTAACAACTGAACAAGTAGTGCTTCCACTGGTGACTGAAGTACAGTTGTAGTAGACTACCATAGGCTTATCAGGAATTGATGGCTGACCATGTATGTGCACCCCTCTGAATTCTGAGTAACCAACTTTTAGCCACTTTTTAAACCTTCAAATTAATTAACTTTTGCTAGGAAGCAACTTAACATGTAGTGCTTCCACTGAAATAAAGTTAACAAGTTTACAAAGAAAGTTTGTGTGGAAACACAAACTCAAAATCGACCCCCGAAGTGGTCCACCCAGGCAGGTAAAAAGACAGGTTTCAATATTTTCAGAAAGAGTAAAAAAAATTAAATTATGGCTTTTGTATAGCACTACTTTCATGCTTATAGCATGCTCAGAGCGCTATGGTCCCATTTCATTTGTGGAGAGAATATCAGAATGAAATTCTATCAAAGGCAAATGACAGAGATTGTTCATTTTTCACATTTATGCATTTTAGCTTGTAATGATCAAACTTTAATAACATTTTTTGTTTGTAATCACAAAACGTTACTTTTGGTATAGAATTATAGGAGTATGGATGCTCTTTTTATACACAAGTTTACTATAGAAGAGATACAAGAAAGTTCTTCCCATACCATCTAAGTCAGAACGTTGATTTGTATCGATGGAGCAATGGCAACAGCATGAATTAACAGTGTTTTCTTGGTATTTTGGTAATGAAAATGCAGATATCTATGGCACTGAATTGATGTGTTTGAGCGTTGGATTTGTTGATGGCGATTGTATTTGAGAAGAATTCATTGGTTTTGTCCCTGTTGATAAGAGAGACGCACTGCATGTGTCTAACCTCATTGTCAGTGATTGCATTGTGCACAGCATAGACATGGACAAACTATTCAGCCAATGCTACGATGGCTGCCCCGTGATGGCTAGCATTCAGAACTGTGTTCAGGCTAGGATTTGTGAAAAATATCCAAAAGCAGACCTTGTCCGTTGCACGTTCTACAGACTTAAACTTGTTATCATTGACCTGAATGATGTTTCAGATATACGTAATGCTGGTGTCATCAAGAAGATTATCTATTTCTTCTGTAACAATTCCAAGAGACACGATGGACAGAGAAACACGAATTAATTAACAACTTTGAGAAGATCTTTGACTGTTTTAAAATAATGATTGTAAATGAAACCTGAAACCAGACAATCTGCATATGTGTAATCAGTGCCTGCTTCTTGCACTGGCGGATCCAGAACTTTCGAGTGGGGGGGGGGGGGCATTTTTTTTCCAAACCCTAACCCTAACGCCCAGTAAACCCTAACCCTATGCAAAAACGTGCGTACAGCACACACACACATATATATTTCATATATATATATATGAGAATAAAAAAAGCAGCATTTCTCAACCTCCGGCGAAAAACAAAACAACTGGTGCAGCACTATAAGTAGCGTTTTCTTGCATTCTTCAATGCAGAAACGCATTCTCCTGTCATCTACTGCTCATTATTCATCAATAAAGTTCGGGGCGAAGCCCCGATGCCAAAAGCGTTTTCTTGCATTCTTCACTGCAGAAACGTATTCTCCAGACATCTACAGCTCATTATTCATCAATGGAGTTCGGGGCCAAGCCCCGACGCCAAAAGCGTTTTCTTGCATTATTCAATGCAGAAACGGATTCTCCTGACATCTACAGCTCATTATTCATCAGTGGGGTTTCCGAAGCTAAAAAAGATTTCTTGCATTCTTCACAGAAGAAACGCATTCTCCTGACCAAAGGCTCATTATTCATACTATTAAAAAAGGACTTTTCGAATAATGTTGTACTTGAAAAGTATTCTAATATGAATTTATAGGCCCTTAATACATTGCAAATAAAACTGATTTTTTCCATGAAAAGATAAGATAACCCACATATTTAGATTTTGGCTTTGAGGATCGACGCCGAAAAAATAATTATTCGATAAATAATATTCAATAATATTCAATAAAATTTAAGTATAAATTGTGAGTTATAGTCCCAAATTTATTTAACTAGCAAAATATCAGATTGAGTAAAGGTTGGGAAAAGGGACTATGAAATAATCATTTGGGTTTAGAACTCATCTCAATCGTGACTCCTATACTGAAAATTTTCGTTTGAATTCTAACTTTCTTAGGATAATTAATTACTGTGAAATTACATAAACTCTGTCTGGAAATGGGAGTGGCGGTAGAGTTAAAACGATTAATCCTCGCTCCTTTAATAATTTCTGCTAAAGATTGCATTTGGCATTAAAGAATAGGGGTGGGGCGACTCAACTAATTTTGTTCACAAACTATGATTATCCATAAAAATAGGACCGCCCCCCCCCCCCCCACTCAGAGGGCTAGAGTAGGGAGCAGGGTTCATAGCCAATTTCATGAACGATTTTCCAGGTATTTTCCAGGTTTTCAAGGTAGAGTTTAAGATTTTCAAGGTATGCATCGCACCATAGCAAGCAATATATATGTATAAATATTTACATACATATGACATAAATACGTAAAAAGAACAATATATATATATATATATATATATATATATATATAAATATTAAATTAAAAAACCCTCATTAAAATGTATGCTGATAAGTTGAAATCATACCTCCAAAAAAAAATAATTCATCTCTAGTGTTTCCTAAGCATTTAAATGCAACTTTTTAACTTTTTAATACATTTAAAAGGGGGCACGGTGGTCGAATGGTTAAGCGCTTGGCTTCCCAACCTGAGGTCCTGGGTTCGAATCCCGGTGAAGACTGGGATTTTGAATTTCTGGATTTTTAGGGTGCCCCTGAGTCAACTCAACTCTAATGGGTACCTGACTTTAGTTGGGGAAAGTAAAGGCGGTTGGGCTTTGTGCTGGCCATATAACACCCTGCTCATTAACCGTTGGCCAAAGAAACAGATGAACTTAACATCATCTGCCCCATAGATCGAAAGGTCTGAAAAGGGAAACTTTACTTTAGGGGGCGCGGTGGTCAAATGGTTAAGCGCTTGGCTTCCGAACCTGAGGTCCTGGGTTCGAGTCCCGGTGAAGACTGGGATTTTGAATTTCTGGATTTTTAGGGCGCCCCTGAGTCAACCCAACTCTAATGGGTACCTGACTTATAGTTGGGGGAAGTAAAGGCGGTTGGTCGTTGTGCTGGCCACATAACACCCTGCTCATGAACCATTGGCCAAAGAAACAGATGACCTTAACATCATCTGCCCCATAGATCGCAAGGTCTGAAAAGGGAAACTTTACTAATACATTTAAAAACACACACAAGCTTGCATTACAGAAGAATAACTTTTTTAAAATATGGAGATGTAATTCAGCTAAAACTGTCACAATCTGAAGTTGGAAATTTTCTTAAATTGACATAGATTTGTACAAATAATATTTCATTCTTACTATAGCAGTTGACTTGCTTTCCATCAGTTTTAACCAAAATAACTCTACTGGCTTTTCTACAGCTGTGTGCGAAATATTTTCGTTAAATCTACAGTAGATCTAAATTTAAGTCACTAAATTCGCGGACTTTTCACGGCTGTGAGAGAATTATCTTCACTCTATTCTATTGGATTAGCGTAAATTAAGTCTCGATCTAAGTCTATGGCACTAAATTCGCGGACTTTTTCGAATTATCTTCACTGAATCAACATAAATCTAGTGCCTAAAATTCGCGGACTTTTCACGGCTGTGTGCGAATTATTTTCACTGAATCTACCGTAAATCTAGAGTCTAGATCTAAGTCACTAACTTCGCGGACTTTTCACGGCTGTGTGCGAATTATTTTCATTGAATCTACCGTAAATCTAGAGTCTAGATCTAAGTCACTAACTTCGCGGACTTTTCACGGCTGTCACTGCTTCTACAGTCTAGATCTAATTAAGTCACTACATTGGCGGACTTTTCACGGCTGTGTGCGAAGAATTATCTTCACTGAATCTATCGTAGATCTAGACTCTATAGATTCTAACTCAATGTCACTAAACTTCGCGGACTTTTAACGGCTGTGAGGGAATTATCTTCACTAGATTCTAGTGATTTAGCGTAAATCTACAATATTTTTAGAGCAATCTAGACATTAGATGTACCTGCATCTAGATCCTTAAATTAACTAAAATTCACGGAGTTTTCACGTTAAGCGCGAATTATCTTCACTAGATCTAACTTAAATATAAATTTAGATACTATTTCTAGCTAGATGAGAAGGATGGATCGTGAGAAGACTCAAAAGTAAAGTACCGGTAGCAATTATACTTAAACACTGAATCATAATCTCCAAATACAAAATCTAATAAAATACTCAGAAAGACACAAAGATAAGATGATATACGGACTTTCCACGCGAAGTCACTCTTACTGTTACAACAAGAAGATTTTCGGCGAGGGAGGGCCCGGAGGGGTGTAACCTTCACATTAGGCTGCTAATTGCTCTAGTTATAGACAATATTCACTACAGACTAGATCTAGCGCGTCTTCAGTCGTAACAGTGAAAGGAAAACAATGCTAAGTGAAATGTTTGCTTGAGCCAAGGTCGTTTTCAATCACGAGGTCGCGCTTCACAAGTGGGTGAAAGGCGGTGCATGTAGACGCGTCGTCACTGGTCAGCTCAATGTAACCGGGGAAAATACGAAAATAAACACCAGGTATCGGGAGGGAAAGAACTCAAGGTCCAGTTTTAAAATTCAAGGTTTTTTCCCCGTTTTTTACGAAATTCAAGGTTTTTTCAAGGCCTTGAATTTAATATGAAATTCAAGGTGTTTTCCAGGTTTTCAAGGTGGCTACGAACCCTGAGGGAGGGCAGTACATGCAACCGCCCTCCCCCCAACCCCACCGAATCGACAAGATACCAGAAAGGGATTGACATAATATAAAATTTATAAATTAATTGAATTAATTTTGTTCACAAACTATAATTTCTCCATAAAAGTAGGACCGCCCCCCCCCCCACTCAAAGGCTTTAGGTGGGAAAGGTAGTAGAGGTATTCGCCCCCCCCCCCCAATCGGCAAACAGGGAACGACATAGTATAAAGATCGGTTAAAATATCAATAACAAGTTTTAATCGTATAGATATTTAATTGATTCTGTTAGCAAGCTGTGATTTCTAGAAATAAATTGGACTGCCCCCCCCCACTCGAAAGTGTATGGGGGGGGGATTGATACCATCGCCCCCTTCCGACTCCACCAAATCGGCCAACATACTAGAGGGGGGGGGGCGAAATAATCTAAAAATAGGTTGAAATATAAATAATTAGTATATATTATTAAATAAGTAATAAATTTGTATACTCATTGTGTAAATTCTATACTAAAATTTGTTCGCCCCCCCCCTGGATCCGCCAGTGGCTTCTTGTGTGTTTCTCATTTGTCTTTTTAATTGTCATCAATTATTCACCCGTTCTTGAACCAGTCTCCGTGATGTTGCAGTCTGTCCATCTTAGCACAAGCTGCTAAACAGCACATCGGCAGTCATATTAATGACATAATCAAAAACGAACTTGACCATGTTGAGGAACACTTCAGGGATGGCATCCTGAGTAAGGTGACACTTGATTCGTTATTTTCTTCATTAATGTCTCATTTTTCAAGCAATAATAATGCTCGGTTCAACCTGTTTGGTCTTCATCCTAAAACGATTCCAGAAGTGAACAATATCAGAACTGCCAGATAAGCGTTCATCGCCGGCTTGTCCATTACGACGAGTAGTAATTCAGCAGTAAATTTACTGACAGTTTTGGCAGCGATTGCATTTTTTGTTTGATTGACCGTTGGGATGCACGGGCAGCACGGATAAACAGTAAATAGTTTGTTCATGTTATTTTTTTTTATTTCATGAAACAAGTATTTACATTGAACTTAATATCACATATGTATGGGGGGGATGGGGGGGGGGGGGGGCGAGGGGGCACCAATTCGTTTTTTTAATATTCTCTGTAATAAAAAAGTTGAAGCTACGACTTTGAGCTTTAGGTTTCAACTTGCTTCCCGCTGCAAAAAATCCTGCAGGCGCCCATGATATTACATCATATACTTTTTTTTTTAACAGAGGAAACCTACTTTCTCATAAGAGGATAATATATATAATTAATGTTTTTTTAAATTTAATTTTATTTGTCAAATATTACTGTTACTTGTTTTTAACACTGACAAGGTTGTAGTTGGCTAAAAATTGCATGTTTAAATTATTTATAGTACCAATAGGATATAAATTGCTTTTATTCATTTTGCTCTATTCTTAATTTTTGTTTACAACTCTTCAAACCATTCTTCCACATACACACAAAAACTTTTTGAACACACACAAGCACTGCTTCTATTGGTGACATTTCAATTTCTTTTCCCATAAGATCCTATATTATGCCTGTTTAAATCTATTTATGTGCAATTCCTTTTCTAAGTGCAATGCTAATTTATGGCCACAAAATAATACAATTTAGTTATTCAGATATAATAAACTTGTATTTTATAAATAGATGGTAAAATAAAAATAATACTAAATTATTTACTCTTGACTTGTGAAAAATGAGCTCAAATAAAAAAAAAAAATTCCTATAAATTATAGTCATGATAAAGCAGCATAAGTTACATTTCAAAACCTTCTATATGTTTACATTGCTAAAGAGGGCTTATAAGTATGAAAACATAAGAAATATTTTTTAAAATATTTTTATTAAATTTATAAATTAAATATTGACAAATAAATACAATAATAATAATCTGTTTTTTGTTTTGTTTTTTATTTCTAGAATTTTTTCTTGAGATCAATGCATATAACATTGTTCAGCTCTAATGCTGGGTAATATGTTCTTCCAGACAACCAGTAATTAAATCCACATATAATGCACATCTTTATGGCATGACCACCAATGGATAAAATTGTTCTGGAGTAATCTAACCATTTTAAGTTAAGTGACTCTAAGAGATACATATTAAAATGTGGAAAGGGAGATAATAATTTAAATTGGCTCTTGTTTTTACATTAATTTAAAGTTTAAAAGATTCTCTTGTACACCTTTTTTCTTTTATTTAAATTCACATACATGTTGAAAATAGGTGCAATGACTTTTTTATTTGAACTAATTCAGTATGCAAACAAAACCTTTGTAAAAGTAAGATGAAATTGGCATTCCATATCTTTCAAAAGTCATGATATCATGCATCTGGCTGTCATTATAATTTTCCTATAAACAGCAGCTACACAAATTTATTAATTGACCCTATAGCAAGAAAGGTGGTGTGACCTAAGTTAAAATATTTACACATTTCATCCATTTATTTTATCATTTCAATAGTACACATTAAAAAGAGTTTGCACCAATACTCTGTCACTTTAAATTGTCATGTAAACATAATTTAAGTTCAACTGACCAAACAGGACTAAGTAGGAGCATGTTAAACAAACTCCTTTGCCATCTTCTTTTATATTGTTTTCAGAATGTTTTCAACACATACAGATGACAAAAATTTAAAATTCTGGAATTGTGTCCACTGAAACATACAAAAATGTCAGACTATGGGGCTAGTTCCCACCTTTCCGACCTTGCAATCTATGGGGTAGATGATGTAAAGGTCATCTGTTTCTGTGGCCCATGGTTAATGAGGGTGCCATGTGGCCAGAACAACAGCCAACCACCTTTACTAGTCAGGTACCCATTAGAGCTGGGTAGACTCAGAGGCACCCCAATGATCCCAAAATTTAAAATCCCAGTCTTCACCAGGATTCAAAACCGGGACCCCTCAGTTTGACTAAGGGTTTAAAATATATAATTTACTAATTTATTTATAATTGAAAGAAACTAATATATATTATATAGTTTAATAGACTAAGAAAAAAAAAATTTACATACCAATAAATGATATCATTGGCTTCTCGTAATTCATAGCGAGCAGTAGCACACAAGGTCTGTAGAGTCTGTTCTCTTAATCCGGAAAGAGCCTCCATGCCATGAAGATAGGTAAAGATAATCTGTAAATCCTAAACAGAAAAAGACACAGCACAATAAAGATTACAAGATTGTTTTCTATCCTTTTTAAATGGGTGATCACTTATTTAGATTTCTTTTTTACAGTATTGATTTTGTTCAAATATATACTTTTTTTTTTAAATTGACACACAACCAATTAACTATTAAAATTCTTATTATAATAATGTCACACTATTATTCAAGATTTAAAATACAGAAATTTTAAATAATTATATTTCATTGATATCTGTATCTGGGCATTAAGTATTTAGATGATATCAAAATGTTTTCAATTACCTTGTCTGATCGAGTACCAGGAGGTTTTTTGAGGCATTGAATAAACAATCCAATGTCCGTTGCCATAGTTTAAGTAGAATTGTAGGATTAACTTCAAGAACATTCAAAACCAATTGATTAATGGATATAATTAATGTTAATGCTGTTTTGAAAGCCGTTGTGGTGACTATCAAGATGTCTATCTTTGTAATACAAAATCACAAAACACATTTTCAAAGGCTACCAAAGACTTAGCATGATCGGATACCCCTTTCATTTCTTATTTTTATTGCATTTTAACCAAAAAAAGTTCTACATTGTCTTCAAATCGGAATCCCTTTAAAGAATAACTTCCTTTACTTCTTTCTGTAGAATAACTATATTTGTCAATGACAAATTATCCATATAAATCCAAAATAATCCAAAGCTAGTCAACTTTGTGTCTTGTAAAATATAAAAAGTAGCGCTGTAGAAAAAAAAAAGTTCAATAGCAAAAATTAAATATCAGCCAATAAAGCCATGGTTAACTTGTTTTTTAAATAAAATATGTACATCTTTATTGTCATTTAAATTGTACAAAAGAATAAATGAGAAGCAATGCTTAAAGCACATATATTATAGCACATATGTATTTAGTTGTATCACACAAAAAATTATCTTATAGGAACTGAAATTTATTATAATCCAGTCTGCTGATTTGTTTCATAATAATACTGTACAACTAAAATTAAAAGTAAAGTTCCTCTTTCAGACCTTGCCAGACAATGCAATCTATAAGGCATCAGTTTCTTTGGCCAACGCTTAACAAGCAGGGTGTTATGTGACCAGCACAACAACCAATCACTTTTACTTTCCCAACATAAATCAGATACCCATTAGAGTTGGGTGGAGTCCAGGGCGTCCTAAAAAAAACAAAATTAAAAATCCCAGCCTTCACAGAGATTCAAACCCAGGACCGACAGGTCCAGAAGCCAAGCACTTAACCACTCAGCCACCATGCCCCCACAATACAATTAGATCTAACTTATTTTATACAGAATCTAATAGAATCCAAATTTTGTATGTAGATTTAATTAGATATAGATTTAGAATGATCTTGAAAGATGCCTAGACAGTGTCAAGATATTCTAAGTAACATGGAGACTAGATCTAGATAATCTAGATTCGTCATAACTAGACTCTGGTATAATAAATTATCATTGTTAACTATTGCAAGCATTAGTTCAGTGTTCCCTTGGGGGATATGTTCCAAGATAGCCAGCGAAAGTCGAATTTCCATGAAATGGAGATGCTTTATATAATTTCATATATACATTAGATCTATACTGCACACTATATTTGGATATATATATTATATGAATTTTATGATATGAAGTTAGAACAGTATTGCAGGACATCCATCCCCTAACATTATAAACCACTAAATAATACTAAATAATAGTCTCTCGACTACTCTAGTGGATGATCTTATCATTATCATAGAATCTAGAATCTAAAGTCTAGTAGAATAGTAGATCTATAATATTGTCATATATTATGATATTATCATATAATATGTATATATAATTCACACTACATATAATATGTTTAATGTATATATTGTTAACCCTAGTCTAGGCTCTAGGCAAGACGAAGTTCAACTTCAAGTCAAATGAAATGGTGAAATATCGAGAATGAGAATACAAAAATGCAAAATGAAAATAAATTAAATTTAGAGATAGATGTAGTAGTAGTATGCTATTCAGACACCCGGTAGTAGCCTACAGGCTAAAATTTCAAAGTTTGACTTTGGCAGCGCATTATAATGATTTAAATGATTATTTGATAATGGTTTGACATAGAAATGAAAATGAAGTACCAAACTGAAACTGTTCTTTAGTTTAAGAAGAAAAAGGATGTCTGTTATTTTTGTACCCCTTAGGGCCCTTACCTATATACTATATTATGTCATTTATGATGAATAAAAAATGCATTTCTTCTGAAATGCATTATCAGTGATGGGAACTGACTTTGCAAAAATTTTAGGAAATTTTGTAAGCCCCCCCCCCCCCCCCCCCGTTTTTGAACTGGCCTGTCGTGGCGACGACTTAAAAAAAGATGTTGCTGAATTTTTTTAAACTACGTAGAATCATTTAATTTAATATTTTCTTTAATTAATGTTGTATTACATAACATTTACACTGCATTGTGCATTACTGCACACAAACTGCACTTCATTTAGCATTACTGCACTCAAAATGCATTCATGGCACTATTGTTTGTATATATATTGATGGGAGGAGAAAGCTTTTTGCAGTCTGAGCATTCTATAATAGATAACTGCTTTATACAGATATTGTAACAACTTCTTTCTCAAACAACTATAAGGATTAAATGTGTTTGAAAAACATGCTTTTAAAATTAGTAATGATAAGTTTTATATTAAAATATATACATATCCCTCACTATAGATAGATCTATAATCTATAGCTACTACTACTTATATCTAATAACTTTTCTAGATTCTAGATCCAATATATTATTATTAGATATCTACATTCTGTCAGGCTTATACTCAGTAACTCACTATAGTCATGTTAAGAAGTTTAAGAAGGCCTACTTACTACTATATAAAAAAAGTATATTCTATATATAAATCCAGATGGTCGGTACACGGTAGGTCTATCACAGTATCACTCTATTAGATGAGTAGATCTAGATCTTATTATTATTATAATAGATCTAGATGTCTAAATCTAATCCCATTTGAACTCAAGGAAGTCGGCAGGCAGGGTTCAAATTAGAAAAATCTAGGGGTCATCGTAACAACAGTGAAAAAATAATAGATCTTGAATTGTAGTAATAGCGGCGATTAGTGCTACATACGTCGTAACATAGCGACCGGGCATCATTCATGATTGATACTCTTAAGTCTAAGTTAAGTTTAAGTCGAATACTTTTCAAAAGCTGGCAAGCAGCCATTGAAGTCTAGATCTAGATCAAAAGTATTCAAATTAAAGAATCTAGATATCTATCTAGACTGATTCAAACCACTCTAATCTGGACCGAGATCTAGACTTATAAGACAATACGGTAACACAAGATTTAAAAAAAAAAATAGAACTTTAACTGTGTCAAAAGACCGGATGTGCGGAGTTCAAAACAAATCAAAAATCTTATTTCGCATTCTTCCGAAAATGGAAAAATAATAAAATCGGATTTTTTTTTTTCATAAAAAAAAAATTGAAAAAAAAAAAATCGGATTTAAAAAAAAAAAAATGTCTGGAAAACTTCGGATTTTTTTGCTAGAAAATCGGACCAGAAGAAATTATCGGAATTCCGACAATTGTCGGAAAATTCCCATCACTGCATTATCATTTATGATATGCATTGGGCTTGGGTGATGATTATTTCATTTATGAAATCATGATTAATGATATGAATTTAATGAATAAATTTTAAATATGTCAAATAATATGATGCAAAATTAAATTATTAATTTAATTAATGATGATGATCTGAATGAATCTGTGAATCAGACAGAATTGAATGATTATGAATTAGTCTAGATTAGACAGATTTCTAAATGCAAAAAAAAATATTGATTCTTACGGTGCAAAGAATTAAAAATGATTAGAGCAAGTATACTATTCTAAAAAAAGCAAAGACTTAATCTAGATTCTAGATTAGATCTATATTTAAATTTAATATTTTCATTCATCAATGAATTGCTGTCGCCATCTTGTTTATTGTCAGAATGAGGCTATTTCCGGTTCCATCTTTTTTTTTTTAAAGTCCACCTTCAGTAATCTATTGGTGAAGGGATAGGCAGAAATAAAATATTTATTTTTTCTAGAAACCTGTCCTAAACCATAGCAACGTCCAAAAGAGAGTGGTGTATTGTAGTACGTGCCAAATGGCCATGATCCAGGTCGGCAAAATTCCAGGGTCTGTTGTTTTAAAGGCCGAAATCAAAATTATATTTTATGTAAAGAAAAAAAATCGAAACAATCTTGGTCCATATCTGCGTGGAAAACATAATAGAGATTATTATGTTTGCTTTTTGCTTTTTTTTTTTTTTTTTTTCGTTTTTTTTTTTTTTTTTTGTTTTTTTTTTTGTCAAAAAGTAACTGCTAACTAATTGACCAATAATTTTAAAACGTATACTATTACATGTATAAATGATTTTGCTTACAAGCAAATGCTGCTAGAAATTCTTGATTAACTCTTGATTCGAAAAAGAATTTGCGTATTAGCGATTTAGTCTATCTTCTTCGTATAAGTTACAGACGTCACTTCAAAAGAAAATGATTACGTCTTGCTTTGACACGCACAGAACGATCGTTCGACGCTCTAGAAAAATTTGGCCGTTTCAGTGTGAATAAGATTTGAAAAATCGAATATATATATATAAATATATTGAAATGTCTTCTTCAAAAAAATGTTTTGAATCAGTTTTATTAGCGGTCCAATATCCTATCTGTGTGTCAGGTTAAGAAATGCTAATTCAGTAGTGGAAGGGGGTTTGAGTGGACGCCCTAAAAAAAATTCATTAATTAACATGCATGACTAGATTGACATGAAATGTGTAGGACGTAAATATCATCTTTTTTTTTTTTTTTTGAAGCAACGTCTGTAATATATTAAGATAAGATAGGATAAGACATATATCTGACATCCCTTTTTTAAAAGCTTTGTATAAGACGAGAAGAGGCAGGGGTGCGATAAAGTGGAAACTATTTTTCAGGCATCACCTTTTCTCTCATTTTGGATTTATTAATTGTTGAATTTTATTATTATTAGTGAGGTTGTGAAATACTGTAGGAATGTATTGAAGCAGCGGAGGTCACGATTGGAGTAGCCTATCAATAGAAGTCATGTATAGTTTAAATAATTGTAATAATTTGTTGTACAAAGTGTGAATATTGTTCACAAAAATAGGAGCGCCCCCCCACCCTCACACACACATCGTCTCTGAGTCCACTCAGCTTTATTGGGTACCTGTTAACCGTGGGCCACAGAAACAGATGATCTTTACATCAACTGTCCCATAGATCGCAAGGTATGAAAGGGGAACTTTACGTCAGATTTGGACGAAGTGGTCGATTCTTTCCATTTAGACTAAAACAAAAAGTTTTTAAAACTCCTTTATCCCAATTTCACTCGTGGTGTTTCAATGTCATTCGTCGTCGTCAAGCGCTGGTTGTGTATATGTGTTTGATTTGAGTACGTTGTTTGTATTTGCATCTATATCGTTATTGTTATATAGTTGTGTAATTGTTGAGGTGGACAACTGTAGCGCTAACGGGCTTGTGCGTCTCTCTACTCTCTTAATCGAATTCTTTTCATTTATTGCGTCTTACTCTTTGATCTTTGTTTCTTGAATTTCTATCTGATACGTCCACAAAATGAAATATAAGGGACATCTGTTCCTTGTGGCTTGCAGCCAAGGATGACAGAAAAATATTTATTAAGTTTGATTTTATCAATAACTTTCCCTTTTACTTCTGATACCATCAGGTCCATAAGCTCGTTTTGAATCCTATGTCCGATCTAATGATCGTGAGCCTTGGCGTTCTTAATTAGATGAAGATGGTTGAGTCGAATATGGCCAGCATCTCAATTTATCCTCAACCAAGCCTAAAATTGACGGTTGTTTGGCGAATAAAGTTTAACTGTTTCAAAATGCTTGTTGTTAAGACTGCAATTTTTTTTTGTATCATTGTGCTACCATTGGACATTCTCAGAGCTCAATCCAACCACGATGACACGCAGTCGAAGCTTATTACCAAGATGGTTCCAGTGGCAGTAGACTTTGTTTGCTAATTGGCCTTCAGTAGCTATCGTGCCAAACAATTTACAAGGAAAAGACAATAGTCTGTCTTTGGTCTTTGATATAAGAACAAGAACAAAGTGTGAGGTAGGAGGTACACCAGTTCATTGACTTTCGCAGATCCGACTTTCGCGGAAAAGCTTAAAAAATACTCTCGCGTTTTTAATTTCATAAACTCTTAGAATCGGCAGGTCATAAAATGTTGTCTTTACGTAAACAGAACGGTATTTCGAAACCAAAAATATCATGTTAAGAACTTAGGCTATATAATAATTTGTATCATATCAAACAATAGTGTATCAAATGTCCTAGTTTATGAGAACTGATCTGGTTTTCGAAGTTTACGATGACAATGGAATCTCCAATCGCGGGGCCCCCCTTCAGGCGCGGGGCCTGGGACGATTGCCCCACTTGCCAACCCCCAAGGCCGCTACTGTTAAGAGGCTTAAATCATCTCTTGCAAAAGCCCTGGACAGAAACCCTTCTGTCTTGCGTAGTGCATACACGTCACCATACATGTCGAGAATTTTTGGTTTCCCAGACCTGTTGAGGCGGAGATCAGCAAGTCTGGGGCAGTCAAACAGAATATGAGGCACGGTTTCCTCTTCTTCCCCGCAGCGGAGGCATCGTGTTTTTAACCTTTAGAATTTATCCCTTGGCCGCCTTGGTCTATCAGACTACGAACGTTAGCGCACGCTCTGCTCATTTCCATTACTTTTTAGACTAAAAACTAATTGTAACAATTTGAATCGATAAGACGACCGCCATACATTAAAGAAGCCATGTTAACAAAAATAGATCCACATCACAAACCCATATATATATATATTTATATTCCTATGTCTATGATAGTGATACGGAGGCAAATTATTGGGATTATGGTAATTTTGTACTTTTTAAAACTAAAGATCATAGTTATATATATAGGCTGAAATGTACGTCCTAGAATTTATAGCTCAATTGTATGAAGTCTATGATCTCATGTTATTGAAGTTTTTTTTTTAAATTTTTGTCCAAAATAATATGGTCCACTAGATAGTAGCGGTGGTCCATTTCTCCCCACTGTCCATTTATCCCCACTCTCTCTACAGGGTTTCCTAAATTGTGTTCCGCAACACCTGAATTTAATAGGTGTGTCTCGAACTACATCCGCTAAATACTCTGAATGTGCGAAGTGTTCCGTTAAGGAAAAAGCTTGGGAAACACTGGTCTAATAGTAAGTAAGTAGTTTCCCCTTCAGACCTAGCGATCTATGGGTTGATGATGTTAAGGTCATCTGTTTCCTTGGCCAACGGTTAACAAGCAGGGTCCAACCGCCTTTACTTTCCCCAACTAAAGTCAGGTTCCCGTTAGAGTTGGATGGACTCAAGGGCGCCCTAAAAATCCTGAAATTCACAATTCCAGTCCCCAGGTTCGGAAGCCGAGCGCTTAACCACTCAGCCACAGCGCCATCCAGTCTAATAGATCTATATACATACATATCAACCAAAATTCTTTCTCATGGGTTGGGGGGGGGGGTAAAAAAAGTTCAATTTTGTAAAAAATCTAAAATTCATTAGTTATTAAGAGAAAAATAATCGCTTTGTAAGTTTTATATTGGAAGTGGTTTTTTAAAAGTATTTTTATCTGTTTTTCTAGTTTATATTTCACTTGTTTTTGTTTTTTTTTGGTTAAAGGACTTGATAAGAACATAAAACTAAAATGTTATTTAACCTTGGTTAGGCCAATAATAGAATATGCATCCTCCGTTTGGGACCCCTCAACTCAAGAAAACATTAAGAAACTGGAACAGACACAAAATAGAGCAGTGAGATTCATAACAAACGAATATTCACATTTGACTAGAGTAACACCTTTAGTAAAATCACTAAATTTAGAAAGCCTTCAGGACAGAAGGCTCAAAAGTAAAGTAGCAATCATACATAAAACACTGAACCATAATCTTCAAATACAAAAACAAAATTTAATAAAATACTCTGAAAGACACAAAGATAAAGGCACATTCCTCGTCCCATATGCTAGGACAAATTTGTACAAATACTCCTTCTTCCCTAGTGCTATTAGAGCATGGAATGGGTTGCCTGAGCTAGCCAGGAAAACCAGTGACTTGGCAGAATTTAAGTCATTGGTTAATATGCATGACTAAATGCATGACGCGTAGGACGTAATCATCTTCTTTTTTGAAGTAACGTCTGTATTATATAAGATAAGATAAGATTTAAATCTATTGTAAGCCAAAATGTATTTAAAAACAACAACAATAGATATAAATAAAAATCTGGCATCTTGATGCATACTATCAACATTCAACATCCGTTACTTTCTTCAGTGTCTACAACTCTAGATTCTAGATCTAGATTAGATTTTATCTTTGTTTCGAAACAACAATTACTAAATTAGACCTAGAATACTAGACTAGATCAAGATTTAGAATCTAATTAAATTAAAACTTCAGTCTAGATCTAGGCTAGTTCTAGAATATAGATCTGATATTTCATAGGCACGTTACTATTATCATTTATTAAGAATCTACATACTTACATAGATATACTGATAGTCAGTGATAGATCTAGTACATGTAACATTAAAATTAAATTAACATGACATTACAATTTATAGTAGATTCTTATATTAGGCACACCGTATTCGGGAACTAGATCTAGGTCAAATTTTTATTTTATTTTTTTATTTGGTGACGGTTTAACTTACAAAAAAAACTGAAAGCAGATTCTTATTCTGCAACTAAAGGATTATAATGCATATAGGTACTTCGATAAAAATTTCAAAATGATCACAATGCAATGGAACCTATTTAGTTAGATAGAGCTTGAGAAATGCTTTCCAATGATACCAATTTTATATTGCTGAGTTAATTGTGAGGGAAGTTATTAAATTTTTAGTGGCCAAAAATTTGTCTTTGTAAATAAAAAAAAAATCTGTGACCGAAACAACTGACAGTTGAACTTAAATTAACTGTATTATAAAAAGTCTTAAAGATATGGGGTTGAAACTTCACACTCTTTTACATTAACCAGTATTCTGTTAAAATAAATTTAAAAAATAAGTCCAAGCAATAAAATCTTTGAAAAAAAGTTAATTAAAATATAAAAAAGCCTTCGACAAAAAATAAAAATATATATGTGATTTTGTCATCATATGAGCCCGAAAATCACAAATAAAACAAATCAGAGATCTGTATTGTGTTTTATTTTGTTTAATTATAATTCTACTGTATTTAAATAGCTATTTATATGCATCAGATAGATAATTCTTATAAATTATAAATGAAAATAGCACTGCGCAGAAAAATATTTCCTAAAATTTAATGACTATAAGTTTCATAAACTTCATAAAAAAAAAGTTTTAACCTTTTTGTAGAGCACTGGCAATTAATCATTTTAAAATGCCTTAATGTAAATGCTTTAAAAATTAGATTGTAAATGAAAAATTTCTTGGTTCGGACAATAAAATAAAAAAGAAACCTTGTGATTTTTCTAGAAGTTATTAAAAGATTTTTTACTTGAATTTTTTTGTAATAATAGCTCACCATTTTAAAAATATAATGTACTCATTTATTAACTATTAATTTACATGTATATTAATCATGGGCGTAGCCAGGGGGGGGTTCTTGGGGTTCAAACCCGCCCCCCCCCCCCCCCGGGGGGGGGACGGAATTAAGTGACTGATTTTTGCTTTCATTTTGTTTATTTTAGGTGAGATTTTAATACTAAATCATCACTTACCACAGCACAGCCGAGGCAGTTTGGAGTTAAAAACCCTCTACCAGGGGGTTTTGAGATTTAAAAAACCCCTATCAGGGGGTTTTGAGATACAAATCCCTCTACCAGGGGGCTTTGCAGTTAAATCCCCCTCTTCTATAAAACAAAACAAAAAAAATGCAAACAACAATCCCCAAATTCCAACAGCACAGTTGAGTAAGATTTTGATTTTAAAACCCCCTCAAAAATTTACGATAAACCCCATCTTCAATATAAAAAAAAGCAAATTACACACTACACACTCAAAATTCTATGAGCGTAGCCAAAGGGGTTTTGAGTTTAACCCCCCCCCCCTTCCAGTTGGGGTTTGAAGCTAAAAAGTACCTCTTTTATAAAAAAAAAAAGCAAATTGCACACTATAAAATCTATGAGCGTAGCCAAAGGGGTTTTGAGTTTAAATCCCCCTCCTCCAGATGTCTTTTTCTTTAAAGTTTAAAACCCCTCCAGATGGTTTTGAGTTTTAAATTCCCCTACAGAGCGTTTAGAGTTGAAAACCTCTCTCTTCAATATTATTTTAAAGCAAACTACAGTCACCAAATTCTATCATCGTAGCTAAATGGGGTTTGAATTAAAAACAAAACAAAAAAACTCCAGAGATTTGACGAAAAAACTTTCCTTTTCGATATAAAATCTAAAGCGAAATACAGGCATGTAATTCCAAGAGAGTAGTCAAGAAATTGTAAATCATTAAATGTATCTCCACAAAGATGGCTAAGACAGATTTTATGAGTCAGTCATAGAGATAGGGTCTAAATCAAAGAAATCATATGCCGAACTGGGAGTCGAATCCTTAGTAAGGTTGTGACAGAGCGTCGCATGAGGTTTTGCGGGACATGTTCTCACACAAAATGAATTACGCAAAATAAGAGTTGCGGAAACAGCTTGCAGGAAAATGCGCCGAACGGCGCGCGAGGGTCTAAGTCAGTAAGAATAGCACATTAGGTTTTTGAAATAAAACTTTTTAATAGCAAGATAATGCACTGTAGATACCTCAGAATATGCATTTTGTTGGCTTTCAATACCAGAAATAGTGCTCGGCGGCGGGGCTTCGCCCCGCGATTAGGGAGCGCTGTGAACTCCCCCAGACCCCCTTGCTAGCAAGGGCGGGGAGTCTACAATAAACAATAAACGTCTTCCGAAAGCGTCAGAATGTAATAAAGATTAATTATGTACACACACACACACACATATATATATATATATAATTTTTTTCTGCGGGGGGGGGGGTCGGGGGAAATCCCCCCCCCCCCAAAACCCTCCCCGAAAAAAAATCCTGGCTACGCCCATGGTATTAATAGAAAAAAACAACACACAGAAAAAAAAAAATAATTATTAGTTCGCTGCGCTAAAAATATGAAAAAAAATTTAATATTTAATATTATTTTTTAAAGTAATTAAACTTTTACTTTAAAATTTGCAGATTACAAAGTCATTATAATAAAGACACATTCCCTCTCCATAATCTAGCATTCAAACACTATAAAAGTTAATCTAAATGAAAAATTCCTATGTGTGCTTCTAAAAATAGCTCGTGATAGACAGAAATTGACCATTTCCAGTAAATCACAGTGTTGGTTGTTACTAAAAATAGATTTTAACCATCAACTTTGAAAATTAATATCTAAAGAGTGCGCCAAGCTACAAAGTTCAAACTTAGCACACATATATATATTAACATGCTAAATTCAATAGAATTAGTGAGATTGTTGTAACCATAAACACTTTTATTTTATTTTAAAAAGAAAATTTTACCCTTCTTTGTCTTTGTTAATTTTAATATCAAATATCTTTAAAGTGCGCAAAGAGAATTTAATGAAATTTGAAATATACACATTTCATAATATGATAAATAATTGTAGCAAACAGCATTGTTGTAACTTTTATAGGAAAAAAGTTGTAAAAATGTCAACTTTCACATAAACTTTTGTTAAGAAAAATTTAACAGATTGGCTTCAAAAGCAAATAAAAATGATCTCTGATATCTTATGTTTACAAAAAGTAATCATAATTAGTCCTCAAATCAAATACAATATAATATGCTAAAACTTTGATGGAAATGACCACCCTTAAAAAAAGGGTAAAATGTGCTGACACAATTTTCAGCCATTTTTTGGGAGAAAAAAAATGGATCTAGGTCAGTTTATCGAAGTACCTAATTATAAAAATAGCTGTGTCGTGTTTCTTTGAATTACCACTCATAGTCAAAATTTTATTTTAAAATAAATTAGGTCACTTCAACTATAATAAACGCAGTTTTTGTGCTTTCTCCTTTAGCGCACATTGAGTGACATTGAGCACTGTTAAGAAACATCATTATGTTATTGCTAATAAATTATATGTGTTAATTTAAAAAATTATATAGATTGTATTAAAAGAAGTAGATTCACTTCTGCAATATGTATTTATAGTATATTGCCTCTCTCTCTCTCTGTCTCTCTCTCTATATATATATATATCGTTTATAGTTTATGCCTACCTATATAATCTTTGTGTAGAAACAGACAGAAATAAATCTATATAAATTATAGATCTATAAATTAATTATTAGAATTTAATAAACATGATATTTTCAACTAGGCTACATGTAGGTCTATTCTCTGTCTCTTTCTTTTAATTCCCATCCAAGGACTCTCTTCTTTTCATAATTTGGATGTTTGTTTTGTTACACCTTAACATCCCCTCCCTCCCATGGATGCTTTTCTTTGTCTTTTCATGACTCTCTCCCCCTTCCCTCCACTGCCTGTATGATAGGTTAATTTGTGACACTACACGTTTAGTGTATACCTCTCCTCACCACTAGCGCTCGCCTGTCGTGATCACCTGCAGTGGGCATGGTCTCTGGCTTCAAATTAGCAGCCTGTACTTTTTCTTTCATTCATAAATTATATATTCTAGATATCTCGATCTAGGTCACGTTTATTCATTGAAAAATCATAGATTTATTAATCCCAATAATATTTCTTATTACGATTTTGCCTTGTGCACTATAGGAGAATGTGTTAAATTCATTATTATCGTTGAAACACCTCCTTTTTTAATTTTATTTAACAGCTAACAGTATGAATGTGATTGGAATGTCTTTCTAAAGATGTTTGGAAGCTTATTTTGATATATACACCAGCCTACGATCAAACAGGCTAATAATATAGCCTTCATCCCTTATATGGGTATGAATTGCCGGGGGAGGTTAAAACAATAGCTTTACATACTTGGTTACCGAGAATCTAAAAAACTGCCATCTGCTTTGGAAAAGCGGAACAAAAATACAGGAACTTATCTAAAATTGGACATGCACTGTCCCGAAACGTCGTTTTTAGCTCCAAACATAAAAACAAATTAATTATAAACAAAAAAAGCGACGTGTTTCTTAAAGGAGAATTCGATGAGCTGTGCCTAATATAAGAAGCTACTATAGTTACTTATTAATAAATTAAGTTTATTAAGTAACTTGTAGATTATTAATTATAATTTATTTATGATAATCATCATAATAATTATAATTTAATTTATTATTATTATGATTTATCTATAATCTTATACTTATAATAATACTAGTATAATATTATAATTCCTTTTACCTAGATATTGATTATAATTGAACTTATGTTATTAAGTCTTACTTATACTAATTTATACTACTTATAGATCTAGTTATATTTACTTATACTATATCTATACTCTATAGACACTATAGTCAGTATAGAGTATAGTAGTTATAAGTTACATTTGTCATATATGATGATTTATTTATAGTTTATTACATACTCTATATCACGATACTGTTACCTGTAAAATTAGTGTTAGTAATGTATAATTGTAATACTATACATACACTATACTGTAATAGTAGTAACTGTAACATGGTAATGATGGTATACTATTCATTTTGTAACATTACATAGTAATTACAGAGACTTACTCTTTCACTCTTCTATCTCTAGGAGTCTAGAGTTAGTCATTTTAGTGGCCTACACGGTGCTAGTTAGTCTAGTAATACAGTAAAAGTGTTAGGTAATTAGTAGATTTAAAAGGTTCTTTCTTTTTTTAATCTTTATCAAGAAAATAGTTAAGTTTAGATCTGTTCATATGTTCCCAGTATTATTTTATCTGTTCTACAATGACAATACAATACAATAATAGAATATGCATCCTCAGCCTCTGTTAGTGTTTGGGATCCCTCCACTCAAGAAAACATTAAGAAATTGGAACAGACACAAAATAGAGCAGTGAGATTCATAACAAACAAATATTCACGGTTGACTAGAGTAACACCTTTAGAAAGCCTTCAGGATAGAAGACTAAAAAGTAAAGTAGCAATTATACATAAAACACAGAAAACCATAACTGGCATAACCTTGAAATATAAAATCTAATAAAATACTCTAAAAGACACAAAGATAAAGGCACATTCCTCATTTCATATGCTAGGACCAATTTGTACAAATGCTCTTTCTTCCCTAGTGCTATTAGAGCATGGAATAGGTTGCCTGAGCTAGCCAGTAAAACCAGTGACTTAGCAGAATTTAGGTCATTGGTTAATATTCATGACGCATAGGACATAATAATCTTTTTTGAAGTAACGTCTGTATTATATAAGATAAGATAAGAATGCTCAAGTAATATCTCAAGAATTTTTTTTTCTGAATTTTTACAAAGCTTATATCAACTAAATCATTCTGTCTGTCTGGTAAAAAGCTTATAGATCTGTATGTACGTTATTTCTCCCACTCCCAATCTTGGATCAAGCTGAAATTTTGCACAATTATTTCTTTTACTTGACATCACAAGAATCAATAAAAAAAAAACTTCTTTATTGATCCTTGTGGAAATTTGTTGTGATTACAAGGATTCTTTTAACATATAAAGACAACACAACAGAAACATAAACAGAACAGACACAACATAAAGAGTTCATTCAGCGACTACTGGTAATTAATGATTTCGTTTGGTATCTCGAACAAGGGAAAGAAGTTGTATTTGACTGAAGTGGTGGTATAAGGATTTGCTGAATTATTTTTTTTTATAGGTCGTTGCTGAGGCTTAGTGAACACACTTGAAAAAGAAACAATAAATAACTACAATCTTCCTCTTTCTAATGCTTTTTGCTTGCAGAGTGGTTAGCGTGTTGGCCTGAGAAGGCTTTAACTCACGAGTTTGAAGTCAGGTTGTTCACTTTAAAAAAAAAAATGCATTTAAAGAACGATCAACCAGATGCCCTGTTCTTTTTCCCCCACCCTTTTCATAGTGTATTGATGTTACGCCTTAGTATGTGATGAGAATCTTTTAACGATACACTAACACCAAAATGACAAAATCATAGTTTATACATAATTTAATCTTAATTAACACTATAAGCACAATTTAGTTTATAGTCCTCCATTTTGGTTCTTCTCCTTTCAACCCGCATTCGCACCATTTCATGTGCACACTATGCTGCGCATGTAACACCTCCCTTGTTCGACAAGTTCGATGTATATTTTTCAAACATATTGGTTAACAATTTGAAATTCTAACTTCTCAATAACATGTACTAAGAAACACAAGAATCCTAACACCTGTATCAATACAAATCTATGGTGCCATACAGGATGAAACAGGGTGGAGGACACTAACCATGAGTTATATCAATTATATGAAGACCCACCAATAGTGAACGAAATAAAAAAGAACAGACTACGTTGGGCAGGTCACCTTGAAAGAATGTCAGACAACAGAGGGGCGAAAATCGTATACAGGCAAAAACCAAAAGGCAGGCGACCCAAAGGCAGACCCCGAATACGATGGATAGATGATGTGGAAGCAGATCTGAAGCAGCTTGGGTTTAGGGCTTGGAGACGAAAGGCCCAGGAGAGATCTGAATGGAAGGATGTGTTAAAGCAGGCCAGAGCCCTCCATGGGCTGTAGCGCCACTGGGATGGATGGATGGATGATGTATCAATACTAACTCTAGCCATCGGTAATTGTACAATTTTACCATTAAACATAACACACTTTCTAGATTGGCCTGTATATTCATAGTCTTCCACTAATTTCTTATTCACTCCAATAATAGTGCTCCCTTTGTCCCTAATGGTCTTGGCTGTCTTATTGCCTACAAATGTCTGAAAAACCTCCAATGTTCCAGTTTCAGATGATAATGATAAACCCTGTTCTATTCCACCTTTCTTTCCTGTCTGTTTTTTTGACATTGTCCGTTGCAGTTAATTTCTTCTTGGGATGTGCCACTTTATAAGCCCTTTTCAGTCTTACTATGTCTTACCTTGATTTCGGTTGCCTCTCCAACAGAAATATTTTTAATTCCTTCTGACACTCGTAAACTACTTTGTCCAACATTAGAAATGTTTTAAGACTGTCAAGGCTCTTTTCTACCTCAGCTGTCTATCCAGTTATGGCTGCTCATTCTGTCCAGAAATGTCTGCGTGTCATCCTCTGGTTCCATCTCACAATTAACAAACCGTTGCCTCTGTTTTCCCGAAAGTTCGAAGTAGTTGCTCTTTCACAACATTGTAGTTACCCTGGTTCATACATATTTATGAAGGGACTTCCGCTGTAAATGATCTAGACAATAAAAATGTCAATTTGTCTTCAGGGTATTCCAGTTCTCTCATTTCCATTTTGAACTTTTTCAGAAAAATGTCAATGTCCATTTTGTCTTTGTTGAATATCACACCTTTATATTTTGCCAGTTTAATCCCTGTAGTGTCACTTTTTCTTTTATCACTCTCTTTTTCTTGGTCTGTTTTTAAATTTTTCACTACCATCTCCTTTTCCAAAGCCAATATCTCACTTTCAATGGCAACTAGTTTGTTTTTCTTTTCAATGGCAATCAATTCGTTTTTTTTCTTTTCTCTTTCAATGGCAATCTTTTTGTTTTCTCTTTTTTCCTCCGTAGCTAATCTCTCCTTTTCTTTTTCTCTTTCCTTGGCTAATCTCTCCCTCTCCATCAACCTTTCTTGAACGTATTTCCGATCCTTCTAGATCCAACAACCTCCCCTCTTCCTTCGATACTGCTAGCTCAGCCTTGTCGCCATTGTCTATTATGAATAGTCGAATAGTATCCTATCGCTAGATCTAGGCTTTAATATCTCTACTGTCTGTTGACAGAAGATCAACTCATATGTACAGAGGAATACGTGGGTTTTACTTTTACGCTGGGCACCACTTGTTGCGTCTTAGTATGTGATGGGATACACTAACACCAAAACGACAAAATCATAGTTTATACATAATTTAATCTTAATTAACACCATAAGCACTATTTAGTTTATAGTCCTCCATTTTGGTTCTTCTCCTTTCAACCCACATTTGCACCATTTCACATTCACACTATGCTGCGCACGTAACAATTGAGAAAGCTAATAGCATGAAATTTCGCTAAACAAAAGCAATTGGTAAAAATATTTCTATTTGCACAGATTTATTGTTGTTAGTCTACATCAGTTAAAATTTAATTACATGACTGATCCGATTTGTGAGTACTGTGACTCTCGCCTCACAGTGGATCATATCCTCATCAATTGCCCCAGATACCAGGATGTTAGGGAAAATTTTTTTAGAGCACACAACTTAAAAACACTATTCGACTTCGACATTGTTGACCTAGGGAAGGGGTTGACTACGAAGATCTGATTTGTGAAATTGTGTCCCTATAATATTTACATAAGATTTTTACTAATTATTAAATTTTTACTACCTTTACTATTTTAACTGTGACTAGACCTTGTTTTTAATGATTTTAACTGTATGGAATTTAGCTCTTGTAAAGGAGAGTAATCCTTGAAGGATTATGGGCACGACATGGCCTAAATTGTGCCGATGTGCCAAAAACTCAAACTAATTGATATAAGCTTTTTTAAAATATTTTTTGTATTTTTGTTCTCATTTTCTTTTTCTCTTTCCTTGGCTAATCTCTCCCTCTCCATCAACCTTTCTTGAACGTATTTTCGTAGTTCCGATCCTTCTAGATCCAACAACCTCCCCTCTTCCTTCGATACTGCTAGCTCAGCCTTGTCGCCATTGTCTATTATGAATAGTCGAATAGTATCCTATCGCTAGATCTAGGCTTTAATATCTCTACTGTCTGTTGACAGAAGATCAACTCATATGTACAGAGGAATACGTGGGTTTTACTTTTACGCTGGGCACCACTTGTTGCGTCTTAGTATGTGATGGGATACACTAACACCAAAACGACAAAATCATAGTTTATACATAATTTAATCTTAATTAACACCATAAGCACTATTTAGTTTATAGTCCTCCATTTTGGTTCTTCTCCTTTCAACCCACATTTGCACCATTTCACATTCACACTATGCTGCGCACGTAACAATTGAGAAAGCTAATAGCATGAAATTTCGCTAAACAAAAGCAATTGGTAAAAATATTTCTATTTGCACAGATTTATTGTTGTTAGTCTACATCAGTTAAAATTTAATTACATGACTGATCCGATTTGTGAGTACTGTGACTCTCGCCTCACAGTGGATCATATCCTCATCAATTGCCCCAGATACCAGGATGTTAGGGAAAATTTTTTTAGAGCACACAACTTAAAAACACTATTCGACTTCGACATTGTTGACCTAGGGAAGGGGTTGACTACGAAGATCTGATTTGTGAAATTGTGTCCCTATAATATTTACATAAGATTTTTACTAATTATTAAATTTTTACTACCTTTACTATTTTAACTGTGACTAGACCTTGTTTTTAATGATTTTAACTGTATGGAATTTAGCTCTTGTAAAGGAGAGTAATCCTTGAAGGATTATGGGCACGACATGGCCTAAATTGTGCCGATGTGCCAAAAACTCAAACTAATTGATATAAGCTTTTTTAAAATATTTTTTGTATTTTTGTTCTCATTTTCTTTTTCTCTTTCCTTGGCTAATCTCTCCCTCTCCATCAACCTTTCTTGAACGTATTTTCGTAGTTCCGATCCTTCTAGATCCAACAACCTCCCCTCTTCCTTCGATACTGCTAGCTCAGCCTTGTCGCCATTGTCTATTATGAATAGTCGAATAGTATCCTATCGCTAGATCTAGGCTTTAATATCTCTACTGTCTGTTGACAGAAGATCAACTCATATGTACAGAGGAATACGTGGGTTTTACTTTTACGCTGGGCACCACTTGTTGCGTCTTAGTATGTGATGGGATACACTAACACCAAAACGACAAAATCATAGTTTATACATAATTTAATCTTAATTAACACCATAAGCACTATTTAGTTTATAGTCCTCCATTTTGGTTCTTCTCCTTTCAACCCACATTTGCACCATTTCACATTCACACTATGCTGCGCACGTAACAATTGAGAAAGCTAATAGCATGAAATTTCGCTAAACAAAAGCAATTGGTAAAAATATTTCTATTTGCACAGATTTATTGTTGTTAGTCTACATCAGTTAAAATTTAATTACATGACTGATCCGATTTGTGAGTACTGTGACTCTCGCCTCACAGTGGATCATATCCTCATCAATTGCCCCAGATACCAGGATGTTAGGGAAAATTTTTTTAGAGCACACAACTTAAAAACACTATTCGACTTCGACATTGTTGACCTAGGGAAGGGTTGACTACGAAGATCTGATTTGTGAAATTGTGTCCCTATAATATTTACATAAGATTTTTACTAATTATTAAATTTTTACTACCTTTACTATTTTAACTGTGACTAGACCTTGTTTTTAATGATTTTAACTGTATGGAATTTAGCTCTTGTAAAGGAGAGTAATCCTTGAAGGATTATGGGCACGACATGGCCTAAATTGTGCCGATGTGCCAAAAACTCAAACTAATTGATATAAGCTTTTTAAAAATATTTTTTGTATTTTTGTTCTCATTTTGCAAGCACCTCAAGTTGTAAGTAAAATTAAAAATTAAATAGCCAGCCATCTTCTTCAGTGTTAAATATGATATAATTTATATTTTCAGACAAATATGGCAGATGAGGAAACAAGCAGAACAGATTCTCATCAGAGCAGTTCCCCTGCTACTCCCAGTATTAGCAATCCTGGAACACCACGTTCAGAGGTATCCCAGGACATTAGGGCCACGCCACCACTTGCTAGAGCAACTCCACCCCTAGCTAGGGCCACACCTCCACTTGCAAGAGCCACACCTCCACTTACACCAGGCCAGCCTCAACTTGCTCATGGCCAACCGGTGTTGCCAGTTAGAACAGCTACACAGGCTCCTCCAGCACCGTCACCACTGGCTCACCTCCATCACCACCAGAGTAAATATGCTTCACTTTTAGCTGTCATAGAAGACATGGGTAGAGACATACGGCCAACTTATGCTGGCAACAGAAGCTCAACAGAAAGGCTAAAAAGAAGTATAGTGCATGCTAGAATACTTGTACGAGAATGTTTAATGGAGTGTGAAAGAAGTGCTCGGACCTGATTGTTTACTCAATAAATATATTCTATTTTCATTTCATTATAGAAAGTATGTTCCATGTGAATTGTAAGTTGTGTTGTTAAAAAAAATTTTGTACTACCAACCACACTAATGTTTGCTTTGTTTAAGATAGAATTTTAAATTTATTTTCATACTTCCCTGTTGGTCCTTAAACATTTCTAGTGAACTAATTTTGCTTTTATTCAGCTCTCATTCTCTAAAAGTCAACACTGTAACTTACAATTTTCAATCCATAGCTAAATAAAATATATACACAACTCTCAATCAATTACTGAATTAAGTTAACATTAACCCACAAAGAATGATGCATTTAAAAAAAAAAAAATGAAATATTTCATTTGTTATGTAAACTTTAACTGGAAAATAAAAGAAGCCAAACAGTGCAATATTTTTTGTTCAGTCTAATGGCAGTGCAGCAATTAGTGCTAGATTGGCATTCATAACAGAATAAAATATTAAGATATTAAGGATATTTTAAGTCTAAGAACACATGATCTGTTTTCATGTAATGTAAAGCATGTTAAAATTATTTTTGACTACACTATACAACTTAATCATTTGTACAATGATATTCTTAATACAATAAAATGTCTAAACAATTTTGGCACCAGAAAACAGTTCCATCTTGTATTTTAAAAAATATGTACTTTTTTGTTTGTTTACACAGTAAAGCCTCTGCTTATAATTTTTAAAATCATTCTGCCATTGGCAGCTGATTCAGGTACAACGAAAGACACTGCAGTTAATTTTACCCTTATTGGATAGTCGTTACAAGCAAAATTACTTCTCTATCAGCTTGTTGAAAGCAATTGCCACTTGGTTGAGCATAATGCTAAATGCTACAAAGAATATAGTTTGAATCCTACAAAGTGAACTAAATTTTTGTAATGATAAGTTGATCATCATCTCTGTTCATTAAAATAAGTACAACTGACCATCTGTGTTTATTGTGGACATGTTTGGTAAAGTGTCTGCAATCTGTATGTCCATTCCTAGTACATGGTTATCATTTTTCTAGATGGTAGAAATATATATATATATATATCATCTGGGTGCATCCATTGTCTTCCGAGACAGAAGGAGCCATATATATGTATATACATATATATATATATATGCTTTGCAAGCTGCTGGAAATGTATTTTAGTATTTTAATGGTATTCATATTTAATGAGGTATTTTATCTGATTGCCCCAAGCTGAACACTATGTAGGTTTATTAGTTTAATGTAGGATAATGAAATAGGGGTTAGCATAATCATAAGTGATGTTGTTTTTTTTAATTTCAAAGCTTATTCTCATTGTATATGGATTTCTGAGAGAAAAAAATGAAATTCTTATGGTGATCTCAAGATTTTCACTGTAGTAATTTTTTTCTAAAAGATTTTAATGTTGGTAACTCTTAAAAGTGAGAAAATAACTAATGAAAAATAAACAATTTTCACCACAGTAATGTCCTTTTAATGTAACATGCTAAGGTTGTTCTTACTTTAAAATGTTTTTAATTAAATATATTTAACTGGGGTTAATAATGTAAAAAAAAATTCAGTACTTCAGCCTTTATGACAGTAATGGTGCTAAATAGAATTAACTCTTTCTCTCCTCATTGTTGAAACCATCATTGATTTTACCCCATTCTCAAAGCCTAATAAACTATATTATCGCTGATGCTTAAAATGTCAGTTGTTTTATTTCCTCCCAAAATGATTGTAGTTGTTTATAATTTAATCTCGAATGCTTTCCCTTTGGAAAAAAATAGGGATTTTTTAAATTTTCAATGTGTTTTTACCAAGACGTTTTTTTAAAGAGTGGGTTTAAAAAAAAAAAAAGGCTCTATTTTTTTATTATTAATTTCTTTATACGATGGTGACATGGGATAGTGACCTCAAAACAATTTATTTAAATATACATGTTATATATTAGGTTTTGTGAAAATATGAAAACTATTTTTAAAAAAACAACTTTTTAGTTCAATTTGGATCATAAAATATTGCCTAGATCTAGTCTAGGTCTTGTTCTAAAGAGACTTGTCACAGTCAATAAGTTTTTATTTATTTTTAAATTCCATTGTCCTAAATAAATTATTTTTTGTTTTTATAAACATCAATTTGTTTTTTCTAAAAAGGGCATGTATTCCTCTTTAATTCTATACCAAATATAACATTTTCTGATTACAAACAAAATAGTAATTAAAGTTTAATCATAACTGGGTAGTGAAATACATATGAGCAAAATGAATAATTCCATCAGAACGTGGGAAATAATTACATATAGAAAGAGTTGAAACACAACAACTTTATGTATAATTGCTTGGTGAAAAGCAGAAACATGTCTAACACACAAAAAACATTTTATTACATTGAAACATTTATTCAAAATTCCATTTCCATAAATGCAAAGAATGATCATAAAAAGAGCATGTTGATACTATTGCAGTTTTTCCCTCTGTTTTTAACCTGCACCAATCAGCACCATAAGCTAGATTGTGATCTTGATACTCAACAGATATACTCAATGTGTTTTTGCCTGTTGAAATAATATTTACAGCCAAAGCATCAGACTAAATTCTAAAGAAGCTGTGAAAGATTGTCAAGCTATTATTAGTGTAAAGCTTTGTTGTTTTTATTGTATTTATATTATTACAAGGTAACAGAATCTATGGAAAAATAAATGTTGTTGAACACATTTCATTATTGTTTTGTTGCTACAGCTTACACATTAAAATTGTTGATTGCAATGTTTTCAATCTTATTTGTTAAAATACTGTTAAATTGGTCTTCTATAGTATTATATTTAACATACTACACAAACCTATTTCTCTACAATCAATTATATGAGCTCCATTGTACATTGTAGCTGTCAGAATACTAGTTCCAAAAAAAGGATCCCATTTTATCCTCCAAATGCCACCACCAAGTGCAATGGAGTCCAGTGGCTCTTTCCATTGTCTGTTATCCCAGATGATTAAATTCTCATCATAACTGCAGGGTAAATGTATCACATGAACAAGTATTATATAAGTTTAGATCATTATTTAAATAACACTTTTTATCAAGTTCATAGAAGGTGATTTATCTAAGTCAACAAGCTTTTGTCATAATTTTCAATTTTGTACTTAGAAAAAAGGTCTTAATAATTTAATCTTATGAGGATGTAAAGCACTGGTGGATTTATTTCTTTGATGGTATTGACATTTTCTCTAATGTATTATTTTGATCAACAATTATGTGGCATATTATCTCAGTGAGTCACTGATGACACATTTATTTTAAAAAGTGATTTTCACTTTACATACAAACTTTATAGTTATTTTAACTGTGAAAAACCTTAATACCGGTACCATGAACTTTTTTTTTACTAACCTTCAATAGGAAAGAATTACCCTTCCTTGTGTAGGTCACCTTGGGTTAGGGAAATAAAAAATATTTTATGTATGATTAAGCTAGTTTTACCCAGTAGGTCACCCGTGACTCATATGGCTAGCAACTATCAGCTTCATAAAGAAAAAAAGATATTGTTATAACTCTACTGGCAACACAATAGAGTTGATAGAGTTAACCGTGTATGTGATCAGCTGACATGTGATACAGAACAGTAACACAATTCAGTTGCTTGGCGGTCAATTATGTTAAAGGACAAGTGCTGGTAAGAACTCTCCTCATGCAAATCGCCAGTGAAATGTTCATGTGATAGGTTCTATCATTTCAAGAAGGCCTTTGGGTACCATATATAGATACAGTTTGTAAGTGTCCAGTTAGTTCAGCACAGCAAGTAGTCCGGTACTGTTAGTCCAGTACAGAGAGTCCTCAAGAATGTAGTAGTACAAGCCCAGGAGTAGACATAGAGATCAGTAAAGTTTAGTACATAAATATGATTATGTACTGTAAAGCATTTGTGTAGTCAATTGTGTATTATTGAACGATCACATTATTTTGGAACTCTTGTTATCAAGTTCTTGAATTAGATGTGTTCTGTTAAGCAGTATTTACAGATAGCCCAAGCGAATGAGATACAATGCAGTACATCAATGCACCTTACCTTCCAGTAGCAACTATATGTTCATTTACAGGATGACTCTGAATGCTGCAAACACCCATCGAATGTCTGAAATAAAATTATATATGAACTATAATACTTATGCTTACTTACTTTTAACACAACATACTAATTACCACATATTAGTTAACACTTACAGAATTGTAAATATTAAAGTGTTGCTTGTTTAAATACTACAGCAAAATATAGATATTTCATAAGTAGCAAAAATGTTTCTACTTATGAATGGATGTGTTACTTTTGTGGATTTTACTACATGATTATCTTAACATCCCTACAAACAATTTCAACAAATATCTAACTCTGAGCTGTATAAAGCTTCAAGCTCTGATGTTCTTAAAGCAGTCCATGAAATGTGTGGTGATGCAGACTAATAGCATCTTTTTATCTTTTAATGAGAAAACAGTGCTATTCTGCACAATGACATAATCCTATATGTAGCAAGAAACATTTTGCCTTCAATTCATTGGCAGGCTCTTGGGTGATGATGCAACTGAGATGGTGGTAGCGATTTATAGACCAGCTTCCAAATGGAACAGCTGGAGAACTCTTAGAAAACCCAGTGCGCATGCCCTTGAAAACTCCCAAAAAGCTTAACTAAAGAAAAGCTCACATGATGAAAAAAGAGCTAGGCTCTATACCCTACACCTCCTGTAGACAATGGCTTCAGATATGCCAAAATATGTTATCATAGCAGTGTCTTTGTAGTCAAATATTATGCTGTAATCTTCCTTAATCTTTGGACTCGTGGACCAAGGCTTATTATTACTACTACAAAGCTTATATCAACTCTTACTCTGTCTGTCTGGTACAAATTTTGTGAAACATTATTTCTTCCCATCCTCAAATTAGCTTTTCACAATTTTATTTATTGCCCCTAACAAAACATGAATGAATAAAAACATTAACCAATTAATTAATTATAATTACTTACTTGTGCTTGAATAGAAAAGGGAAATACATCTTACAGTAGACCTATAGTGAGGCATGCTATAAATGTGAAGTTTTTTCTCTTATATAAGCTTTTTTTTTTTAAAGTATTCTTTATACTTTGCTTGTCATTTGTATAGGTTATCTCTTTTTTAAAGGCAACAAAATATTAGTAAAACTTTAACTTGTTAAAATTCAGTGTAAATTTAATTCCATTTTGTTCTAATCTGGATACATACAGCAATTCAATCTATATTAGTGTGACCTAAAAATAGGATAGGTCATAAGACCAGTGACCTGTACTGTACTAGCAAGTTAGTCCAGTGGTACTTTGTGGTCCCAATTATATTATCTAGGCTAATAACTATAGCCTCTAGATGTATAATACTACCGAGACAAACAAATAATAATTCTGAGATTTCAGTTACAACAAAAAAAAGGAGTTTATTTACAAACAAAAGGAAAAGATCATGAAAAATATAAATTGCAATAAAGGCTCACCAAAAGAAAATGACATACTGAAACTAAGTAAAGTAGCAAGACAGTTTCAGGTCAATATAATGAAAGGACCACCATCATAGAGGCACAATAATGTCTTATGCCGAAAAACCAAAAAGATGGTTTATAATAATACCATACATGCATTAACAATGAAATGACGTCATTCATGAGACATTTTATGTCAAAAACCAAAGCGAGGGTTTACATTAGTTTACAATAATATCATACATACATTAACTATGAAATGACGTCATTCATGAGACACACTACTGTCTCGTATCTAAACAAAATATGTCTTTAAAAAAAAAACATACAGAAGAGGATAAGAGACTAAGTAGACCTATACCACTCTCTCTTGAGCCTTTCAACTGACCAGTGTATTTTGAATTAAATCTATATACTGTTTAACTCATCCTTGTGTTGTACTATTGTTGTGTTACTCAAGAGGAGTGTGCCGCTGTTGTGGGAAGAGTATTTCGATAATGAGCTAAGTAGATTTTATCAATTTGTTAGTACTAAATTGATTTATGTAAATGGTATAGGTCTACTTAGTCTCTTATCCTCTTCTGTATGTTTTTTTTAATTGTGGAGAGGTTTGATAAGGTAAAAACTTTTACTTCATCAATTATATTTATTTAGATATTTCAAACCTATAAAAACATTATTGTTTCATATAAATACTCTATAGTTTAAAAAATGTACCTTTTACTGCAGAATGTAGGGTGTGACAAATCTCTAACATCCCATGCTTTAAATTTTGCATCATCTCCTCCTGAATAAAATATTACAATTATAGTTATTTGTAAATGAGGAAAAATATTTTTTGTATAAATTTCATTCAATTTCAATATAATTTTAAAATCATTTATTAGAAAAAACTGATTTTGAAATTTGTCCATGTGACAAAAAATGCAGCAGAAGTGATAAAAATAAAAAAACATATCATTCTTATGGCTGTCTTCTATGTATTAGCTTTTCTTCCACATTATTTAGCAGTATGAGACTTGAAAAATGCAACATTTTATATATATTCACTGTTTTAAAAAATTGCTTTTGGGTTTCTACTAATATAAACTGTCATTATATATAATAAATAAAACATAGATGCTGAGTTGTTTTAAACTAAGAATAAAATTGTAAGTATAAATGTTTTTACGCCTCGCTATACGCTATTCTTTTAGCCTCTTAGCCAGAAACTTCAAAACTCCATGTCATAACAATAAAACATAAAAGTACAAATCTAATTTTGAAAATATGAATATAAAAATAGATTTTTCTATGCAACTACTATAATGCTTTAATGTTATTTTTAAAGCGGTTAATATCATGCTCAAAGTTGTACCTGTATAAACAATGTCTGGATTAAAGTGGTCAAAGGCTGTAATCCATGCCTCATACTCATGTGCCTTCCATTTTGAGACTTGACTCATTTCTTTATCAATTTGATAGATTGATATATTACCATGGGAATCAGAGGCAGTCACCAACTTTTTGTGTGCTGGTAATAAAGACAATTTAAGTAATTATTTATTAATAGAAACGCATTATGAAGTTTTATTTACCTAATTACATTTTAATCTACATTTTTTAAAGTAAATTTCTTTATTAATAACAAAGCCACAACATGATTTTTTTTTCTAATTGTTAACTAATTATATTCAGTTACATAAAAATTAACCTGTGATTCAGACCTGACCATCCTAATGACAGCCCTAGGGAAGATGGAGACAATTCACACATAGCCAATGTTTCTATGGAGTTATCCTCTGGATTTAGATTTAGTACCTAGTTTTTTTTTTTAATTATAAATATTATGATAGATAAATTTGTTCACAGAAATCTATACATATAAAACACTAAACAAGAAGATGTAAGCAGGAACTGTGAGTCAATCATGTTCCCACATTGCACCACACACAAACTCATAACTTTTCACATTCACAAAAGTGATCATAAACAGATAGATAAAATGTGAACTTGTTTTATACTGATGTTTCAGGGTCAAGATTTGGAAGATGGAGACAAAATGCTCACTATTCAAAAGCTGGTCTTCGATATGATCAAATGTGACTTTCTTGAGGCAAAAGGGTAGCTCTCTTGAGTAAACATTTATTGTGATTGACAGGATGAAACGCCAGACATTCTTGTTTAGGCTGGACTTCATTTTGCCCAAAAGTGGAGATGCAGATAGTTTCAATAACCAAATTTTACAATAATAATTGTGCAACATTGACTCATTTTCCTTTAGCTCTCATATTTTTAGGTCAAAACGTCCCAGTAAGCAAAAACATTAAGCTTATCAAGTAGGATTTGTTTTAGCAGGTTAGTATTTGGTCAAATAAGCAAGTGATCCAATTAATCAGTGGTCTGATTAACCAGATTTAGCTGTAGTTAATATGATACAGATTGTTCCTTAATTCTGAACTCATCGCACCATGTGTAATGATACTGTATCTAAGGCACAATGATTTAGCTAATACAAAATTTTTAGTTTTAATGTTTTATGTTGTAATTCACAACTTAATATTTAATTGCCCATAATATGTTTTCTGGTTGCAAGAACATCTATAACTTTCATGGTTTCAAATACATATAGGTGAAAAGTAAACTCTAATTTAGTATTGGTGATTTTCATGATAATGTGAACAATATCAAAGCTGCTGAATTGAACTGCACTGTTGACAACTACATAAATAAAAAATAATTAAAATGTAATTTTATAAGTATCTCAGTGGATGGCAGTTTGAATATTTAAATCTTCTTTATTACCACTAGTTATTATATAGTTCCTCATTTGTTTTTAAATAAGTTCTAAGTTATAAAGTGAAATTGTAATACTGTCTCAATTATTTTTGTGCTAAGGAAATTAGATCCTGCAATGTTAAAAGTGCACAAAAATTATTATATACCTTTTAAAAAGCATAACTTGTCAACACTTTTTTTTTTTTAGTACACTAGATATACCCAAAAGATAGGTATGTATAGTTTTTACACCATATATGAAAATCTCTGATAGAAACATCCATTACAAATTCAATTTTTTTTTACATAACATAGAGCCATACTTTTTTGAGTAAAAAAAAAGAATTATTTAACAAATAGTCATCAAAATACAAAATAATGAAGAAAATCTAAGTCTGATTTTTTTTTATAAATCATGATCATATAAATGAATAAATAAATATCTAAAAAAAAAGTTTCAAACCTGAATATATCCTTCTGCATTCACCAATCCAAACACGGCTTCATTTTCAATAGGACTATTTGGCCATTTGATGTCTAACACTCCACAAATGTCCAAACTAAGACATTTGTCTAATGATGGCCTACACACTGCATCTTGAATCAACTTGTATAATATTATGCCTCCATTCCTTTTTTGACTTGAACAGAGAGTGGAAGAACGTTTATCCTTCATTAAATCTTCCTTCAGTTCACTAGATGACTCACACTCAGCCTTTTAGACAAAATAATGCAGATATTAATGTAGTCAAAATGATATATATTTCCTGTAGCAGTGACTTTAATAAATACTTTCAAGAAAAGCCATAAATCAATCCCTAATGGCTTAAAGGGATGCAGTTAAAGGGTAAGAAAATTTTTATTGGTCCAATCAAATGGAAATTCAGTTTGACTACAATTGACCACCTCAGCACAACTACTGTAACAATAACAATATAGATGCAAATATGAACAACATTCACACATGAAACACATACACACTCACTATGAATTAGACTTATATGTACTTCTCGATGACAACATGTGACCTTGTAACACTCTAACCAAAATTGGGATAAAGGAGTTTTTAAATCTTTCTGTTTTAGTCTTAATGGAAAGGAGACGACCACTTGGTTCAGATCTGATGTAACAGTGGTTTAATGGGTGCAGGTTGTCTTTAAGAATCGTTAGTGATTTGGAAAGGCAACGTTCATGAAAAAGTTCTTCAAGAGATGGTAGCTGCTGTGTTTGAGTGATATGTGATGCTTTTTAAATCTATTTAGATAAAGTCTATGTCTGTGCCAGTGAAGTATTACCATACCAGCAGGTGATGGCAAAGTTAATTAGACTGCTGATGGTTGCTGTATAGAAAAGTTTTTAAAATTATTATTATTGTCAATTTTAAATTTTCTTAGCTTTCTAAGATAGAAGAGTGGTTGATGAATTTTGGTTTAAAGGTTTTGACAGTGTTCACTCTATTTCATTATGTTGTTGATTGTTGTACCTAGGTATTTATTTGGTTACTTTAATACTTAGACTTAGTCTAAGTTTCTAAGTTAGACTAGACAACTAGTACTAGATTATTAGTAACTTACCTGTATTCCTGTAAAAAAAAAAGTAACTTACACCTAAACAGTGTACACACTACACACATACTATAGAGTCTATACTAGATCTAAACAAGCAAATAACTACTACTACTATAACTATTATTAATTATACTTTAATAACTATAGGCCTACTCAAGTCTATAAGACTATAGTTATAGCGGCAATATAGCCTGTTTAATTAAATACTATTAATAGTAATACTAGAATAAGAGGCCTTAAAGATGATTAATAAAATACTAGACTTTAATAAGTAATAAATTAATAATTATAAGGTAATAATTAAATAAGGCCTAGCCCTACTAGTACTACTACTAGGACGACTAGGTTAATTTCTTAGAATTTCTACTTCAAGTCTTTGGAAGTTTGGTCTACTACTACTACTACTAACTAGATTCTATATTATCTAGATTATTATAAAAGAGTCTAGATCTACAACTACTAGTCTAGTTACTAGACCTAGACGTCCTAGACTTAGAGTACTTAGACTCTAGATTTATATAGATCTTAGACTCACTGAATTTAATTTTGTTGATTCTTCAAGTTTGTAAGTACCACAAAGAAGAAATTGTTGTAAGCCTTCATACGGACAAAATTCAACCGAGTCTGCATTCAAACAAGTGTCTATTTTTTGTAGATTCATCTTTGTCTTTAGATTAATTAGATCTAGATCTATCTACTAATTATCTAGATAGATCTAAATCTAGAATCCTAGAACTAGAGTAGAGATCTATCTACTTGACATCATAGACAGTCATAGATGATACTGATAGTGATAGATCTACTGTAGCCTATAGTTGGTTATAGCATAAGATATGATCTTTTAGCTAAATCTAGGTCAGTGATTTTAGGGGATTTCCCTGTTAGTATATTGTTTGTTTCGCATTTTTATTTAGATCTAGATCTGAGTCTAGACGGTAACTTCTAGAAAATGGCTTCGCGTGGCGTTGAACGTGTCCTTGCAAAGTGTGAGGCATGTATCAATGCTGGTAACTACTATGAAGCACACCAAATGTTCAGGACGGTTTCATTTAGGTATGATACTAAAGTTAGAAGTTTGAAATTTATCATTTCACTACTAGTCTTTAAATAAAGGTAAAATAAAAATCTTCCTTATTCCTTGTTTGTGTCAGTAGGCGTATAAATTAATATAACGTATTATCGATAACAAATGTTTGCCATAGATACCACGAACTTTGATAGTTCTAAACTTGATTCATTGCAACCAAATTCACTATGCAAGTGTGAACCAGTGGTAATAGACTAGCGTATGATACAGCCAATAAGTGTAAAAAAAATATTGAACTAGATCTAGGTAATCATGCTTTCATTCTATTCACCTTGCTATGCTATGCGGCCTATGCCAGCCTATGGCTAGTAGTAGTAGTCTAGTAGTAGTAGTAGACTAGTACTAGTACTAGTAATACTAGTATGACTATCATATGATTATGATCAGTATGATGTCACATCATCATTGTCATCATGATTAAGTATTATATTTTTAATATTTATAAACTCTATGACAAGGCCACAAGCTCACTCTCTTCACTTGGAACTGAACTCATTAATTGATTTTGATACTCCTTATTTTTCAATCTTATCAGTTTATAATCTTATCTTCAAATTCAAAAGAGAATGTAAACTTTTTATATGGGCATATTCATGTGTGTTAATTACTTAATATAGTCATAGTCATGCATGTTAAGAGACTATTTTTGAAACTCTGAGAGAAGTCATTGGTTTTTCTAGCTGATTCCTGGCTATACAGCACTAGGCTAGCACTTGTAGTCTGTATGAATTTGTTTTACCATATATGGAATTAGAAATGTACCTTTACTTTGTGTCTTATTTTATTAGGTTTGTTTTTTATTTGTAAGTTATGGTTCAGTGATACTTTGCTCTTTTGTCCTCTGTCTTGAACCTTCTTTTAATTTATGGTGTAACTTGTCAAATGTGAACATTGATTTGTTAGAAATCTCATTAAGTTACTCTTTTAGTCTGTTTCTTTATGTTTTCATGAATGAGAGATCCCAAACAGAGTGTACACTTATATTTTAACTATCCGACCCGTGGTTTAGGATATATGCTGCTATTTAGAAAGACAAGGTTGTCCGAATGGGGTGGGTTTGGGTCGAACAACTGTGTGTGCATGCCTGGAGAGCAGGTATGGTGCGGACGGGAGGAGGGTTAGAAAGTCAGCGTGCATATGTGATGTTCCGCAAAGTTGAGCGACGTAGAGAATTATATGTACAGAGAAGAGATTACTTGTTCTTCCCTCCTCCTCTTTTTTTTCCTGAGCAGCGCTCTCTGTCACCACAAATGTTTCATGGGGTAACTCTAGTCCAACTTGCAGAAATTAAAGTGTTATCTTTCCATGACTTTTTCTTCAAGGGTTAGAGAATTGGCGTGTGTGTGTGGTGCCCCGCATGGTTGGGCAACGTAGAGAATTATATACAGATGTTAGTCTAGCAAAGGTTAAATAGTATTTTAGTTTTAAGCTTTGTTTGATTTGATTAATATATTTGGATAAACATTGATGCTTTGTTTGAGTTTTTAATAATTTCATTAAATGGGGGGTTCCATATACATGTGATAACTTTTCATTTATTATAACACCTCTAAGGTATTTTGTGTTTTTAGTCTGTGTCATGTGTAGTTTTTATTTCTTTAATTTTTTTGTTGATCTTAATTATATATTTTATTGTATTTTTTCTGGGTGGAAAGACTTTCTCCAATTCAATTTTGTAAAATTAATTCTAGTATATTTGTGTTGTTTTTATTGTTTTATTTTACTGTGCAATCATCTGCAAATGATCTTATTTTTGTTCCTGAAGTAATATAATTAGATAGATCATTAATGCAAATTAAAAACAATAGTGGGCCTAAGACTGTTTCTTAAAGTTCACCTCAGTTTACTGTTTATTAGTGTTGATTTGGAACAATTTATTATTACAGTTTGTTCTCTCCCTGTAAGGAAATCCTGAATCTACTGGTGTAATGTACCACAAATGCCAAAAACTTTTTAAAATTTTATTAGACAGTAAATTCTTTACCAGATTAAGGTTTTAAAATATTGAGAATTAAACTAGTTTTTGTTTATAATTTTCTAGATACAACAGTCAACAGAAATATGCAGAGGCTGCTGATTTACTATATAAAGGTGCCTTAAAGTTACTGCAGCACAATCAGGTACTTGACACTATTATTATTAATTATCCTCATTTAATTTATATTATTAATTAAACAATTCTTTGACTACTTAACATTATTTAATGATAAAGGAGATAATTAAAGCACATTGTTTGAATAGATAGGCATATTGAATTTCTTAATGAGTAAGACCTTTAAAAAATTGAATCTTTCAGCATAGCAGTGGAGCTGATTTGAGCCTTCTTCTTTTGGATTCCTTAAGCAAAACTAAATCTCCTGTGACAGAAAACACTATCAGTGAGTGATTTTAAACAAAAACATTTTTTTTCATCTCCTCTTATTCTTATCTAGGCCTCTTGACATTTTAGTTTGCTTATTTGTCCCCATAGTGCTAGTGCTGGTAGCAATATTCTTAAGTGACAACAAAAAAAGCACACATCATTATTGAATATTTGCTTGAGGTGACTTAAATACTGTTAGAATCTTGTATGAAGTAGTGTCTAATAAGTTTTATTCAACAATGTTGTTAAATTTATCCACAGGTCAAATTACTAAATTATTTGAGGTAATGGATCCAGATTGTCCAGAAAGATATACATTTTTAACTAAAGCTATTAACTGGTCAAGTAAAGTCAACAAAGAACACAAAAGGGGTCACCCAGATCTCCACAAACGTTTTGGTTTCATATTTTGGCATGGTAAAAACAGTAGCTTTTAAGAATGATGTTCAAATTGACAATCACCTTTTTTTTTAATATATATATTTTATGTAAATTATAACATAATTTTTTAGCATCCTATTATTTGTTTTTCTATGAGTTTGTTGGTATAAGTGATAAGTATTACCAATGTATTTAATAATTATGTGTTTTGCATTTTTATTCATAATGGAAGCTATTTATGTGCTTATATGACCAAGTATAAGGATAGAGATCCTGTAACATAGCTAGGTAGATGTTCTCAAACTATGTTAACATTTGATCACTGTACTAAATTACATTTATTTTCTGTTTGTCAGAGCGAAACTATCCACAAGCCAGATATCACTACATACATTCAACAGATGGTGTTGCCTGTGCCCAAATGTTGTTAGAATTTCACACAGCTCATGGCTACCCTTCTGAGGTGGACATGTTCATAACACAAGCAGTCCTACAGTAAGTACTTTAGATCCACTACTACTTGTTTCTGACCCTAAAAGAATTTGTAAAAAGCTTTAAATTTTGAGTGTACTTTACAAATTAAAGCTGCATATAAGTTACTCAGATTTTGTCATTTATGGTAGAGAAAAAGAAATAACCCATTTAAAAAATTTAGTGAACTGAGTACATTTTCGTCTATAAAAAATAAATAAAAAAATTACTGTATCTTGAATTTAAAAAAAAACAACTAATTTATGGTGTTTGCATTGAAATGCTTCAGGCTTATTTCTACTTCTTAGATAAATATTCTATATTTTTGATCAATTTGGAATGTGGTAGTTCTTAACATTTATTCATGAAATATTTCAAATTATTAGAATTATTAAAATAATTAGAAATTATTAACTCTTTCTCTCTGTAATTATTTTCCATGATCCAACGGAATTATTCATTTTGTTCATGTGTAGTTCACTTCCCTGTTAGGATTCAACTTCTAGAACTTTGTGTTATCAGAAAATATCTTATTTGGTATAGAATTGAAGAGAAATGCATGCTCTTCTTGTATAATACAAATTAATGTTTATAAAAACCAAAAATTAATTTAATGGGGTCAAATCAACGATTGTATCGTCAATTAGGTGAGAAAAAGTATCAGTATTTTCATTATATTGCAAATTTATACTTTCTTAACCAGGACCAGGTTTTAGGATACTTTTCATTAACTTTTAGCATCTGTTACTAATTGTCACAGCTTTACTATTGTATTTATACTTATAACTCGATAGAATCTACCTTAGGTCTCGATACTTCTAGGTGTCCCTGTTTCAGTTCTAGTTAACGAAATAAAACAATTAAACCACTAGATCAAAGACATAAACTTTAATCAGCTTTACTGCATATCACACCAGCTGGTCTCTCTCTCTGATCAACCTCTGACAACAAAACACACTTCCGGTCATTCGGGCAGAATGTAAAAATAGATTATACATACATACACACATTCATCCATGACACTAATGAAAACATTTTTATGAAAAATTTTCTACAATTAATTGTGAGTTCAACTTGGTGGTCTCTAAATTTTAAATTTATCCAGTTGCATTAAAAACAAAACAAAAAAAAACAATAATGCATTTATTTTATGTTTTTAGGACTGCCATATGTACCCATATTTTTAAATATGACACAGGTGAATTTGAACACTTTTATAAAAAAAAAAGATTCTATCAATGTCTGAGAAACACTTTTTTAATTTCAAATATGTTTATAATTTCAATGATCTATCTACAGATACTTGTGTCTTCAAAATAAAGCAACAGCCAATGAGTGTTTTGAGCAATACACACAGAAACATCCTGGAATATGCCAGAGACCTCCATTCAGTTTACCATTGCTTAATTTTATCTGGCTTCTTTTGATTGCTCTAGACGGGTATTTCAAATTTTTTTGCTTTGCTTTCCTGTAGTTCAAAAATGAAAATATTATCTTTTTCGTTAGACTTTTTAGCCATAAAATTTAGCTCACACCCCCCCCCCCCATTTGTTTCCAAAAATCCTCAAATCCTATATATTTTGCTAGGATTCTCATAGGTAGTCATTTAAATTTGTCCAGACACTTGAATCTTTGCCCAATTAATGTTTTCAATATTTTTCTAAAAGACTTTGTTGTCATAGTAAGATTACATATTTTCAGACCTGCCTACCGTTACACACAAAATCTCCCAAAAATGACCATCAGTACGCAAATACGAAATACCCTCCTCGTTGCGCATTTCATATCCTTTTTTCCCTCTCTTGACTAACTTACGAGCGGTCACGTAGGTCACTCAAAGCCATCCTATGGGGGGGGGGGGACAGAAAAGAAAAAAAGTTGAATGTAAAAAAAAAAAAAAAGAATCCCTGATTTTAATAGAAAAAAAATATCGAAGTGCTATCGATTCAAAACACATGTAGATCTGGATTCTTGATCTATATTTCTAAATAGATCTAGATTACTTATTATACAGGAATAGATCTAGATCTGGAGTCTAGCTAGACATTACGTTACGATTCTCTACAGTCTAGATCTAATTTTGAATGATCTAGATTTAGATCAATAACATCTAGTCTAGATTCTTAGAATAGATCAAGTATGATAAATGAATGATGAAGGTAGGCCTACGAAAGTTTGGAGAAGCCTACGTTTGTAGCGGATCCACGGCATAGGTAACACTCTTGAGCCAAGATCTAGATTATATAGATCTAGTCTAGATATCATCTTTATTGATTTAGATTTTAGATCTAATCATGACATGTACTTGTCAGGGTGGGATTTCAGCTCGTTGACTCCAGGGTAGACACAAGTTCCTCGAGTTCCCAGATTCCCCACCTCGACAGTTTAATTCCAAGCAAATAATATCGGCATCGAAGCAGTGACTGGCCAACACTGAATACAGGGTTTTTCAATGTAACATGTAGTGAATACCAACAGTTGTTCAACGTGAACAATATTAATGACAACGTAAGTTAATGTACATTATTTAACAACAAGATTGTACGTTTAACAATTTAATGAATATATGATATGATGAAGCATACATTACGAATAATTATCAATAGCATTTATAAAGCAATTACAAATTACGTTCAAAGGAACTATAGCACACCTTAATCTCGGTGCCATAGTCGATCAGGGCTCACAACGCCCACCCCAACGCCACAGGCAATAGTCAAATACCAAGCCTACAACTCAGACTCGACTCCAGCAGAGTCCCAAGCCTGCGTCCCTAGATAAGAAAAATACACACTCCTTTGATACCGCCATTTGCACGATTATAAAAGAAACGATTTTAGATCTACGACATTTAGAAGGTAGTAAAATAAACTAACTTACCCAATACTGGAGAAGACCACCACCCAGAGAACTCCATCTCAAGGCAAAACAAGAGAACTCCATCTCAAGGCAAAACAAGAGAACAATGACACCAATATAGCGCATCCTTAGGAACAGAAACTTACGAAACCTTATGGTGCTCAAAAGAAAATACCAAACAAGATGTGCACGACAGTAATCTATTCTAAAGTTTCTAAATCTACACAATATAGTTAGATCTAGAAGATGTGTAAATAATAAAACCACATGAGATCTAGATCTAGATCGTAGTACACATTTAGGCTAAGATTAAGATCTTTATAGATTCTACATCTATAATTGTTCTACTTGTCTTTGCTGGTATCTATAAAAAAAATAATAGAATCTAGACTTTAGACCAGATCTCTATACTATTACTATAATAGTATTAGAAGTTAATATAAATTAATGTATTAGCTTAATTAGGTAGATTTAAGATCCAGTCTCTCTGCAACTACTAGAGCTAGATCTAGATAAATAGATTATCTAGATCTATATCTAGATTCTAAATTTACTAGTGGCAGTTGTGATACAGATTTGATAGCCTGTAGGCCTATTAATTAAAAAGGAAATTGTGTTCCTTAATTAATTAATATATATCTAGATCTAAATATAATATGTTATTTTGCTTTTAAATTATATATATATATAATATTTGACAAAATAGTCGATCGCACAAGTGTTACACATTCTGATGCCAAAATACACATTTTGACCATCAGTGTTACACATTTGGACTTTTTTTGGTAGGCAGGTCTGTATTTTCAATTTGTTTTCTTTTTTTTTTTTCTTTTTTTTTTTTTTTTCAATAAGAAAGCTAACATACTTTCTAGCTTATGACTTAGATCTGGCTTTTAAATGAAACAAAAATTTACAGAAAAAAAATAAATATTTTAATGAATTTACATTTAGATAGATCTAAATTTTGACCCCCCAAAAAAATAAAAATTGGGGATTGTTTGGGCTACTAAAATTCAGTTTGGGTAAAGTTCATCAACATTTCAGAATATAAGAAATTCTCAAAGACATAACATAGGTATGAACTACTATTCCCATTCACCCAAGAGGTTTAATTATAATTTCTCTTGAAAATTATAAAACTATATTGCATTAAGTTTGCCAGAAATCTACATGTTTTTGTTCACACTGCTGGCTGAATCATTTTGTTTTATGTATTTTGCATTCTTAACAACAACAAATTTTCACAATGGCATTACATAGCTTTATTAAAAAATTCTTTCACAGGTTTACAACTATTAATTATGTATTAAGGCTATAGTGAAAGCTCAATGTCTTTAAATTTGTATTATATTCCTAAGGGACTGACTAACCTATCACTAGTTCTCCAACTTGTGGTTTCTGAAAAAATAAGAAAATTTAATCTGTTATTACTTATTTTGCGCCTAGAACAACTTTACCGTTTTCACTATCAAAATCATAGCCATTAAATTTAATGAAAAAATTTAACATTTTTTATTTGCAATTTCAAACAAATATTTTCTTTTTAGCCAACATATCAAAAAGTATAAGATTATACCAAAAAGTACAAGACTACTTCACGTTTAACTTGCTTTTGTAGACACAGTATAAAATGATCATTTTGTGAGTGTATGTGTGTAAAAATTTATGGTGGTGAGAAAATGGTTTAGAATTTACAGGTCAAGTGTGAGTGCATTTAGGAAGGGTTTTAAAGCAGGCTGTTCAATTCAATGTAACATATATAGAATACACTGCACAAAAAAGGGAATTGTTGAAATTCTGGCAGTTTTATTGAAAGTGAAAAAAAGTGGGTATAGCCAAAATATTTTGTGAGCATTATAATTTGCAGGAAGTAATAAGAAAGACGGCCCAGGCCCAAAAAATATCATTGAGCTAATCAAATATTTCGAATAACAACTGAAAAGCAGAAGAATAGTCAGGTTGTGTAAATAAGACTATTTGATAAAGCAGAGAGTTTGGGGGAGGAGAGAAGTGGTACTTGAATTTACCTAATTCATTGTAATAAATAGAATTCACTGGCCAAAGAAATGTATGGGAGAGCGTTTACTGAGGGCCTTTTTATTCGTAAAAAAAAAATGTAGGGATCAATGGCAAAATATAGGATATTTAGCTTTGGAATAAATCAAGTGGATTAGCTGATGGGTATGCTCGTTTAAATATCAGAAGATCATTTTAGGTAGAAAAATACTTGAAAAATGCCTTTAAAAGTCCTCACATTATTACCTAAACTAATTTTCTAACTCTGTATAGAGTAAAATGAAACTGCCCTTGAATGACAATTATTGAAAGATGATTAAATACTATTATATTCTCTTTCACTATGCAAAGGGGAAAACTGGCAGTGTTTACTGTTTTGTGTGAAAAATATCAAGTTTCAATAAACCGAGATCCTAATTATAAAGAGGTAAGAGTAAAGCTGTTCATGTGCTTTACAAACTGCTAATGTGTGTGTCCTACAGTTTATTGGAATCTGTCTTATTTCCTATTGTCCCAAGACATGACGTTAAACTACGCTCCTCTTTCCTTAGCACTTTTGGAGCTCAAAAATGCCCTACTTCTTTTCTATCATTGTGTCTGCCTCCTCTTTTCCTAAGTCTGCCTTCATTGATCATCACACTGTCTCCTTAACTTTAAATTCTCACTACGTCCTAGACCAGTCCGTTTGCCGTGGACTGCGACGGGTAAGGGGGGATAAAGAGATCCTGGTGTTTGAGTGGTGGCTATCTGAGGATAAACCACAACAACACAATACTTTGGCTCCAAGTTCCCCTAGACCTGAGACCCAGATGGCCCGCTCTGGGTCAACCGGCTGGTCATGCCGAGCTACCAGCATAGGTTGTCGACCTATGCTGGAGGGCGGTTAGGGTTAGGGTCAATCAGGGAGCTGCTGTATCGGACACATGTCCGATGCAGCAGCTAACTGAGTATAGCACCTGTGTAACCCTGGTGGGCTCATTCTGGACATCCGAATGGCCCGTCCCCTTGTTGGACTCGATGACGGGTGGGGAGCACAGGTACCGAACTAACAAGAAAATATATATGGATAAAAAAACCCCCAATAAACTACTTGCCCCAGGTTTAAGTGTGGGCAAGAGACGACATATTGAGGCAAAAAAGGAGGAGGCCACAAAAAGCTGTACTACCTGGCCATCATTTTTGGTGGTCAGGTGCACAGAGGAGGGGAAAAGCCTGACAAAGCTGAGCCCTTTTATATAAGGGACTCAAGTCAGTAGTGGGAGAGCCCAAGAGTGTGTCTAAGCTACACAAGACAATGGAACTTCTTGTAGAAGTAGAAAGCAAGATACACTCTGATGGGCTTTTAAGATGTACAAGACTCTGTGGCGGATGAAGACTGACATCCCATTGGTACATAAAAGCCTGAAGCTGTTGGACCAAATAACAGCCGACCGTAGGGATGTCACCTTCATCTGGGTCCCCAGCCATGTTGGCATTGAGGGAAACGAAGCCGCAGACAGAGAAGCAAAGAGAGCCCTAAATCATGCGGTGTCAGGAACCCAAATTCCCTGCTCGGACCTGAGACAAAGTATTGCCTCTGCCACCTATCGAGAGTGGCAGAACTGATGGGAGGCTGAGACTCACAGTAAACTCAGGCAGATTGTGGCGGATGTCAGGTGGCGGCCCACATCTAAGGGTCTGGCAAGGCGTGGTAGCACGACCATGTCCAGACTTAGGATTGGCCACACCTACATCACACCCTCTTTTGTGCTGAAGAGAGAGGAGCCTCCACTTTGTGAGTACTGTGACTCTCGCCTCACCGTGGAACATATCCTCGTTGATTGCCCCAGATACCAGGATGTCAGGGAGAAATATTTTAGAGCCACTAATTTAAAAACACTATTTGATAATGTCGACCCTGGGAAGGTACTGGGCTTTATCCGGGAAGTGGGGCTATCTACAAAGATCTGATTTATGAATTTGTGAACATGTACTATTTATATTAGATTTTTACCAAATAATTAAATTTTTACTACCTTTACTATTTTAACTGTGAATAGACCTTGATTTTAATGATATGACTATAGAATCTGGCCCTTGTTGTTTAGAGAGAGAGTAGTCCTTTCGGCACTGCAGGCACGACATGGCCTAAATTGTGCCGATGTGCCTAAAATCAAAATCACAAAAATCACTTATTTCCTTAGATTTCATTAACTTTGTTCTTCAATTTATTTTTGTTAGAACCAAGTCCAAATATAAATCTCTTAGCTGCTAGAGATTTTGGAGTTTGAATCTTGGTGGAGGCTTAAATTTTGTATTCAGTAAACTTACATTCTTCACTCAAATTGTAGATACGTTGTTGTTGAGGAATGTCCAGTGCTAACTACCTTTGTGAGTTATAAAAAATGGGGAACTGGACTTAAATGAAAAAACATTTTGTGTTAAATGTGACCATCCAGGATTTTAAAAAGAAAGATTTTGATTCTGAAATAAAATTCTCACTACTTTGAAAAAAATGCAAATAGTTGCAGTCATATTTACTTAATATATTAATATATCATTATAAATACACATTAACATTTGAGGCTGGCTCTTGTCTTGGTTTTACTCTGCAGGTAGTTTAGGCAGTAGTAAAATAGTAATTAATATTTTGTCTAAAAAAAAAAGACTGACTCTAACTTATGATAGGACTTAACAGTTTTTATATAACTTATGATAGGACTTAACAGTTTTTATATAGTTTATACTTTCATTTCAGTATCTAGATCAAATTGGACAATTGTTTTTTGGAGTTCCCCCACCTCAGAAAACACCTCAGGGACTTTTTGGTAAGTTAAATGTAACCTTAAGCATCTCATTCATTCTGTTAAAATTTACCTTTGATTTGATCATATTAGTGCCCTACGTTTTACAAATGTTTTTAGAATTTCTGGTTAAAATTAGAATTTAATTTCAAACTCTTGATTCTTTAAGTATATTATATTTACGTAGAGAAAATAAAAAAAATATTTGTGTAACTTTGTGTCATGGTTTCTTGAATCTAGGAAGCCTTATGCAGAATGTATTGGGTGTAAGTGGAAGTGATGATGAGGAGGAAGGCAGCACCAAAACTAAAGCCGCAGCTCCTAGCTTACAAGCTAATAACATAAACTCAAAGGACAATAGCCACAATTCATTGCCTGGCAGTAGTAGAAATATAGGACTAGCTTCGACGCCTTCACCCAGACAAGAGAAACCTCTGGACTTGGATTGATGTTAGTGGAGTGGATTTGCGAGAATTGTGAATATTTGACTAATTTGAAGATTGACGAAATGTTGGTGTTACTGAAAGGGAGTAATGAACTGAATGTTATGTAAAAGTGAAATGTGTGTTGATATATTTCTTTCCAAATCTTCCAGGATGGGGAAAAATAAATGTGGGATATTTTTATTTTTTGTCATTAAACAAAAACATTTTAAAAAATTGATTTTTTTTTTATGTATTGATTAGACTTTAAGAAAACATTCATCGTTTTATAATTTATGAATGTTTCAATGTTGGCCCTAACCCATCTCATAGATAATAGATTAGATATTGTCACAGTATGGTTGTCCTGTAAGGGGTGGTACGATTGTCGTCAGGGTATATTAAAATAAACTCACCCAGTCTGCTACATGACAGATATGTTAATCTCTGTATACAAAGAGGCAAAGCTTAATTGTAAAATTTGAGCTACAGGTATGAAAACTTAGCATTAAAATTTAATAAACTATTGAAATCACTTTACTGTATAATAAAATTATTAGAAGGTAAAATCTAACAATATACTCAAAGATGAGTAATAACTATGACAGACATTGAATATGAATGGTTTTATTGTAATATATCTCTACAGTTCAGTTGCACTACACACTACCATCTGGTGTTGAGTGCTAATCATTATTACCTCCTTATATTTAGAGTTCTTTTGATAGTTGTTATGAAAATCATTTAAATTTTGTTAGCCACACTGAAGAATCTTTGGACACTAGTTCTGTTTTGTGAATACTTGAGGATTGAAAGACATGATTTTTAATGCCATGTTGATTGTGATTGTGTGGTATATTTTAGACAATTTGTTTATTATGGATTAAATTTTGTAATTTATATATTTCATATCAATATTTTTTTTTTTTACTATGATTCCTTTTTGTTGTAAAATATTTTTACTAAAAAAGAAAACAGACTACCGGTAGCAGTTGTTTTTTTTTTTAGTATGAACTTACTTTTAAGTAAAACAAAAGTCATGTTTAGGATTAATCACCATTTTTTTTTAAGACTGTTATTTGTAGGTAAAGACTTGAAAACATTTATCATATATTCTTTCATTGTCAACATTGTCTTTTGAAGTGGTACATCTTTAGGTGCTGCAAACGAAACAGTGTTGTCTCTTGATCCAAACATTCATCATAATTTATGTATTGAAATTTAGGCCATCATTTGTCATTTTGTTAGTGGTTGGGGGGGGGGGTGGCTGAGTGGTAAAGTGCTTGGCTTCAAAACTTAAGGGTCTCAAATTCAAATCCCAATGTGCACTGGTATTTTGAAGTTCAAGATTCTTAGGATGCCTCTGAGTCCATCCAACTCTAATGGGTTCCTGACATGTGCTAGGTTGTTGCGCTGGTCACATAACACTCTCGTTAACAGATAAGCTTTACATCATAAGCCCCATAGATCGCAGGAACGAAAAGAAGTACCTTTACTCCCTTTACTTTTATCAGTGGCCCATGTGGCCAGAACAAAAAAGTAAATTAATAAGTGAGATAAAAAAATGGATTTAAAACAAAATTAATTTTCTTGTTAATTACAAGTCATTGTATGCCACTATTTAATGCTTCATGTGTTTGTCATTGATCACCAAGACTTGGCACATCAACAAAGTTGTACCACAATTTGAATTAATATTGTTTCCTGAATGACTATTGGCTTGGACAGACTATTCTAGAGTCAATGTTTAACATGTACAAACTATTTTTAGTTCATCGTGAATGGTGTAATCAGAGTATCTAGTTCTTGTGTTTATCTTTAGAATGTCTTACATGTAAATTAAATTTGGCAGCCATATGTTGCACTTGTGATCATTACTGTTATATTTAGTCTCAAACTGTGCACATTTGAAATAATGTTTTTGCACTTCATGAAAAACAACAACTTTAAAACTAACTTCAGGTGTAACACACTTTCACTTTTGTCAATGTCAGTCACTTCATGAATGATTGGAACCTCTTGAGTTGTAGTTGAATAGGTATTTATTTGAGCCTTATTGATTCATTTTTAACCTTTAAGAGTTGAAACTCGATATAATGATTGCCTTGTGTGTATTGAGAATCAGCAGAACCAACTATTGAAACTTAAGAAATGAACTAACCAAATGAACATGTTTGTTAACAGATGTTTCAATATTTTCCTTCCTTTTTCTGAATTGTTTCGAGAGAATTGTGTCAACTAAACTATTAGTCGTGCATTTGTTTACAGTAGCTGTTGCTTTTGTTTATGTTGAACTGTTACATTTGTGAAAGGAAATTTTTTTTTATTAAATTCTGCAATAATTTATATCTTTTATACTACTATTAATTCTTCTATTTTTGCTATTGGAGTAATGGTATCTATTGCTGCAGTATCCTATGAAATTGTTTATCAAAGCTTTTCTTAGCTCATTAGGAAGATAAAATCATTGTGAATCAATTGTCAAGTTATTCTTGTTGCATGTTCTAGGAAACATGTTTGACATCATGGTGGAGATAGATGTAGTCAGTTATCAGGGCACTTTTACTTCATAGAGCAAGGTGACTTTTGTGGCTAGTAGCCAGCTATCAAGTGAAGAAATTACTATGTGTTTAGCAAAGTGTGAAGTTTATTTTTCTCAGCTAAACCATAACTAGTGCCTAATTTTAATGTTTTATTTGGGTTACAAAGACAGCTATCCTTAGCAAGAAAACCTTCATAATTATTCCAACTGACATCGTTCTTCATATATTGTTCTAACACTAATTAAGTCTTTGATATTCCAACTTATATACTGGGGCATGTGGTTTAGTCTGGTGGGAATCACTTGATATTTCCCTTCATATGTTGATGTGTTAGGTAAAGTCCACTGAGTTAAATGGATGAACCACTTTGTATATAATAGCGTGTGTCTGGTTTAACATGCTGGCATCTACTCATTGATTTGGTTGCATGTCTCAGCTCAGCTGAAGACATAAGAGGACCATGAATAGATTAATTGTCTTGACTATTTCTCTTTGCCTTCTTTATCAATCTTATTTCTGTTTGTGTTTCATCACTTCTGAATGATGTCCCCTTCCCCCTCCAAACACTACTGATTTTTTTGTTTTAGTTGAGTTTTTAAAAAGTGTTTTTTTTAATTGGATGAAATGTTTTGTTGTACATGTAATTGAATACACATCTTCCTTATTTATTGCTTGAAAGTTTGGACTTTTACAATTGTACCCGAGCAACAAGTGATATTTTCTATGCATACTTGTCCTATTGAGTCGTTGGTTCTATTTCTACTGTTTGGAATTTAATGAACATTATGTTATATGTGACCATTTTCTCCAGAACTCATTCAATGAATCATCGCCCTTCGTTAGAAGGTGTCACCAAACTTCATTTCTTCAACAACATTTCTCCACCTCACCCACCACTGGAAAGTTGTAAACTCTATAACCTCCCATTCTGTTTAGTCCAGGTGGAGAAACGCTGTTCTTAAAAACAAATACACACATCTATGTACAGCATTTCTTTTTTTTTTTTTTTTTTTTCCTCTATTGAAATAAACTTTTCTGTCAATGAAATTCACTTTGTGTTCAGTTTTTCATTTTTCACGGAAATTTCAATACTAGGCTACATCTAGATGCACATACAGACCTACCCTGGCCAAAATACTTGATCAGTCACGAGTTAATTATTTCAATACAAAAAATGCAGGATCTTTTATCAAAGGAACTCACTAGCGAATGAAATAAAAAAAAAAAATTCTAACACCCTCCTCCCCATCCACTTTTTAAGATAGCAAACATCTTCATCATTCCTTTTTTTTTTTTTTGTCACACGCGTTTTTTTTTTATTTTAATATAAATATTCTTATCTCAAAGTGCATTTTTAACTTGTAGCTTTGAGGTGTAAATTATGGAAACTTAGGCCTGCTCAAAGTTTTTTTCCAAAACAAAGACAAAAACAAATGTATGGGCATACCGGAAACCTAATGATAACTTTCGTACAAAATAAACAGCGTGTATATCTCAATGAAAGTAGAGACACCCCCCCCCCTCTTGCTATCGCTACCCTTCTCCGCCCACTCCTTTTTTGATGAACAAAATGAAACGGCGCAAGCTAAGTTATAACTGTAATGGATGCTGTGGGAATGACCTCCGGACCACAAAATTTACATTGGCAAGCGTCGTCCAACTAGGCGCACCAAATGCACATTTCTCGAATAAATTGTTAGAGCACTGGTGCTGACTTGTTTTAATTGTAGGCTATTCATCTTTGTTGTTAGTTAAGTGGCAAAAAACAAATAATAGTGTCAGCTAATTAGACTCCCGATCTCTAATAGATTACAAGAATGAAGTGAGAACTAGATTTATAATGTTATTCTTTTACCCAATGTTTTCAAAGCACTTTGTATTTCACATAAATTTTTTATGACAGGCGCATAGATCTATTATACTTATACTATAGCTCTTTGAATGTGCTTTGTTACATAGTTACTCATAGTAACATGTAATGAACATTCAACATGGATATGGCTTGTCTCAATCTAGATTAGGTATCTCAGATTTCATGGGAATTCAAATCGAACTCTATTAAACTCTGTAATGACCAAAGTGGCTAGGGTAAATGTCAAGAACTTACATTGATCTACAGAGTCTTTGGCATTCCTTTCAAAATGAAACATGATTAGGCTAGCCCAAAATTCCAGTCGACCAGACAGTCATCTTGTAGAATGTAATTGGCCTACTATTTGTTGTTCACCAACAAAGATGTCAATAAGGAGATATAGTTTTCTTTAATGCAGAAAATGATTTCAGTTTAGTTTGTTGTAGGCTTAGAGTTAATTTGGTTTAAACAGGACTTCTTCGTATGACATAGAGGTCCCCTAAGGAATTTTACTTCTTCCTATGACATAGAGGTCCCTTAAGGAGTTTTACTTCTTCCTATGACATAGAGGTCCCCTAAGGAGTTTTACTTCTTCCTATGACATAGAGGTCCCCTAAGGAGTTTTACTTCTTCCTATGACATAGAGGTCCCTTAAGGAGTTTTACTTCTTCCTATGACATAGAGGTCCCCTAAGGAGTTTTACTTCTTCCTATGACATAGAGGTCCCTTAAGGAGTTTTACTTCTTCCTATGACATAGAGGTCCCTTAAGGAGTTTTACTTCTTCCTATGACATAGATGTCCCCTAAGAAGTTTTTCGTTATGTAACAGAAAACCAACGAATTCAACCAATCCACATTAAATGCCTTGATGCGCCAGTGTCGAGATTGTTCTGTTCTGCTATTAGCTGGTCAACGACTTGTGAACACGATTCAACTCTCTCTCAGTCTCTATAATGCTTCTGACTATAGAAGGCGAACGTTTAGTACTTGCACTGTTTCAGAGTCGTATGCCCAAGTCTTGGACCTGTCCAGTTTGAGAGAAATGTCAACGCCTACCATCTAACTGGACACAGCGAGAATGACAACCTGTGCCACTACACTGGAGTAGAGCCCAAAACGCCGACCTACTCGTACCCACAGTATGATGAACGGCTGGTCTGCCCCCCGAACCGCTTTATAGAGTGAGTACAAGTGTGGTGCTTTACACGCGGGTTTGTTTTCAAGTTGTCCCACCCTGGATTAGATCTAATAATAGTTCTTCGCCGACTACTTGCACTAGTAATACGTCAATGTATTTTTTTGTTGTTGAGAAGTTAAAAAAAAAAAAAAGCAGCATCCGAATTGTAATGCACGAAGACTTACAACTGTTTTGTTGAAACCAGGGAAACTTAGACATTCCCAAATACGCGCATCATGGGCCATTGCAATGTTCTCCTTCTCATTGTCTGAAATAGGTCAATGCAGATTTCCTGAAATAAATGCAGAAATCCTGCGGGACTGACTAGCACTAATTTTAAGTCACGGGCTGAATTTGGCCCGCGGACTGTAGTTTGGTCTTCAGATTTAAACAATCTCTGTCGAACGATGTTTATCATTTAAAACAGTAATGGACTAACAAAGATTCATTGCACCCCATAATTTTCTTTTTTTTTTTCAACTGTCACATCATTTCTGGCAATAATAGGTCTGCGCGAGAATATGAGCTTAGAAAAGTTTGTTTAATTTACTGAGATGTCGTTTGAAAAAAAAAATTATGCAGTCACGTGGATTTAAAATAAATCTTTTTTAAAAAAAAAAAGGATTGAGAACCAAAATAAAAATTGAAAAAGTCATTTTTTTGTTGACCTATTAGTCGTGTTCAGATGTAGCCTATGTTTGCATTGCTTTGACAGACCAAGGAAGCTACCAGGAGAACTACAACGCTTCAACAATGCTTTTGAAAGGAGAAGAAGAACTGTAAGCATATGTTTTGTCTGTGTGTGTGTGCTTGTGTGTTTGTAACGTGAGCTTGTAAGTTCACTCGAAAAAAAATCTTACTTTAAAAGAATGCGTTTTTAGAGCAAAAAAAAAGGGGGGGGGGGAGGGAAGAAGATGTGATGACTTTGTATAGATCTGCTATAGAATGTTTTGTTCCTGTCCTCTCTTTTAATTAACTCTGTTTACACATTCACTTCGGAAGCAGCGACAAAAGTGGTGTATTATTGAATTACCGTTCTTTTTCATATAACTTACCTACTTATGGCTCTACGCTTTAAGTTAGTTATATCTTTTAAAAATCTGTCCACAGTGAGTACAAATTTAAAAAAGTAACCATATTTGCTTAATTATATTATGTTTTTTTTTCTAAACATTTAAAAATCAACACGAAAGAACAATAACTAACGCTATTATTTACTATTAAAATACAAATAACATACATAAGTAGGTCATCATAATTCATTTAAAACAAACCAGGTCTTCACAGTAGGCTACTTATAAAACAAACCAGGTCTTCATAATTCGTAATATGCGTAAACAAACTAGATCTAAGTAATACATATTAAACAGGGGCGGACTGGGTATCAAAACCGGCCCGGGCATTACCATATAAACCGGCCCACAATTGTCATGTCATATATTTTCGGTGTGTGTGTGTGGGGGGGATTTTAAACATCTCCGCAATTTATATATATATTAGTGTGTGTCTATATGTAATTAATCTTCATTACATTCTTATCTTTCATTCTTTCAAACGTTTTTTCTACCCTAGAATACTCCCTATAATTAGTGAAAGGCAGTATACACCGCCAAGGGACAGCTAGGGAGTCTGGGGGAGCGCTGTAAGCATTATTTACGTTATTTTAAGTTTTAAAAAATGCATATTTTGAGGTATCTACAGTGCAATTAGCCTGCTATTCTTCCGCTAAAAAAAAACAAAAACTAAATCTTCTATTCAGTGGAGTCCAGCGACTGGTAGAAAAAGGTAAAATGCTTTAGTTTTTGTATTGGAGGTGGGGGGGGGGTGGAACCACAAAACCCCTTTTGGCTACGCTCATGAAATTTGGTGTCTGTAGTTTGCTTACGTTGACTGCAATGGGGAAGTAAGTAAAGTTTCCCTTTCAGACAATGAGATCTGAGGCCGGTGATGGTTTGAACTCCTCCCCTCTCGGCTACGCCCATGTGGTTTAACATAGCTGTAAGCCTAATTCTATTCAAAATATATAAAGTTTGATAACGCATGGAAAACTGGATGTATGCTTTCGTAGGCTTACATAATGTATTCTATTTATACATGTATGTAGTCTGAAAACTATAAACACTACAATAGCACCCTTAATGAGTTTCAAACTTTTTGATATTACTTATAGATTACAGACGTTTCTTCAAAAATCACAGATATGATTAGGTCCTACGCATTTCATGTGTCAAGCTAGTCATGCATGTTGATCTGTGACTTAAAATATGCTAAGTCATTGGTTTTCCTGGCTGACTCAGGCAACCCATTCCTTTAAAGTGGTATCACCACAAATACAAAACTAGGGGTCTATCGAGCCGTCGTCCTCCCTACATTGCTCTATGACTCAGAAACATGGATAGTGTACAGTTAACATGCAAAGAAACTGAATCACTACCACATGACATGTCTGTGAAAAATACTGAATGTCAAATGGCAAGACAAAATACCAGATAATGAAGTCCTTCAAAGAGCGGGTCTGCAAAGCATCCACACAATCCTGATGCAGTCCCAGCTGCGATGGGCAGGACATGTATGCAGAATGGAAGACCACCGCATCCCTAAACGACTCTTGTATGGCCAAATAAGCGAAGAAAAGCGCTCGCAAGGTTGTCAAAGAAAGCGCTTCAGGGACACCCTCAAAGCTTCTCTGAAGGGGTTCAGCATAGACCCAGCCACCTGGGAGACAGAGGCACATGACAGAGCATCATGACGTCGCGCTGTGAAAACCGGCGCACAGGTTGCTGAGGAAAAGAGAACAAAGCTGGCAGAAGAAAAACGCCAGAGAAGAAAAGCAAGGCCAATGACATTAGCTCCAGCTGGAATAACCTGCCTAGTGTGCGGCCGAACATTCCGAGCTCACATAGGTCTCACCAGCCACACGAGGAGACATAAAACCCCAGTGCAAAGCCTTCAGCCCCCTGGATGACAAAGTGGTCATAATCGAACTACGATGGACGAACTATATAAATTCCTTTACAAGATAAGAGAAAGCAGAACGGTTAGAGAGGTACTTCTAAATGTGAAAAGCTCTTGCTTCGTCCTAGTACATTCTCAAAAACGCGATTTGTATATGAATATATTATTTAAAATATAAATGATTCTAAATCTCCTTTCATTAAATATCGGATGTGACAGCGCTATATAAATTATTGTAATAATTTTCATCATCAATGACTTCATACTAAGCATAAGTTTGCCATTAATCATATAATCATAACGGTGCAAATGTCAATTTCGATCTAGATTTATGTTTTAATTAAATTTTTTTTTTTTTGTAAGCCTTAAGTGTAGTATTTTTAGATCTATGTTATTACAAATAAACAACAAGAAACTTACTTTTTTTCTTTTCAAATGGCAGAAAGTAGAACTTTATACGGTTATACCCGTATTGAGCTATGAATAAGTTGAGTGGTTTGCTATTTCGCGGCTGTGTGTATGTGTTTAAGTTAACTTCTATAAAGTTTTGTTAACGAGCTAATAGTCTCCCCTTTTGACGCATTATATCAATGTTTTCTAACGTAACCTCTCCCATCCCTCTTTTTCGTTAACTTTCAATGGAACCATAAAAAAAACGGGTGAGGGAAGGAGTAAAACAAAAATAGGAGTGCCATCAAAGGCCCATGCCGACCAGCAAAATGATCAGGCCAAACAGTCTTGAAGACATCAAAGTAGTGCTGAAGGCCATGCCGCTCATGCATAGCAGAAAGTACGGTCTAACGTTTAACAAATGATAACACGTACAGTGTATAGTGTAATTCTTAAATTTTGTTCCTGTTGAATTTCAAACAAAATTAATTGTAATAATAATTAAAAACAAACAAAAAAAAAAAACAACAAGAAGATAACGTGTTCGGGCCTTTGTGTCTTGCTGCTGTCACTTTTTTTTTAATGTGAGCTGGCGATCCTAGATTTAATTTTTATCTATTTTTATCTGTCATTACATCTACTGTATGCTGTAGTTACGTCTACTGCTGTCTGTTACGTACTGCTGTTACGTCTACTACTGCCATTAGTCTGCCATCGCCTTCTTGTACCTTTTTTTTTTGTTATATTTTAAGCTTAGGTCTAGGGTAGTAATTGTAGTGATTTAGTTAGATAGTTGGTTTGGTTAGTTTGTTAGTGTTTGTAGTGGTGTAGATTTAGAGGGTTTTAGTTCAGTTGTAGTGTTAGTGTATATGTTATATTTTATTATTGATTTATTTGTGTATGTAAATAAAGTTTCTTTTGTTTTATTTATCCTAAAGTAAAAGTTTCGTTATTGCTTTCTTTTAGTTAGTTTAGTTTAGTCTAGTTGTCTGGTTGCTTAGGTGACTCTAGCCCCTTGGTCGTAGACTGAGGTGTCACAGATTGAACCCACCCAGTAGCGCCAACATCTGCCTACTGTATAAAATTTAATGTTGAGAAGCAGGAATAATAGGTCCTCCCACTCGCGCCTGCCTGACCTGCTCACATTAAGTTGTCTGCATTTCATTTTTTTTTCTTTGGTCGCGACCAGACCGGCCCATTTGGTACCCATTTGCCCATATAGCCAGTCCGCCCCTGATATTAAACAAACCAAGTTTATCTTTTTATCTTACGCCTATGTTTTGTAAAATGTTTTACATAATTCGGATGTTCCTTCAGAGTTGAAGATAGTTTACTTCCTAGTCCAAACCTCCAGCAGGACGACGGGGGATGGGAGCGGGCAGGGTTCGAACCCTCGACCGTTGATAAATCCGAACGACAGTCCAGCGCGCAAACCGCACGACCAGGCAGCCATATAATACAGACGTTCCTTAAAAAAGAAGATAACTACATCCTACGCGTCATGCATCTAGTCATGCATGTTAACCAATGACTTAAATTCTGCCAAGTCACTGGTTTTCCTGGCTAGCTCAGGCAACACATTCCATGCTCTAATAGCACTAGGGAAGAAGAAGCAGTTGTACAAACTTGTCATAGCATATGGAACGAAGGAATGAGCCTTTATCTTTGTGTCTTTTTGAGTATTTTATTAGATTTTGTTTTTGTATTTGAAGATTATGGTTTAGTGTTTTATGTATAATTGCTACTTTACTTTTGAGTCTCCTCTCTTTAAGGCTTTCTAAATTTAATGATTTTACTAAAGGTGTTACTCTAGTCAAATGTGAATATTCGTTTGTTATGAATCTCACTTCTCTATTTTGTGTCTGTTACAGTTTCTTAATGTTTTCTTGAGTTAAGGGGCCCCAAAAAGGGGATGCATATTCTATTATTGGCCTAACAAATAACATTTTAGTTTTATGTTCTTTTTTGATTTACAGAAATTTCTTTTAATAATTCCTAATGCTTTGTTTGATTTTTTTTGTAGTTTCATCAATATGGCTGGGAGGCGCGGTGGCTGAGTGGCTTGGCTTCGGAACAGGAGGGTCCCGGGCTTAAATCCTGGTAAAGAGTGGGATTTTTTATTTCAGTATCTTTAGGGTGCCTCTGAGTCCACCCAGATATAATGGATACATTATATTTAGATGGATGGCAACCTTGTCTCGCGGTATGCTCGCTAGACTGTGGTTCGATCTTCTCAATGGTCCCGGGTTCAAACCCTGCCCGTTGCCATCCCCTGTCGTCGTGCGGAGGTTGGACTAGGATGTAGAGTATCTTCAACTCTGAAGGAACAAAAACAACCGAACCATGTAAAATATTTTACAAACAACTTAATACATATTAAACAAACCATGTAAACTTGATAGTCTATATATACCACAAAAGTAGGGCTCAGCTTCACATACAACTCTGCATGAGTTAAATCTAGAAGGTCAACTGAAATTATAGTCTTCTCTGTACTATTTCTATTTATTGCAATACAAAAACAAATTGTAGGTTTAAAATTGCTAGTTCGAAAGACATTTTCTTATTTATGTCACACTAATGAATCTTTTTTTTTTATTTATGGGGTTTTGAATGCTCATTTGAACTCCATCACTATGTATTTTTCAAACTCTAAAATTCTTCTTTCAATGCTATCTCAGATATTTGGATGTCAGCCCTATCTGCCACCAGCATACAGGCCAGTTTTTCCTGTTCCCCCCGCTGAGTATTGGACTCATGTCGATATGTGCAATCCATGGAGTTTTTTTGATAGGTCAGTGATAACCGACCAGATTATATATCAGTATCACCATCATCATTATTACCATTATCATCATCATGAAACTGCATCTAATTGAGGGCTTGAGAGGCTCAAATCCTCTCCTGCAAAGTCCTGGACAGAAACCCTGCTGTTGTACCTAATGCATATAGGATATAGCATACAGGTCAAGAACATGTGGCTTTCCAGACATGTTGAGACGGAATTCAGCAAGTCTTGGGCATTGAACAAATATTATTTACTTGTTCTATGGAAATAGTCAAATAACTGGAAGTCGAAAACACTGCGAGCTACTAAATGTACGATTGCTTTCTGTCCATTCTTCTTTTTCTTTATGCGTCCTTTAACTAAATAATAATCACCAGTTCCTGTTTTATTTCTTTAATTTAAAAAAAAAACAACTTTATATTTTTATTCTACTTAGGTCAGCATGCTGTGACAAGCCCCGCCCTTACAATTGGGTGAATGACAGCTGCCCAACACAGTACTGCAGACCAGGAGGCAAAGCTACCCCACCTTATGTTATTCCATATCCAAACATGGGACTCTATTTCCCGCCTTGTCAAGCTTTCCGTGTCAAATGTTAAATAACAAGTTGATATAGGCCACTAACAAATACATCTTGACTACGAGAAGCCTAATACTAATAGTGTACACTAAAAAATACTCTTTATGTCTACTGTTATGTAGAAAAAAAACAAAACAAAACAAAAATACGTTTCAACTTAAATTTAGTTTAAAACAAAATAAGTAAAAAAAAAAAATCTGTTCTATCCCGTTTTCGGATAGCTCTTGCAGGAAAAGTTCACATATGTAATTACGTTAAGGAGTGTACATTTGTAGTTGACAACTTCATAAAGAGAATAGGGAGATGTTTGGACATCGTCACTAAAATCATTCAAACGCCAGAAAACATATAGAACCAATAAAAATTGTAATGACACATTATTTATTTTTATAAGTGTTTTTGTCAATGCTGATCGTTTTGTGATAAATCTCAATATACATAAAATATTTTAATTGACTTTCTTTTTAGTTAGCATGTGTCTAATAGAAACAATCATATTAATGAGATCTCATACTCAATAGTGTAAATAAAATGGTTTTAACAGCTTAAAAAACCTGGTCACTAATTTATCATGTTTGTCCATACAATGACTAAATTCATAACTTTCAGACACAACCCAGAAATAAAACATTTCCTCCGGGATTTAGATCTAGATCTAGTTAGTCTGTTGAATTAAGAAAGCATCACTTATCTTATCTTCTTATCTTATATAATACAGACGTCACTTCAAAAAAGAAGATGATTGCGTCCAACGCGTCATGCATTTAGTCATGCATATTAACCAATGACTTAAATTCTGCCAAGTCACTGGTTTTCCTGGCTAGCTCAGGCAACCCATTCCATGCTCTAATAGCACTAGGGAAGAAGGAGTATTTGTACAAATTTGTCCTAGCATATGGAACGGTGAATGTACCTTTATCTTTGTGTCTTTCAGAGTATTTTATTAAATATTATTTATGTATTTGAAGATTATGGTTCAGTGTTTTATGTATAATTGCTACTATACTTTTGATTCTTCTGTCCTGAAGGCTTTCTAAATTTAGTGATTTTACTAATGGTGTTACTCTAGTCAAATGTGAATATTCGTTTGTTATGAATCTCACTGCTCTATTTTGTGTTTGTTCCAGTTTCTTAATGTTTTCTTGAGTTGAGGGGTCCCAAACGGAGGATGCATATTCTATTATTGGCCTAACCAAGGTTAAATAACATTTTAGTTTTATGTTCTTATTTGATTTATAGAAATTTCTTTTAATAAACCCTAATGCTCTGTTTGATTTTTTTTTTATAGTTTCATCAATATGTGGATTCCATGACAGTTTTTCATTTATTACAACACCTAGGTATTTTGCGTTTTTAGTCTGTGTTACTGGTTTGCCATGAATAAGATAAGTGGAATTAATTTGTTTTAGTTTTTTTGTTACTCTTAACAACTGACATTTTTCTGGGTGAAAGACATGCTCCAATTTGATTCCCATTTCTGTAATTCATCTAATTCTCTTTGTAAAATATCTGTGTCTTGTGTTGTTTTTTTATTGTTCTATATATTATGCAATCGTCTGCAAATAATCTGACTTTTGTTCCTGAACTAATGCAATTTGGTAAATCATTTATGTAAATTAAAAATAGTAGTGGACCCAAGACTGTTCCTTGAGGTACACCTGAGTTTACTGTTATCGGTGTTGATTTAGAGCCATTTATTATAACAGTTTGTTCTCTCCCTATCAGAAAATCTTTAATCCACCGATGCAGTGGACCATTAATGCCGAAATATTTTAATTTTTTAAGCAAACTATGGTGGTGAACTTTGTCAAAAGCCTTGGAAAAATCTAGTAAGATAGCATCTATTTGTTCACTATTATCTAAACTCTAAACCTTTTGAAAAATCATCAATTAGTCCTATTAGTTGTGTTTCACATGATCTATATTTCCTAAAGCCATGTTGGTATCGCTTATAAGAATAAAATACATATTCTATCCATGCTCTACACAAATATTCACACACCTATATAAACTACATTACTATCTTAGTGAAGTCATTTTCGATGGCTGGGACTTGTACATTGTTTTACATCATAACGAAAAGATCTAGAGTTTTCTAGACTAACTATGATTGCGGGGCATGAGGTCAACAGATCGGACACGCTTTAAACTTTTAGCTTATATGTTTGACAAAGGCTTATTGATAAAGCTAGAACATATGTGTCTTCTGGTTGGGTGGGACAGTTGTATCCAGCAAGGAAAGTACTTTGATATTTCAATGATTCAAACTTATTCATCTGTAGGGCTTTTTCTTTGATGCTATAAGATGACATACACGAAGCATTACAGTTGCATATTTTAAAATAAAAAATAAACTTTTTTTTACTCATATTTCCTCATTCATATTTCCCTAACCCTTGGGTTCAGCCTTTATGTAAGAACCGTCAACAGCTGAGTAACTTACCATGAAATAAGAACCACACTAAATTAATTATTGCTCTTTTCAATTCGACTTTTGAAAAACTTGCAGGCTTCTTGTTTATTTATTCATTCATTAAAAAATGTGTTCGCTTGAATATTTTTTTTATTCTTTCGAAATTCCACGATGTTAGTCTACGTAAGGAATGGGAAAATACTAATTAACGGATAAAAATAATCATTATCTTTATTATCCTGGAGGAAATTAGTTTTACAATAGCGCATTATACAAAAAAAATATATTACAATGATGCCAACAAAATATACATATAAAAGTCTCTCAAACTTTACTTATGGATTTTACATCAGAAGGTCGACTTTTATTTATCAATTGAATAACTAAGAGAACAAAAAAAGAGTTCTTATGTGTGTTAGTTTTTTGTTATTGATTGGCGACTTGTATTCCTTCGTATAAGAATTAGTTAAAATCGTGTCCCTAAAGGTGTTTTTTAATGTTCAAAATCTTTATAGCTTTCTTAAGAATTTTATTCAATATTTGTCCAATGGAGCTTGCTCGTTGCCAGGATTTTTTTTACATTATTTACTTTTTACAAAGCTTTTATCAACTCACTCTGTCTGTCTGGTAAAAAGTGTGAACACATTATTTCTCCCACACCCATACTCGGATTAAGTTGAAACATTTCACAATTATTCATTTGTATAGACAATGAAAAATTGACCAACTAGTCAATTAAATATTTTGTTTGATACCAATAAAAAAAATATTCTCCCACACCCATTCTCGGATCAAGTCGAAACGTTAAGCAATTATTTTTCAAATTAAACAAAACGTGAATCTATTTAAAAATACTCTAACTAGTCATTTAATTATTGGCAATTCATTATTTTGTTTGATATCGAATAAGGGAAATACATTCTACTTTACTGAGAGATATAGTTGTAAGTACGGAAACCTGTTCTCCTAAGATAAGCTTTGTTTTTTTAAAAAAGGATTTGAGAAAAATATTTTGAGGCCTTATGTTCAGATTGCCAAACTAGACAAAGATGCTGAAACTTAAAAGGCAGCGCTAGAAATGCATGTTACTCCCCTCCTTTCTGTTTATAGATGTAATATAATGCTCCTTCTGTCTCGGAAGACATCTATTAGACAGATCACGATCTTTGTTAGTAGCCTATTTTTCGTGAGCTTTGATCTAGTTCAACCAACTCACTTCACACATTCAAAATAAGTCACGTGATAAAACAACAAAGTCACAATCTGTGTAAAGGTTCATTAGCCAGAAAGATTAACATATGTCCATTGTGGCCAGACTTTTCTATTTTCTCACTCAAGAAATTCAAGCCAAACAACGTTCATTACGCCATGCAAACCAGAAGACTTACTTAGACTTGGGTCCTCCCGCGCCGTTCAGCACATTGGGTGGCAAGCTGTCTCCATAAAGATCTGTCATTGGCAATATCTGAAGCCTCCTCCCACCTGGTGTCCATTGTTCTGAGGTCCTCCATGAAGGTGTGGCGCCAGGTTAAACGAATTATATTTGGACAAGCCAAGCCATTGGACTCGAGACAAAAATACACCTTCTCAACACAATCGCCATTCCAACTGCAACATATACATGTGAGACATGGAAGTCAGCTGTCAAAATCGAGAAGAGACTAAATGTGACTCAACAAAAATGGCTGAGACGGATTTTGGGAGTCAGTTACACAGATCGGGTCTCAAATAAGGAAATCCTTTGCCGATCCGGGAGTCGAAAACTTAGTGAGGTTGTGACTGAGCGTCCCATGAGGTTTGCGGGACATGTTCTACGACAAAATGAACTACGCATACCAAGAGTTGCGATGACATGGAGGCCTATACGAGGAAAGCGCAATCAGGGACGTCCTCGTATAACCTGGCAAACCAGAAGATCAATATAAATAACAAAAATCTCTTTATTTTAAAAGTTGTACTTTTAGTGAATCCGTCTTACATATTTAATATTTTATGTGTCAAATTGTGTATAATTTCGATTTTTTGTTGTTGTATGTAAAAAATCTTCCTCATTGACGTTTCAATGTCGAAGTGTTTTTGATCAACAGTCTCTTTATCATTTCTTCTTAGTACAAACCTAGCTCGTTAATCTATATATATATCATTTTCTTCATGGCTCAAGAGTTTGGACACAAAGTAATGGAAAGATCAATGTTTTTTTTTGTGCAGGTCGGACGGACTAGAGTTACCCCACGTAATTTTAGAGGTAAAAAAAAAAGAGGGGGGGGGGAGAACAAGTAGTATTCACCCGTCACTAAATAGCAGGGCCGGACATAACCATTGTGACCAAGAAGTCATGGAAAGAGAACAAATAATCTACTCTGTATTCACCCGTCACTAAATAGCAGGGCCGGACATAACCATTGTGGGGCCCAATGCGAAACGTATTTCGCGGGGCCCAGTTTGGGTAGGATACGGATAATAAGTGAAAGTTTAAGAGTTTTATTAGAAAATATATTCTTCTTTGCAATTTATTCATTCATTCTACGCACAGAATTAATACACTAACCTTGCGTGTAGTGAAGTCATACAGCATATCATAAGAATTCTGTTTCCTACATAGATCACGCTCAATTATCAAATGTTTCAATCTATCTAAGAGAATTGTTGACCTCAAATAATTCTTCATTAGTTTGAGGCGCGAGAAGCTTCTTTCACTAGATTCCACAATTACGGGTATTGCATAATGCCGTTTTTTTTTTAATCGCGCGTAGGATTGGGCGTTTTCCATTTTGAATGACACCCCAAAATGACAATTTTTGTCTGTATATTATCTTATCTTATAAAACACAGACGTTACTTCAAAAAAGAAGATGATTACGTCCTACGCGTCATGCATTTAGTCATGCATATTAACCAATGACTTAAATTCTGCCAAGTCACTGTTTTCCTGGCTAGCTCAGGCAACCCATTCCATGCTCTAATAGCACTAGGGAAGAAGGAATATTTGTACAAATTTGTCCTAGCATATGGGACGAGGAATGTGCCTTTATCTTTGTGTCTTTCAGAGTATTTTATTAAATTTTGTTTTTGTATTTGAAGATTATGGTTCAGTGTTTTATGTATAGTTGCTACTTTACTTTTGAGTCTTCTGTCCTGAAGGCTTTCTAAATTTAGTGATTTTACTAATGGTGTTACTCTAGTCAAATGTGAATATTCGTTTGTTATGAATCTCACTGCTCTATTTTGTGTCTGTTCCAGTTTCTTAATGTTATCTTGAGTTGAGGGGTCCCAAACGGAGGATGCATATTCTATTATTGGCCTAACCAAGGTTATTTCAGAAGATATGTATGAGTTTTCTAAACATTTTAATAACTTCCGGATATTTCCACGACTTTTTCGTATATTTTGTAATTTCAGGAGATTTCCAGGAGCTCCTGGTAAATCAACAGGAGGCCGCAGGAAATCTGTTATAAGTTATAAAATGGTTTAATTTAATAATTTATACACCTAGAATTAGCGCGGGACCTATGAAAGTGCGGGGCCCACTGCGGTCGCATAGGTTGCAGTGGCCTAAAGCCGGCCCTGCAAAATAGCGGCGTATGCTACGCCGCGGTCGACTAGTCTTTGTATAATCTTTGTCAAAATGAGCTAGGATTCGGCTAAATATAACTATGTTATCCTAATTCCCGATAATGTGCACTATGGCATTCTAAAAAATCTGATGTAAACATCTTTATTCTGAAGCTACCTACTGAGCTCATAGTAAGTAATAATTTTTTGAAATAGTGCCTAATTGTATGGTATTTTTATTACTGTGCAGGCTTAATATTTTATATTTTAGTAAGTTTAGTAGAAGAAAACAGCAGCTAATTATATACATATCTTTAACTCTGTACAAACAGACGCAGATCTAGTAGCGTGATGGCATAGATTGAAGACATGAACTTCAGAAAATCCTCTACAGAGACACTATTATTGATTTGCTTTCATTATGACCTATGTTCAATAGAGATACATTTAATCCTCATTGGTCGAACTAGAGATTCATTGAACTGAGAATTTGATATTAAGTCATACGATCTAAGAGTTTCTTGTACACAAAATTAACTCTGAACTACTTAGAAACACTATGATGTAGCAAAATTCTGTTTCCTTCTTGTAGTCTTTGAGTTGAAGCTGTTTCTTCCTTGTAGTCTCTGATTGACCTGCGGCTGTGACTTTGCCCTTGATGGCCTACCAGTGCCACCACAACTGTCCTAAACGTTTATCAATAGCTGGATCATAAACCAACGAGGTGAAACTAATGACTTGGAAGAGCATATAAAGTATAGATTTCTTTCTTTCGGTATAATTAACAAAATAATTGAAGAACATTTTTTAGATACATTTATAATAGGAAATCCATGAATCGACATTGCACAAGCGAACCATCAGAATGTTATTACTGTGCAGGCTTAATAGTTGAGTTCTTTACTGACAATCTGTACTACAGTGCAAGCTTAATAGTTGATTTCTTTACTGACAATCTCTACTACAGTGCAGTAGAAGTAGGACGTTTTATCTCTTCGTCGGGGAAGTATTATGTTTTTATGTCTTCGTTGGGGAAGTATTATGTCTTTATTTCTTCGTCGGGGAAGTATTATGTCTTTATTTCTTCGTCGGGAAAATATTATGTCTTTATGTGTCTTCGTCGGGGAAGTATTATGTCTTTATGTGTCTTCGTCGGGGAAGTATTATGTCTTTATGTGTCTTCGTCGGGGAAGTATTATGTCTTTATATGTCTTCGTCGGGGAAGTATTATGTCTTTATGTGTCTTCGTCGGGGAAGTATTATGTCTTTATGTGTCTTCGTCGGGGAAGTATTATGTCTTTATGTGTCTTCGTCGGGGAAGTATTATGTCTTTATGTGTCTTCGTCGGGGAAGTTGTCACATGCAACAAGATCTAATAAGATAGCTTCATTGTTGCTACAAGACATCAATATCATTCAACTTTAACATCATATGATCAGGACTGGACTTAGATAATTAGAGGCCCTAGGTGAAGTGTGGCCCCACACACATCGGAGGCCCTAGGTGAAGTGTGGCCCCACACACATCGGAGGCCCTAGGCTGCTGCCTAGTTTGGCTATGCCTAACGCCAGCCCTGATTTGATAGTTAACTTTCAACATTATGTATTTATACAGAAATATTCTTTCCTAAAATAAGCGTAGGTCTAATAAAGAGAACTAACATTAAACTAGAAAATATTATCATTCTAGTCTCATATTGTAAAAATAATTCTGTTTCACTCCTAACGTTACTCCAGTGTCAAGTCCTCCATAAACTACGTTGTTGGGTGACACTGTGCTTGGTGATGACCTAGACTCAACCATCAATAGGAAAACTTTTTTTTGTGTGCTTAGCTTAGTTGACAAAATGACATCGTTGGCTGAGGTAATACTTTTTATATTGACTATAAACGTGTTTGGCGGCGCGGTGGCCGAGTGGTTGCGAACCGAGGGGTCCCGGGTTCAGATCCTGGTGAAGACTGGGATTTTTAATTTCGTGATCCTTAGGGCGCCACTGAGTCCACCCAGCTCTAATGGGTACCTGACATTAATCGAGGAAAAGTAAAGGCGGTTGGTCGTTGCGCTGGACACATGACACCCTCATTAACTGTCGGCGACAGAAACAAAATCAAACAGTTGACCTTAAGGTCACCTGCCTCATAGATCACAGGGTCTGAAAAAGGTGGGGGATGGGGGGACTTAAACGAGTTTCTTGCGCAAACAGTTTTAAATTACGATGAATGTTTAAATGTAAGACGCAATTTAAAAAAAAATTAATCTGAGGATGATATTAAGTTGAAAATATATTGATGATACTACTAGTTTCAAGTGAACCAAGGCCATGCTTGACACATTAACTGTCTTACATTTAAACATTTATCCATTCTTTTATGTTGTCCTCCCATCGCTTTCTCTGTCTGCCTCTTCTTCTTTTTCCTGGTACTGTTCCCTGAAGGAAAGTCTTTTCGAGCCCCGTGGATCTTGAAATATGGCCATATATTTTAAGCTTGCGTTTCTTTACAATAGTTAGCAGGTCATCATGGGGTCCGATCGCTGCAGTAACCCTGTCTTTAATGTCTTGGTTTGTGATGCGGTCATCCTTCGGGGGATGGGGTCGGACGAGTTGGAAGGGGGGCGATAGCCCCTACCGCCCCCCCCCCCCCCCTGGATCCGCCAGTGCCTAGACCCTCGATCGGAAGCTTCGAGCTCGGCACCAAGCTTCATAGAATAACAACAATCGATTGTAAGTGAATGAAAGTGTATTTGAGCCTCTTGTATCTAGGTCTATAGTTGTCCATACCATCTTTCAATGCCAACAACCATCATCTATTCTTAAATCACTTTTTTAAAATCAAAAATGTGTCAGCAAGAAAGACGCTTTACATTTTGCAATGGTACTTGAATGGACGCTCAAGAATGAAAAAAATATATAGCTTACATCAACAGTATGCGCTTTGCGCTATGGTCCAAACACTTTTTTAAGCGCTCAACTTAACTCTGCTCGAGTCGGGATACGAACTCGAGCCCCCTTGCCGAAGCTAAGCGGTTTAGGTCTCTCAGCCACACATCCCATATTTTATATAAGAGACTCAATTTTATGTATTTTTACAATTCAGGCCTTAGATACTCTTTTTATATCAGATATCAAGCTTATAAAATAATTTCCGTAGCCATACCATTATTCCCACTCCGGACTGGAGAATATGTCATTAGCTGCTTTTATTTAACAACAGTTTACAAATAAATACATTTTGAGAATATATAGATTTAATGCATATATTTTTATTATTTCAAACTGCAATTTGTTTCTTATCTTAGCTTCAGCTCGATAGTTCCAAGGCAAGATACGATTTGAGAAACTCGGCCTACATAGATCACAGACAGTAAGTCTTTATTTTCCATTTAGATATATTATTATTTCATTTTTCAAAGCCAACTAACGATAATGTAGGCTCATGCACTTATGGCATTAAAAAACAAAAACTCTTGATTATTGATTAAATATTTCCTGGCATTCTTCCATTTTTTAGCCATATTGACCACCAACAATGGTCTTTAGGAAACGAAAGCCGCCAGTTAGGTTCAGATACTAAGCGACTTTTTGGTATCGGAGACTATCTGAATGATTACACCAGGTAAAATTTTAGAACAACTTATATCTTTCACTGTCTAACTGCTCATATTTTTCCCCCAACCTCAGATTAACTACAAGATAATATCAGAATAAATGTTGAATATTTTAGTATCTGCATATAACTACCTCGTAGTGTCTTGTTATGGTCTCCCAAAAGTATACTATATATTTTTGAATAAAAGTACGCAATTAGTAAACATAATTTGCATATTCAAACATGATTATAAAGGTTGTAATTCTTAGCTCGGAATTATTTTAAGATGCTAGAAGTCCGAGCGTCTACTAGTTGAAACAAGAAGAACATAACAAATACATAAAAAAAAAAAAAAAAAAAGCTTATACGTAGTGTAATTGTATTAATTAGTTTGGATCAGTCATGTAATTAAATGTGTAGTAGATCTAGACAAACAACAATAAATTTGTGTGATTGATAATATTTTTACCAATTGTTTTTGTTCATCCTTTTAGCTTTCTCGATACGCTATGATCCAATCACTTATCTGGACCAGTTGGGAAAAAGGGGGGGTGGGGGGGTATGGTCTTCCTCAACGGCATGTTATGGACTTTTTGTTTTCTTGTTTGTATGGGCTGGGGAATTCTGATTTGACCTTTGATCATGTGTGGGACGTAATCTGTGGGTACGACGTGTGGGACTTGCGGCTAATCCTCCTACTTACATTGTCCTCCCTCCCTCGCCACTTTGGCGCATTGAGTGGCAAGCTGTCTCCCTAAAAATCGATCTCCAGTGATTTCTGCAGCCACTTCACAGTTTTGTTTGTCTCCGATATCTTCCATGTAGTTGCTGCGCTAAGTTTAACAAGTATGACTCTGTTGGCTTTTGCCTCGTATCAGCCTCCATTTTATCGCTACCCTTCGTATGCGCAAATCATTATGTTATAGGACATGTCCAGCAAACCTCATGCGACTCTCGTTCACAAACTCTTTAAGTGGTCGAGTGCCCGTTAGACATTGGATTTATTAGTTTCAAACCCGATCAATTGACTTTTAAAATACGCACTGACCTATTTTTTGAGCCACATTTAGCTTTTTTTTTTTTTTTCGCCGTTGGGATGTCGATTGTGCTATATAAGTGAATTTTCGTGTAAAGACTTGCCGAAATAGGCAGCGATTTTTGGAAAACGGACCCTGCCTTTCCTGTATGACATAACTACTAGTTTGTATTTAACACCAACTCCTTACAAAAAAATATTTATCGTGAAAAAAAAGTATTGTTTGGACTGGAAGGCGTGTACCAAAGCTCTTTTCAGTAGATACAAGTCTTTTTAAATGTACTGCTTTAGTTACTGTCAATTTTGTGACATCTATAGATATGTGGATGAAATGACAGTGATTGAACCTCTGCCATCATTGATACCAACGAAGTCATTCCCTGATCCATTTGCACAAATATCGATGGAACAGCACTTCTCGTGAGTTAATTAAGCCGTTGATGATAATTCCATTTAGTAACCTGTATTAGTAGGCCTACTTATGTGCCTATGTTTACAGTCTACAATAGCATTGACTGTGACCGTCGTGATTGAAAGTGACCTGTAATTGACATAATTATTTCACTGCCACAACTAGTCATAGAGTTAAACTCCTAATTTTTAAAATATTAGATTATACAGTAGCCGAACACTGCGTAATGTTTATCTGATTAAAATCTACCCAAAGGCTGTATGGTACCATCATCTTGTTGCCACCTCTGGCTAGCATCTGTGAAACGGAGCAATTTGTAAGTCTCCTTTGCCTGTACATAGTCTCTCTACGGCAAGTCCAATGCAGCACCTCCTCTGGTGACAGACGGAAACAGAGGATGTGAAGCCCCAGGCTAATATGTAAAGATCTCGGAGGTGGTTTGGCCCCAAGGTGTGCTCTCCGGCAAGCTCCCCATCCACCTGACCCCCAATTGCGATGGTTTTCAATTCCTTTGGATCCGTTCAGTATCGAAGAGAGGAGAGTGGTGACGTGTGGGCAGCCCAGCACTTGCAACTTTTCCGCCCAGACTTTTCCTCAGCAATGCGACAAGGGATAAGATCGTATCTGGAGACGTCAAATGCCACAAATAATTAAAATCCAATCGACACAAATATTGAAAGAACACACACACACACACAAGCATATCTAAATGTTGATGGCTTATAATGCTATATTTATTGACGTCAAATAAAGGTTGAGAACATTCTAAGTAACTAAGTTCAAATGTTTGAATGCTACGCCAGAAAGCTAAAATGTTTGTAGAGTAGAAGAAGTAGGGCTTGATGTGAACTTGAACTTGTGCAAGGTCTGACATTGAACTTGGAATCAGGATACGTTTATTATAGATCTAATCACTTCATTTTAATGTCTGATACACATGACACATATTCGTTGATTTTCTCAGCAGGAGTCCTGGACTGGACGAGACTCAAAGATGGCTCAGCAGGAGTCCTGGACTGGACGAAACTCAAAGATGGCTCAGCAGGAGTCCTGGACTGGACGAAACTCAAAGATGGCTCAGCAGGAGTCCTGGACTGGACGAAACTCAAAGATGGCCTTGCCAATTAGGAATGCGGTGTAGAAGAAATCCCTTCCAGGTTGAGGCTCGCTTTCCACGCCACGGAGGAGACTGGCTACGTACGTACTGACTAGTTTTAGGACACATTAATAGTGACACTTGGCCGACTTACACAGTCATTTCGAGCCCCATTACGTTTCTGGGAATTCTATTTTGTAAATAGGTCATTTAGGGCTTTCTGAAGTCCATTTAATAGTAATGGACACATGAATTGGAAACATGTTCTTGGGAATCCATTTAATAGTAATGAACATAAAACATTTGAACATATTCCTGAGTCGATAGAACACTATTGAGCATCTGACATTTGAAACACATTAACTAGTTCATCAAATATTTATGGGCACCTGACACTTGAAACATATTCACTAACCAAATATGTAGGGGCACCTGACATTTTAAACATATTCACTAACCAAATATGTAGGGGCACCTGACATTTGAAACATGTTCACTAACCAAATATTTATTGGCACCTGACATTTGAAATTTATTGACTAGTTCATCAAATATTTAAGGGCACCTGACATTTAAAACATATTCACTAACCAAATATTTATGGGCACCTGACATTTGAAACGTATTGACTAGCTCTTCAAATATTTAAGGGCACCTGACATTTGAAACATGTTCACTAACTAAATATTTATGGGCACCTGAGATGAACTCCTATTGAAAAATCAGAGCACGAAGGACTAATCCTCCCGTAGTGCTCTGGCAAGAAACTGGGTCGTTCGGCGTAATGCCTCATGGCTACCATACAAGTTGAGTGACTGCTCAGACACGTCTCCCCCCCCCCCCTTTAGCTCTCGGAGCTGGGGACACTCGTACAAGATATGCGACAGTGTTTCGACACTCTCTCCACAGTAACGGCATCGGGAGTCATAGTTCGTGTGGAACCTGGCAAAGTATGCCCCAACAGGATTTATGGGCTCCTGACATTTGAAACATGTTCATTAGTCCATTTGTTACCAAACATCTTGGGGAACAGAAACATCCGGGTAGGTTCAAAACACGAACTCTTTAAAAAATACTTTCACACAAATACATTAATCACTTTTTTAAAAAATTCCTAACAGACAATTGGACCGAATACATGTATAGGATTGGAGAATTAGGGGCAAAACAGTTGAAACAAACATCTCAATGAGAAACTACTTACAGCTCTAGGAGAGCTAGAATAATATTGAGTAGCATTTCTTGTACGTTTTAATTAATGTTTACAGCTAATTGTGAAATAGTTTTGTGTGTATGCAAATAAATAAATACACACATACATACATAAATTAACGTTTTTTAAAGAACTGCCGTGTTCAAGCCTCGCCTCTGAAATCTTGCATGCTATTTTTTTATTTTTCAGAAATCAAACTTTTTTTACTTTTAACTCTGAAGAATTCGTATTTGTTTTCAAACCATTGACTTTCAATAATGAAATGAATAAGAAAAACAAATTCTGTCTATTCGCTTTAACCCAGAATAACATTGTCAAGCATAATTAAAGATAAAGTAAGAAATATGTTGGATATTAACCTCCTAAGAGATCACGCACTTACGGTGCATTTAGACTCCTTTGATTGACACTTTGTTTCTGTAGGTTCTTTAACAAAACTCGTTTCAATGCTTTCTCTAGGGGGGAGGAGTGGTGTAGCGAACAGAAGTTTAAAAGAGTGCATCTTTTGGATATTGGCCTAAAAATAGATGCGCTACATCTAAATACATTCTAGTTGCAATAGAGTTATTGCTTTAGGTTATTTTTTATTTGGTGTGTTTTGAACATAATGATTAGATCTTAGCTCCTAGTTTTTGTAGGGCAGTGTCCAAAGTTTCTACTATTAAATAGATGAAAGTTTGTGAGCCACCAAACGTACGCCCAGAATTTAAACACAAGTTGTTATTGTACTATTATTTCAAAGTGAAATCTTATATTACATTGGATTAGTGTGTCATCTTTTCAAAAATCAAAAATAAATAAACAAATGATATCATCCAAAACTTGTTGAATATTTTTTCTTCCGAGTCTGTCCGATTTAGTCTATTTTTACATTTACAATTTGATAATACTTCAGCTGATCAGCTCTCATGAAAGCTTCTTTTTTTTTGTCTTCCCGTTAAAAGCTAGTTAGCCTCTTAAATTGTCAGCATTCCTATTCTCGAAATCTTTTCAATATGTCAACCTTTGTATGGTCAAGAATGAACTATATGATGTTGATATCTCCTAAACCAAATAGAAACAATACAAACAAAACAGCTAATTTAGATTTTAGAGTCCGCAATTTGTTTTGATGACTTAATGTCAACGTTTCTCAAACTGTGATTATAAATTCAAATTTGAATGTTATTGAAGTAAAATTGACGTTTTACCAAGAAAAAATATTAAGAGACTTCCTTTAAACTTGTAAGTAAAACCTTTTAGAATGTATTCAGCCTGCCAGAGAGGCGTCTACAACAAGAATGAATAAAGCCAATTGCATTTTTTGAAAGAAGACGTCTCCGCTAACGTGACTTTCTAAACCTTATCATGTCGTATAGGGTTCTGATGACGACCAAGGCTTTTCCCCATGATCTTTCGACCTTCTATGTACCTCGAATATCCATCGCATTTTTACCTTAGGTCAGTGAATATTGTTTACTTATTTAACCTGATTTGTCATGCGCATTAGTGTTCTCTAGATGCCAGGAGAATGCATTTCTGCAGCTGACAATTCAAGATAACGCTTGACGCCGGAGAAACACTGTCCTGTTTTGATTAGAACTGGAGTATTAAAGCATATATATTTTTTATGGTAACATAATCAACGAGTCTTAAACTCTGACAGGATCAGACTAACAAATAACAAGACCGAAACAATAGTGTAATAAAAGAGACTTTCTAAAGAAATAAAGTTTTATTTATGGTATAAATGTATGGTATTAATGTATAGTATTAATGTATGGTATTAATGTATAATATAAATGTATGGTATTAAATGACTTAGTCATAACGTTACAGTTCAAATAATTGGTTACAGCCAAACAGAAAACAAAAAAAACTTCAAGTATATAGATTTAGTCCACAAAAAAGTATAATCAAATACATTTACTTTTGTTTCTAGATCTGCAGTCTCTTGTCGCAGTGAATGTCTGGTCAGCTAGGTGTTTTAATAGAATCTATTTGCAGTCTCAAACTTTCTCTTGTCAGTGGTCAACTAGATATTCTGATATTTACCCCCCCCCCCTCCCCCTCAGTCGTCTCATGTCAATGTCCGTCCGGTCATCTAGAGGTTTATATATTTGCTGTCTCAGTCTTGTCCCCTGGCACTACGTATGTATGGTCAACTTGCTCATCGCTGATGTGCATACGAATTGTTCTTTGCTTGTAGCATTTCAAGAAATCATATTTAGCGGGAACCTTCTTCGACAAGAATACATAGTTGGTTGCCATGGAGACCACCACAATGGTCAGTGTACCTAAGAGCATGCAAAATGTCCTAAACGGGAAGAGCTGTACGTTGTTTTCAACATCGTAGTAAGGGAACCTGAGGGCGGCCGGGACGCCGAGGACAGGCTCCCCGCACAGCAGGCGGAGGATGAACGAAAGGAAGAATCCCGCCACACAGCCGTACGCGTTGCAGCTGGGCATCCAGAGGACGAGTGTGAGCTGAGGGAAAAGCGTGACGTACATGAGGTCCGAGCAGAGGACGTACAGGCCATAGATGGTTGTGGCAGAGATGGCGATGATAGTGCCCATCACCCCGACCACCACTACGCTGATCCGGAGCACCCAAACCAGCTCCCTCTCACTGGCCTGTAAAGAAAGAAAAACAAATGTGCATGTGGGTGAAATATAAGTGCAGACAAAGTGTCATGGGGGCTGGGGAGGGGGAATAAAAGCATAGAGTTATGAGTAATCTCATACATCAGTGGTTCTCAAACTTTTTTTTTTTGGACCCGGGGACCCCTATATGAAGTCAAAACGTGCTCACGGACCCCTAAGTGAAAAAGCTACATAAATGCACATTAAATCAGAAATCTAATTAGAGTGTTCATTGAAATTATAACTTTAGTTTTAAATGAAATTAAAAAAATGAATGACTTGGACGAATTGGTGAGATTGTATGAATACATTTATGTTCAGCTCAATGACTGAGTAGCAACCGCAAATCTCCACAAGCTACTAATTTCTAGCTGGTTTCTTTTATTTGTGATGAGGTTTATTACGGCAATGAATCCACTAGCGGCCTTAGGGCACTGCTACCTATGCGGCCGCAGTGGGCCCCGCACTCTCATAGGCCCCGCGCTTACTCTAGTTGAAAATTATTAAATTCAACCATTTTAACCTCTAGTATTATGGGTTCCCGCGGTCTCCTGATTTTCCAGGAGCTTCTGGAAATCTCCTGAAATTGCAAAGTGTACGAAAAGAGTCACGAAAATCTCCTGAAATTATTAAAATATCCTGAAAACTCATAAAAATGTCATGAAAAATAGACAAAATTGTCATTTTGGGGGTATCATTCAATATGGAAAACGCCAATCCTACTAGCGATTAAAAAAAAAGGCATTGTCAACTTTCATTTAATAAAAATAATAGGGCGAAATGTAACCAAAACATGAAGTTCCAATACTTAATTTACTTAATTTAGTCAATGGCATAAAAATAGAGATCTGAATCTATCTCGATCTCTTAAAAAAACAATCAAAAGCGATATTTTGCTAGTTGATAGTAAATCTAAAAGACAGACTAGGAGAGGTGGCGGTAGATTAATTCTCACTCCTTTTTAAAATTTTTGCTAATGATTGCATTTGGCACTAGTATAGGGGGTAGGGCGACTCGATGTAAGAATTTATAGCATATATAAATTATATTAGTGACAGTTTTTTTTTTAATTTTGTAATTTTTTAACTAAAATACAAAAAAAAAAGTATTCGTTTGTCCGATGGGCGGAGGGCGATTGTATGTATCGCCCCTCCCACCTGGTTCAACCCTTTTTCATTTTATATTTTCTAATGATGAAATTTGAGATTAGAGTGTGGTGCGACATAATATACAAATGGGTTCAAATATCACTATAAAGCTAATATTACATAGATTTTTTTTTCACAAACTATGATTTCTCCATAAAAATAGGAACCCCCCCCCCACTCAGATGGCTAGATTGGGGCGAGCAGAAGAAGCAATCGCCCCCCCCCCCACCCCACCAAATCGGCCAAGATACCAGAAGTGGAGCGACATAATATTAAAAATTTAATAGTAGGCTAATTCAACTAATTTTGTTCACAAACTATGATTTCTCGATAAAAGTAGGACACCCCCCCCACACACACACACTCACAGGGTTTAGGTGGCAAGGGCAGTAGATGTATCCCCCCCCCCCAACACCACCCAATCGGCCAACAGGGGAACAACATAATATAAAGATTGGTTAAAATATCAATAACAAGTTTTAATCATATTTAATTGATTCTGTTAGCAAGCTGTGATTTCTACTAATAAATTGGACCGCCCCTCCCACTCGAAAGTTTATGGTTGGTGGGGGAGTGATGCCATCGCCCCCTCCCCACCTGACCAAATCGGCCAACATACTAGAGGGGGGGGCGAAATAATCTAAAAATAGGTTGAAATATAAATAATTAGTATATATCATTAACATAAGTTATAAATTCGTATACAAATTGTGTGTTTTTTTTTTACTAAAATTCGTCCGTCCCCCCCCCTCCCCCGAAAGGGGGGTGGGTCGGCCGAGGGGGGGATCACCCCTACCGCCCCCCCCCCCCCCTGGATCCGCCAATGAATGAAGCCATATTGTAGAAACAAGAAGCCGGAAAGCAGTCAACAACTACTGTACAATGACAAATAATGTAAGATATAAAATTTGAATCAGTTTTTGTAACCAGACTTTGTAGTTTCCATTCTTGAATTTTGGTTTAAGTTCTTCGTTTGTGGATATTTCAATAAGGTATTCCTGTATTAACTATTAATATTGGTTCATCTGTGATTGGAATCGAAGTTTGTTCACGTGGCTCCATACCCAGTCGGGAAAATCCAAGTGAAGTATGTCTTCAACTCTTTGGTTAACGGTACGTAATAGACATAGTAAACAGTAGGGGCGAAATTAGTATTTTAAAAATGATCCGATAGGATAAATTGGCTTCTTGCAAAAAAGTTGTTTAAATTGTATACATTTTCCATCTTTCTTGCCATGTTTTATGCAGAAATGTATCTAAAGATAAAAATCGTTAAGAGAAAAAATATCATTTTGACCTTTGGCCTGATGATGTCAGAGTAAATGTTTTTAGTGAACACTGAACTTGTGGACAAAATGCATGAGTCTGCAGACGACATGACTGCCGCAGAAACGACACCAATGCCAATAATTCCGACAGGAAGTGGTGTCAAGTAACTTAACGCCAGAGGGAGGATGTAGATCCGTTGATCATCAGGAATAGGAATCGGTCCTTTGTAGTCGGTAGAGTTCCAGTCTGAAAAAAGCAGATACTAAGGTCTGAAAATAGCAGATACTAAGGTCTGAAAATAGCAGATACTAAGGATTTTATACGTGTATGTGACTGTATGAACATTTTATGTATCATTAGATATTGTCGTGTTCCAATAATATTTTAAAATGTAAATTGTATCTTTCAAAGAACTGGTATTGAACAAGTAACAAATGTATTTATTTCCTCCCTTTGTATTCACTATGTGCTAAAGATTCGTGTTAACACAAAAAGATAAAAATAGAGGGTTTTATAGTACAGTAGTCACTGTGGACACATAATTTGTACATGCAATATTTAACTAATTCACTAACCTATAGATTTTAAAACTCACGAAATGATAAGTTATCACTCATATAAAAGTAGGTCGACCTATATCATATAGCAGTGTATCACGATGGAGGAGAGAGAGAGTGAAAGAAAACACTTGAAGTCATGGTGGTTGGAAGATGGTAATAGCACTGTGCATCATAGGTCCACCTTGAATCGAGACCAGAGGAGAGAGAGTGAAAGAAAACACTTGAAGTCATGGTGGATGGAAGATGGTAATAGCACTGTGCATCATAAGTCCACCTTAATGGAAGATGGTAATAGCACTGTGCATCATAAGTCCACCTTAATGGAAGATGGTAATAGCACTGTGCATCATAAGTCCACCTTAATGGAAGATGGTAATAGCACTGTGCATCATAAGTCCACCTTAATGGAAGATGGTAATAGCACTGTGCTTCATAGGTCCACCTTGAATCGAGACCATTCGCTATAGAAGGCCTAACCACTGACCTGCGGGATCCTGTGGGCAGTGGAGACCAAAATCTCTTTGCCACCTCGTACAGACCTGGGACGTGGCAACACGTTATTGGTCTCCACTGCCCACAGGTTACAACGTTGTAGGTGAGTGTTCTATGACGTTTGGTCTCTCTTTAATACACAATACACTCGACGACGTCACACAGCATTGACTACACACGTAGGTGAGCAGAAGACATCTACACAAACACAGACCTGTTGCCTTGGCAGCGAGGCCCATCATGATCGGCGGGATCGCCAAAAACAGGCTGAAGAATCCGGAGAGAAAGGCTGACCACTTGGCGATGGAGACTGTCTTACATGCCAACGATCTTTGAAACAGAGACTGTCAACATGAAATGGAAGAAGATGTGAAAATAATGTAATGGTATTTATTTAATAGTCAAGCTCTAGAGGTAAGAATAGTGGAACTGATTCCGGGTTGTTATAATTTAGTTATCTTGTAGCTTCTAGGTCAGGTCGTTGAAGGGCATCACTAATTGTCATTGTAGTGTGCATAGGGAAATAAATTCTTCGTTGGCGGCAATCAATTCACTTTTTTAAAAGTCAGCAGCGAATGTTAGATATCCTTAGATTACAGTGAACCTTTCAAACATCAATATATTTTACTTAGTTTTAATTAAAGCAGTAATTAGATATACATCAAGATCTGGCAAAAAAATAAATAAATTAGGGCCTAAAATGTAATATGTAGGCTATTTTAACAAGAAAAGAATTTTAAAAAATTCAGTGTTACAATCTTCTACCCTGACCTCGCTGTTTTTAGACCTAAACATCTGAAACATTTTGCATCTTTAGAAAGACTAGAAAATAATGTACATCAATTGCTTCAGATAAATATGTTTGCCTTTTATTCTTCTATATAGGGCCAAATGATTCACAGTCATTTGGTAATTCTATAATTCTTAAAATCACTCGTTTTGTTCGTGAATTTCATCAAAGTATTCCCTACACTAGAAAGTACACCCTAGAAACTATTCAATAGCTCAACAGAAGAACAATGGGACGTGAGTCAAAACTGCTGGGTTTTATTTTTTTTTACAATTTATCTGATCCTTTGATAGACATTCTCTTCTCTCCCCTTCCTTTATCATGTCCTTCCTCCACTTTCAGCAGTGCAATGGAGGTTCGGGCAGCACTTCAAACAAGCAGAATAGTAAAATAGAAAATCTTTACATCATCTGCCCCGTGGAAAAACTTAACATCACCTGCCCAGTGGATCACATTACCCTATCTTCCCTGTGGATCAGCTTGACATAATGTGCCCCGTGGGAAAGCTTTACATCACCTGCCCCGTGGATCAGCTTTACCCTATCTTCCCCGTGGATAAGATTTACATAATCTGCTCCGTGGGAAAGCTTTACATCACCTGCCCCGTGGATCAGCTTTACACTATCTTCCCTGTGGATCAGCTTGACATCATCTGCTCCGTGGGAAAGCTTTACATCGCCTGCCCCGTGGATCAGCTTTACACTATCTTCCCAGTGGATCAGCTTGACATAATCTGCCCTGTGGGAAAGCTTTACATCACCTGCCCCGTGGATCAGCTTTACATAATCCTCCCCGTGCATACGTTCAAACATAAAATCAAATTTTCTTTTAAAATAATGTAGAAACTCCTCATATTAAAAAACAGTATTCTAATATGCTATTGTTAATTTTTAGCCTAGTGCCTCATAGAGCGTATGTATGTAGCTGTTTAAATGTATTATTGTCATATGCTATACTATTGCAAATATTGCTTCATTTAGGAACGCCTTCAGTTTCAGTTTTGAATGCTAGAATACATCCTAACTTCTCGGAGACTACACATGTTAAATACATTAACCTACATACTCAGTGAATACCTCGAGATTCAAGCACTCTTCAGCTGGTTGCCGTCATGAATGTTTCTACGTTTTCCTGATTTACCGTATAGACCAGTGTATCTATAACATGGGGCGTAACTTTGAAGTTGTTTCAACTATTCGTTTGACTTGAACAAATTGATTGAATTGGCTTCTGTCAGTTTCAGTAAGTCCAATAGTTATAGTAGGTCTCAACACAGACCCGCGACGACGCAACCTGTGGGCAATGTAGACCAAAAGCTGGTTGTCACCTTACAGGTCTGACGTCACGACCCTCCAGACGGTAAAATGTTTTTGTTTTTAAAGAAATATAGTGACCGCCCTGAAGTAAACTTATTTGTTAATCTCTTTAAAATTTTACCTTAATGCTCACGTAAACAAAGCGCCCCCCCCCTCGGACAAAGGCTTTGTAAACTTTGCGTTCCATGTGAAAATATGTGGATTACTGACAGTTAAATACTGCACTCGTTCTTTAATCTTTGGACTCAAAGACATTCGCCTTATTATTATTTCTTGAGGCGTTGAGTCTGCGATTATCCTTTAGGTGTTAAGATTGGAGTGAAGTGCTAAAGAAAGAAGGTCCTTACCTGCCAGGGTAAACCTCCCAAGACACATAACAGGAGCGTGTCAATGTAGCTCGCTATTGAGGAGGTCGGCACGGTGCCTAGCCAAGAGTTTTGTATCGTGCTCAAGTCTACAGCAGGATGGCTCAGGGAGAACGGAAAAGCAATGATCTGAAAGAATGGACGAAGACAATGTTTTAGTTGAAACATTAACAATCAAATAAATAGAACATGATTACTCAGACCATCACTGGACAGTTTGATCTGTCATCTTAGTTCAATGAATTTTCAGTGATATCGTGTGATCAGCACATTGAGAAGATGCAGGGTATATATTTTGAATGGCAATATGAGCAATGGGTATTTCTATATTAAAAAACAAGCAAAATATAAAAAAGTCCTTTTATAAAGCTTATCTAAAGGGTAAGAACTCTGCAATTAAATCTATATCTACCAATAATTTACAAGTTATTTCTCTTATTCGATATCAAACAAAATAATTAATTACCAATAATTAATTGACTAATTGAGTATTTTTGTTTATTGATTCATGTTTTTTTTTAGGTACAACAAATAATTGTTTAAAGTATCAACTTCAGAATGCGTGAGGGAGATATAGAGTTAATAATTAGTTAAGGGGACTAAACCCGACACATCTAGACATATTTGTGAATACTAAAGGATTAGTTTCCCTTGTTGGAATCAAATAAAATAATTAATTACCATTAATTAACTGACAAATTGGATCCATTTTATTTAATCTATTCATGTCTTGTCTATGCCAATGAATAATTGTGCGAAGTTTCAGCTTGACATGAGAATGGTTGTGGGAGAAATAATCTGTACACAATTTTTACCAGACAGACAGACAGACAGGGCCGGCCTTAGGCCACTGCAACCTATGCGGCTGCAGTGGGCCCCGCACTTTTGTAGGCCGCGCCGTGTAAATGATTAAATTAAACCATTTTAACTTATTATTAAAGGGTTACCGCGGCCTTCTGATTTTCAAGGAGCTCCTGGAAATCTCCTGAAATTGCAAATATACGAAAAAGTAATGAAAATTTTCTGAAATGATTAAAATCGTCTAAAAACTCATAAAAATGTCATGAAAAATAGACACAATTGTCATTTCGGGGTGCCATTCAATATGGAAAACGCCAATCCTACTCGCGATAAAAACAAATCCGGTTTTCTCAGCTTTCATCGAATAAAAATGTAACAATAAGGCGAATTTTAACCGAAATAGGAAGTTAATTTACTTTAATAGTCACTGGCATACAAATAAAGATCTAAATCTATCTCGACCTCTTGAAAAAAAATTAAAAGCGATTATTTTGCTAGACGATGGTAAATCTAAAAGGCAGATCTGAATGTTTATCGGCTTTTTGTTGGAAAACTACACTCTATTGTAGATGGCTCGTCAAGTTAATTTGACCGTGATTTTGTTCTTTGTAAAGTATAAATAAAATGCAAAGACGAATTTATATTCTGATACAAAACCTTAATTTTCACATATTATCCTTATCCCTACCCAGAAAGGGCCCCGCACAATGCGTTTCGCATAGGGCCCCGCAATCTGTAAGACCAGCTCTGCAGACAGACAGATGGAGTTGATATAAGCTTTGTAAAAATAGTACATAACGCGTTAACATTTCCTTATCATCTACTACAGCACCTGTATTGTGCATAGAGCTGCCGCATGTATCATTACTTAGCTCTCTGTGTGTGTGTGTTATAATCTCAAAGACATTCCTGCTCCGTGGGAAAGAAGAAGAGAAGCAGTGAGCAGTCGAAACAAGCGGTTCCCCTCACCTTCTTCATAGCCACCTAAATGGCACATGCACTTTTAACAGACTCAATGCATTGGAGGTTACTGGTTGCCTCAGTTTGCTGCATCCATTTACTGCCTTTTTACATTGGAGGCAGATCATTGTATAGGTGAAGCTTAATGTCAATGACCAAACGTCTTTACTTCTCCCAACATATGTCAGACAACCAACAATATACCCATTACAGTTAGGTGGACTCAGGGCCGCCACAGTATTCACCAGATTCGAAATTGATACCCTTCAGTTCCAAAGCGAAGTGCTTTACTACTTAGCCACCATACCCCAAATGAGAAAATGTACTACACCTGAAAGCATTGTTGACTCTCTCTCTCTCTCTCTCTCTCTCTCTCTCTCTCTATATATATATATATATATATATATATATATATATATATATATATATATATAATAATAATAATAATAATAATAATAATAATCTTTATTATCCGTAAGGAAATTTGTCTTACAATTTGTGCATTACACCAAACAAAAAACATTATAACTATAAGAAACCAAAGTGTACATTCACACCAGACTCACTCATAATTTACATGTGACAAAGTTTATACCAGATTGTTCTTATTTAATGATTTGATTGCCAGGGGAACAAAAGAGTGTTTGTGTCTGTTTGTCTTTGCTATCGGTGTCTTGTATCTCTTTTGTGATGGTAAAATCACAAAGTCCTGACACAAAGGGTGATTCTTTATTTCGAGGATCTTGTTAGCTTTTTTATAGATGTTTGTCTCAAACAACTGCCCAAATGGGGTTTGTTTTTTGCCAATGATTTTGCCAGCAGCATTTAGGATTCTATTAAGTTTATTTTTATTTTTAATGCTCAGATTGCCATACCAGGCAGTGATATTGAAACTTAAAATATTGCAGATGTGAGCGTGATAAAACATAGCCAAGGCCTTTTCGCTAACATTAAACGAGGACAGTTTTCTTAGTAGTCGTAATCTTTGCTGCCCTTTTTTGCTGATATAATCAGTATTTGCAGTAAAATTTAGTTTATTGTCTAGGATAGTACCAAGGTATATATATATATATAGAGAGAGAGAGTGAGAGATATATACACCTAAGATTATTTATAATGATATTAAATATATATATTTACAATAAACTATTGACTAATTTAGAGTTATGCAAATACAAAAAAAAGGTGCTATTACATGGTCTGAATAGTGAAATCACACATCTTTAGCGTTGTGTGAAAGAAACATCATATCAGAATAGCATTAGTTATATCCTGTTTGAATACTAATAGCACAGGTTGAGATTCACTGATTTGTGCATGTTGAGGCTGCTGCTCTATTGAAAATGAGTCGTATCCAGGATAATGAACTCCGACTGGGGTGAAGAAGTAGGCCTACTATTCCTACTATTACAGCTATGTAGATATCCGGGGAGTCAATGAAAGAACGTTTATTTTACCAGACTGGGTTAGGGTTAGACTTGCATCATGTTTTTAGGACAGTTTGGCTTGACTCCAGTAAACGATTGATCTCGGGTTCGAATCTTAGTGAAGACTGAGATTTCGAATTTCCAGATTTATAGGACGCCACTGACTCCACCAAACTCTAAAGGATACTTGACATTAGTTAATTAAAGTGAAGATGGTTGGTCATTGTGCTGGACACATTGTATCCTTGTTAACCGTCAGCCATAGAAACAGATGACCTTTACATCTTCTGCCATTTAGATTGCAAGATCTGTAAGAGTTTGCTTTAAAAAAAAAAGCTTTATTTGTGTAACATCCACACACGTGAAATAGATTGGCCATGGTACAAACCGGATATAGGATGACTTCTAATTTTAAGAAACTCGGATATAACAGAGTAGGATGACCACGATACCAAACGGATTTACGATTTCTTTCCACAAGAGAAATCGTTCGGATATTACATAACGGCCAAAGTTAGGATTAATTAATAAAGTCTTTTTGTAAAATTCGAAATTTCTTGTTACGTTACTCAACTGTGGGTTGAGTTTTGTTACGATGTTTTATAAAGGGGAAGAGGGGTCAAAAACGTGATTCTCTGTGTTACGTAATATCCATACGTTCCCAAAGCAGGGCGGCATCGTTACTTACCAAACCAACAGCGATGAAAATCAACTGCAGTACGTCTGTGTAGGCTACTGAGTACAGTCCACCAAATACTGTATAGATGACGGCCACAGCTGATGAAACCACAATGGACACAGTGGCGTCCAGGCTAAGTATAATAGAGATTGTGGCACCTAGAAGAATACATAATATTTCCACAAAAACAATTAGAACCAAATCCTGAAAATGTACATTTTAAACATAGCATTAACTATGTCATTGTTTATTAAATGCTTCTATAGTTTTTTAGATATTTACACACACACGCGCGTTTACATACATACATACAAAACGCACACACATACATACATATATGTAGGGATAATAAAGGTTATTATTATTATTATTATTATATATTATATATCGGTACTAGCTGTTTGGAGCTACAAGACAGCGAGCGAGTACCAACACTTACCCAGTGCAGCTAAAACAGCAGCTGTCCAGAAAAGGTCACCTAAGATTTGAGGAATAAAGAGAATGGCTCCGACCTTTTTCCCGTACTTGAGTTGAAATGGATCAAACATTGTGACGTAGTTCTCACTTCTCATCTTCGGGATATGACAGAAAGCCCCTACAACAACAAACAGCGTTCTCAATAGTCGAGCTCAATGCTTACATCGGGAATTCAACCAAAAGCACTTTAAGGAAACATTGGTACACAATCCACACTATTCTTTTTTAAAGGAGGCACTTAGAGTATTTTTAAATATGGGTGTTATGAGGAAAAACGGCTATTGAGTTTTGTGCTGTACACCTGTCTGTCTGTCTGTCGTGGATCTCAAATAATAGAAGCTCTACTGAAACTGCGGTATCACTATCGCCTGTACTGTGCTCAAACAAGAGATGCGTTTGTTATTCTGAAAGCAAGCTTTTTTGTGTTAGAAATTAATGACTTTTTTTTCATTCAGTTTTCATTATTATGTCCAGAAGTGTCGATGGTGACAAGCTCCCATCTGGTACGCGACGTTCTGAAGAAGCCGTTTCAACGCGCCATTGTTTTGACGCGTGTCGTTTGGGTGCAAGAAGTTCAGACGCTAATTTAAAAAAAATCATATTATATATATATATATATATATATAGATAAATACATACATACATAGCCTACATACATACATAGCCTACATACATACATAGCCTACATACATACATAGCCTACATACATACATACATACATACATAGCCTACATACATACATACATACATAGCCTACATACATACATACATACATACATAGCCTACATACATACATAGCCTACATACATAGCCTACATACATACATAGCCTACATACATACATACATACATACATAGCCTACATACATACATACATACATACATACATACATAGCCTACATACATACATAGCCTACATACATAGCCTACATACATACATAGCCTACATACATACATACATACATACATACATACATACATACATACATACATACATACATAGCCTACATACATACATACATACATACATAGCCTACATACATACATACATACATACATACATACATACATACATACATAGCCTACATACATACATAGCCTACATACATACATACATACATAGCCTACATACATACATACATACATACATACATAGCCTACATACATACATACATACATAGCCTACATACATACATACATACATACATAGCCTACATACATACATAGCCTACATACATACATACATACATACATAGCCTACATACATACATACATACATACATACATAGCCTACATACATACATAGCCTACATACATACATACATACATACATACATACATACATACATAGCCTACATACATACATACATACATACATACATAGCCTACATACATACATACTTACATACATACATACATACATACATACATACATACATACATAGCCTACATACATACATACATACATACATACATACATACATACATAGCCTACATACATACATAGCCTACATACATACATACATACATACATAGCCTAAATACATACATAGCCTATATACATACATACATACATACATAGCCTACATACATACATAGCCTACATACATACATAGCCTACATACATACATAGCCTACATACATACATAGCCTACATACATACATAGCCTACATACATACATACATACATAGCCTACATACATACATAGCCTACATACATACATAGCCTTCATACATACATAGCCTACATACATACATAGCCTACATACATACATACATACATACATAGCCTACATACATACATACATACATACATAGCCTACATACATACATACATAGCCTACATACATACATAGCCTACATACATAGCCTACATACATACATAGCCTACATACATACGAATTTAGGAAATTTAGGCACCGGATATTTAGGCACCGGATATTTAGGCACCGCGTATTTACAGATATTTAGGCACCGGATATTTAGGCACCCGGAAATTTAGGCACCCGGATAATTGGGCACCCGGAAATTTAGGCACCGGATAATTAGGCACTTTTTGACAAGGCGGAAAATTAGGCACCGGATAATTAGGCACTCTTTAATTAGCGACCTTAATTTTGAAAGTAGTTTTAAAATGTTAACGTATATGTTATCCTTGGGCTTTGGGCTATCGGTGACGTTATCAAAAAAATAGCAACTAGAACGATTCTAGCTAAAAAAAAAAGCTGACAAAATGGGGAAAATGACAATCATGACAATCATGAGAATGTGTGGAAAAAATGACTCATGAGTCATTATATAATATAGACATCAAAGCATTCAGGGGAGGGGAGGTAGAGATGATTCTCCGATCATTGCTTCCGTCCATCACCGACCCCTACGGTTGACTGGTGAGTTTTTTTTTTAAATTGATGATTATGCAAATTGTGTAAATATTTAGTTACTAATGTAAATACTTAGGATTAAAAAGTATTATAAAATATTTTTATTATGTCGGGGAGTGTTGGCGTTAAATATAATCGCAATCGCCCTCTGCTTGTGGGAAAGGGAGGGGTCGTACTCTTAAAATGGGATGGGCGGGGCGGGGGGGGGGACGCACACACTCTCACTTAAATGAGAGGATTTCTCGCAGGTAGATGTAAACTTAGTCGTAAAAGTTACGTAGTGAATCTGAAGGTTACACACTGGACTAAAGGGTATGGAAACACAAAGGTGTTCAAATGGAAGTCTGGGGATTATATTTTAGAGGCCTTCCAAAAACTTTGGTAGACACATTTCTGTTAAAACAATCATAATATTAATAACAGTAATAAAAATAATAATATATATGAGGGAAATGAAGATAGTAAAATTTCATTGGGCAGTGTTGAAAGTTAGGGAAACGAGTGTTTTTTGTTTTTGTTGTTTTTTTAATCATATGTGTGTGTGTGTGTGTGTTTAATAATGTGTGTATGAAACCTTTTTTTGTCGTTTTTTCATTCTAAAAAAAAAAATTGTATGTGGCACTGAACACAAAAGGAATGGGGGAATCATACCTACTGGAAAATTGTAATGAATATATTTGGTTTATGATAGAGAAGGTGGGGTTAAATTGGAACATCAACAATCTTCTATAAGCAGAATAAGTATTAATAAGAGACCAATATTCCAACAAAAAATGATATTTAAATTGTTAACTCATCTGTCTTCTCCATAAACTTTTTTTTTAATTTTCAAAACATTATATTTTATCGTAATTTCTAGCCGTTTTGCGATTTCCATTGCAATTTATATAAATATTATATGATTATATTACATAAATGTACATCTATATTCAATAAAAAGTTAATGACCACATTTGTAGGACGTAACACACCTCTACACTCCCACAATAGATCTTCCTAAAGGGGTTACCTATTAACACTATAAAAGAAGGAGTGTTGATAATAGATATTAATGGTATTATAAAATATGTATACTACTTTAGTTAATCAACATATTTAATTCCTATAAGTAACGCGCGCAAATCCACATTGCTCATTTCCATTCCCACTATAAGAAGACAATTTTCTCCAGACTTCCATTTTAGCAGTTATGTTCAATGCTGTACCCTGCCCTGAATCCTGTGAGGTCTATATTTTATAATGACTTTTAATCCGGAGTCATTTTTTCCACACATTCTCACGATTGTCATTTTTTTCCTCGTTTTGTCAGTTTTTCTTTTATATCATGAAAATTCAGTAAGAATCGTTCTAGTTGCTATTTTTTTGATAACGTCACCAATAGCCCATAGCCTAAGGATAACATATACGTTAAAATTTTAAAACTACTTTCAAAATTAAGGTCGCTAATTAAAGAGTGCCTAATTATCCGGTGCCTAATTTTCCGCCTTGTCAAAAAGTACCTAATTATCCGGTGCCTAAATTTCCGGGTGCCTAATTATCCGGGTGCCTAAATTTCCGGGTGCCAAAATATCCGGTGCCTAATTATCCGGTGCCTAATTATCCGGTGCCTAAATTTCCAGATACCCATACATACATACATACATACATAGCCTACATACATACATACATACATACATACATACATACATAGCCTACATACATACATAGCCTACATACATACATACATACATAGCCTACATACATACATACATACATACATACATAGCCTACATACATACATACATACATACATACATACATAGCCTACATACATACATAGCCTATATACATACATACATACATAGCCTACATACATACATACATACATACATACATACATACATAGCCTACATACATACATAGATAGCCTACATACATACATACATACATAGCCTACATACATACATACATACATACATAGCCTACATACATACATAGCCTACATACATACATACATACATACATACATACATAGCCTACATACATACATACATACATAGCCTACATACATACATAGCCTACATACATAGCCTACATACATACATAGCCTACATACATACATACATACATACATAGCCTACATACATACATACATACATACATACATACATACATAGCCTACATACATACATACATAGCCTACATACATACATACATACATAGCCTACATACATACATACATACATACATACATACATAGCCTACATACATACATAGCCTATATACATACATACATACATACATACATACATACATACATACATACATACATACATACATACATAGCCTACATACATACATAGCCTACATACATACATACATACATAAATACATACATACATACATAGCCTACATACATACATAGCCTACATACATACATACATACATAGCCTACATACATACATACATACATGCATACATACATACATACATACATACATACATACATAGCCTACATACATACATACATACATACATACATACATACATACATAGCCTACATACATACATACATACATACATACATACATACATACATACATACATACATACATACATAGTCTACATACATACATACATACATACATACATACATACATACATACATACATAGCCTACATACATACATAGCCTACATACATACATACATACATACATACATACATACATACATACATAGCCTACATACATACATAGCCTACATACATACATACATACATACATACATAGCCTACATACATACATAGCCTACATACATACATAGCCTACATACATACATAGCCTACATACATACATAGCCTACATACATACATAGCCTACATACATACATAGCCTACATACATACATAGCCTACATACATGCGATATACATTCTACCCCCCCCTCCCTTCCCCCTAAAAACAAAGTCGTAAAACAGGTTTTGAAAAAAAAAAAAGGTCAGAAAAGGTTTTGATGACTTTATGAATAAATATCCCGAACTAATTATATAGGTAATGTCACGATTTGTTTTGTACAGTAGTATCGTCTCCCCAAATTGCATGACGTGTGAGGTCAGAGGTGCCTCTATGACTTTCTTTGAGTACACTGAAGAAGCACAGTGTGTTGAAGGCTTTCAAACCCAGTTCACTCAAACAAGTAATCCAACAATGAACAAACAATAAAATAGAAATCCCTTGTACAATTCCAATAATCACTTGACTAACATAGAGTATTATGGTAAATAAGTAAAGTACAGCGGAGCACTGGCGGATCCAGGGGGGGGGGGAGCGGTAGGGGCGTAAAGAAATCACACAATTTGTATATGAATTTATTAGTTATGTTAATAATATATACTAATTATTTATATTTCAACCTATTTTAGATTATTTCGCCCCCCCCCTCTAGTATGTTGGCCGATTTGGTGGGATGGGGAGGTGGCGATGGCATCAATCACACCCCCCCCCAACCATAAACTTTCGAGTGGGGGGGGCAGTCCAATTTATTTGTAGAAATCACAGTTGTTATTGATATTTTAATCAATCTTTATATTACGTCGTTCCCCTGTTAGCCGAAGGGGGGGGGGCGAATACTTCTACTGCCCTTCCCCCCTAAACACTTTGAGTGGAGTGGCGGTCCTACTTTTATGAGAAAATCATAGTTTGTGATCAAAATTAGTTGAATTTATAATTTTTATATTATGTCGCTACACTTCTGGTATCTTGGCCGATTCGTTGAGGGGGGGGGGGAGCGATTGCATCTACTGCCCTCCCCACTCTAGCCTTCTGAGTCGGGGGGGGGGCTATTTTCATTGAGAAATTATAGTTTTTGAACAAAATTAGTTGAATATCTATATAATATAAGCTACAAATGGATATGTAAACTCATTTGTATATTATGTCGCACACACACTCTGATCTCAAATTTTATCATTAGTAAATATAAAATGAAAAAGTGTTGTACCAGGTGGCAGGGGCGATACATGCAATCGCCTTCCGCCGATCGGACAAACCTATACTTTTTTCCTCTTTGTATTTTAGTTAAGAAATTACAATTTTTTTTAAAAAATCTGTCACTAATATAATTTATATATGCTATAAAATAAATTCTTATAACCCTATTCTTTAATGCAAAATGCAATCAATAGCAGAAATTATAAAAAGGAGCGAGGATTAATAGTTTTCACTCTATCGCCCTCTCCCCTTTCCAGACGAAAACTTGACATTTTAAAAACAAAATAGTCAAATATGGCGACAGAGTTGATGTAATTGCACATGAATTTATCTGAGTTATTTTAAGAAAGACTTTCTTTTGGAAAATTTAGAATTCATACGAAATTTTTCATTATAAGAGTAACAATTGAGATTTGTTCTGAACCCTAATATTATTTTCCTAGTTTCCTTTTTCCAACCTTTACTCATACTGATATTTTTCTATTGTATAACAAATTTTGAGACTATAGTTCACAATATACGCTTGAATCCTAAAAATGCCAAAAAAATTCGTAGAATCTAATCGGTCCACTTTATTTCTCCTCCCACTTCCGAATTTTTTTTTTTCAGAACTATAGTAGTAGTAGTACCTACTGTATCAAAACAAAGTTACAAACATGCCTATTGAACAAAATTTATCACTTACGAGTGAGTATTTTTAAAAAATATTATTTTTCGAATATTTTTTTTTCGGCGGCGATCCTCAATGTCTTAATCTAAATGTGTGGGGTATCTTATCTTTTCAAGGATCAAATCGATTGTATTTGCAATGTAGTAAGGGCCTGTAATTTCATATTAGAATATTTTTCAAGTAAAACATTTTCAAAAGGTCCTTTTTCAATAGGATGAATAATGAGCTGTAGATGTCAGGAGAATACGTCGGGGCTTCAACATATATATATATATATATATATATATATATATATATATATATATATATATATATATATATATATATATATATAATACTGTACACGGGTTTATACTTAGGGTTAGGATTTTGAAAAAAATCGCCCCCCTCCCCCACTCCAAAGTTCTGGATCCGCTAATACCGTGGAGGTGTACATAATTTCTAAATATCCATCAAAGAAAACTGCACACTGAACAATCTCAGAAGAGTCCATTATGTAGTAGCATACAAAGAAAACATTTCTGGATTATTTATGTTTTTGTTAGTCTTCTAGTCAAGTTTCTTAAACTTCTACCATGACCTTCGATCTAGTTCTAAATAGTTCTAAATTAAGTTTTGTTTCAGTATTTCTTCAAGTTCTTTTGGGATGATTCAATCTAGCAATAAACAACTTTTTCCCCCTTTTACATACACAGAAAGCGACCCAACAACCTGGTCAGCCCTTTTCACAGGCTTAAAGAAATATAAAGAAACATATATGTCATGATCTATAGGCATATGTGTTTGTTTTTTTAGTTCAACGACCACTTTAGTTTTCCGAATTGTAAAGTTCTTTAAAAAACAACAACTGAGTATGCATAGTGCATATATATTGTTATAACTAACACTTGAATTAGAGTTAAAAAGCATTTCAGGCTCATTTGTGAGGAAACAGTGTTAAATTACTTCTAGAAACTAAATCTAGAGAACCAAATATACACTCGCCACGTTTATAAACCAAATAGACACTCGCCAAGTTTATAAACCAAATAGACACTCGCCACGTTTATAAACCAAATACACACTCGCCAAGTTTATAAACCAAATAGACACTCGCCACGTTTATAAACCAAATACTCATTCGCCACGTTTATAAACCAAATAGACACTCGCCAAGTTTATAAACCAAATAGACACTCGCCAAGTTTATAAACCAAATAGACACTCGCCAAGTTTATAAACCAAATAGACACTAGCCAAGTTTATAAACCGAATAGACACTCGCTAAGTTTATAAACCAAAATAGACCCTCGCCAAGTTTATAAACCAAATAGACACTCGCCAAGTTTATAAACCAAATAGACACTCGCCAAGTTTATAAACCAAATAGACACTCGCTAAGTTTATAAACCAAATAGACACTAGCCAAGTTTATAAACCAAATAGACACTAGCTAAGTTTATAAACCAACGAGACACTCGCTAAGTTTATAAACCAAATAGACACTAGCCAAGTTTATAAACCAAATAGACACTCGCCAAGTTTATAAACCAAATAGACACTCGCCAAGTTTATAAAGCTAATAGACACTAGCCAAGTTTATAAACCGAATAGACACTCGCTAAGTTTATAAACCAAAATAGACCCTCGCCAAGTTTATAAACCAAATAGACACTCGCTAAGTTTATAAACCAAATAGACACTCGCCAAGTTTAAAAACCAAATAGACACTCGCCAAGTTTATAAACAAATAGACACTCGCCAAGTTTATAAACCAAATAGACACTAGCCAAGTTTATAAACCAAAAAGACACTAACCAAGTTTATAAACCAAATAGACACTCGCCAAGTTTATAAACCAAATAGACACTAACCAAGTTTATAAACCAAATAGACACTCGCCAAGTTTATAAACCAAATAGACACTCGCCAAGTTTATAAACAAATAGACACTCGCCAAGTTTATAAACCAAATAGACACTCGCCAAGTTTATAAACCAAATAGACACTATCCAAGTTTATAAACCAAATAGACACTCGCCAAGTTTATAAACCAAATAGACACTAACCAAATTTTTTAAACCAAATAGACACTAGCTAAGTTTATAAACTAAATAGACACTAACCCAGTTTATAAACCAAATAGACACTCGCCAGGTTTATAAACCGAATAGACACTAACCAAGTTTATAAACCAAATAGTAACTCGCTAAGTTTATAATCCAAATAGACACTCGCCAAGTTTATAAACCAAATAGACACTCGCTAAGTTTATAAACCAAATAGACACTCGCCAAGTTTATAAACCAAATAGACACTAGCCAAGTTTATAAACCAAATAGACACTCGCCAAGTTTATAAACCAAATAGACACTCGCCAAGTTTATAAACAAATAGACACTCGCCAAGTTTATAAACCAAATAGACACTCGCCAAGTTTATAAACCAAATAGACACTAGCCAAGTTTATAAACCAAATAGACACTCGCCAAGTTTATAAACCAAATAGACACTAACCAAATTTTTTAAACCAAATAGACACTAGCTAAGTTTATAAACTAAATAGACACTAATCAAGTTTATAAACCAAATAGACACTCGCTAAGTTTATAAACCAAATAGATACTCGCTAAGTTTATAAACCAAATAGACACTCGCCAAGTTTATAAACCAAATAGACACTCGCCAAGTTTATAAACCAAATAGACACTCGCCAAGTTTATAAACCAAATAGACACTAGCCAAGTTTATAAACCAAATAGACACTCGCCAAGTTTATAAACCGAATAGACACTAGCCAAAATTATAAACAAATAGACACTCGCCAAGTTTATAAACCAAATAGACACTCGCCAAGTTTATAAACCAAATAGACACTAGCCAAGTTTATAAACCAAATAGACACTAGCCAAGTTTATAAACAAATAGACACTAGCCAAGTTTATAAACCAAATAGACACTCGCCAAGTTTATAAACCGAATAGACACTAGCCAAAATTATAAACAAATAGACACTCGCCAAGTTTATAAACCAAATAGACACTCGCCAAGTTTATAAACCAAATAGACACTAGCCAAGTTTATAAACCAAATAGACACTCGCCAAGTTTATAAACCAAATAGACACTAACCAAATTTTTAAAACCAAATAGACACTAGCTAAGTTTATAAACCAAATAGACACTAACCAAGTTTATAAACCAAATAGACACTCGCTAAGTTTATAAACCAAAATAGACCCTCGCCAAGTTTATAAACCAAATAGACACTCGCTAAGTTTATAAACCAAATAGACACTCGCCAAGTTTAAAAACCAAATAGACACTCGCCAAGTTTATAAACAAATAGACACTCGCCAAGTTTATAAACCAAATAGACACTAGCCAAGTTTATAAACCAAAAAGACACTAACCAAGTTTATAAACCAAATAGACACTCGCCAAGTTTATAAACCAAATAGACACTAACCAAGTTTATAAACCAAATAGACACTCGCCAAGTTTATAAACCAAATAGACACTCGCCAAGTTTATAAACAAATAGACACTCGCCAAGTTTATAAACCAAATAGACACTCGCCAAGTTTATAAACCAAATAGACACTATCCAAGTTTATAAACCAAATAGACACTCGCCAAGTTTATAAACCAAATAGACACTAACCAAATTTTTTAAACCAAATAGACACTGACTAAGTTTATAAACTAAATAGACACTAACCCAGTTTATAAACCAAATAGACACTCGCCAGGTTTATAAACCGAATAGACACTAACCAAGTTTATAAACCAAATAGTAACTCGCTAAGTTTATAATCCAAATAGACACTCGCCAAGTTTATAAACCAAATAGACACTCGCTAAGTTTATAAACCAAATAGACACTCGCCAAGTTTATAAACCAAATAGACACTAGCCAAGTTTATAAACCAAATAGACACTCGCCAAGTTTATAAACCAAATAGACACTCGCCAAGTTTATAAACAAATAGACACTCGCCAAGTTTATAAACCAAATAGACACTCGCCAAGTTTATAAACCAAATAGACACTAGCCAAGTTTATAAACCAAATAGACACTCGCCAAGTTTATAAACCAAATAGACACTAACCAAATTTTTTAAACCAAATAGACACTAGCTAAGTTTATAAACTAAATAGACACTAATCAAGTTTATAAACCAAATAGACACTCGCTAAGTTTATAAACCAAATAGATACTCGCTAAGTTTATAAACCAAATAGACACTCGCCAAGTTTATAAACCAAATAGACACTCGCCAAGTTTATAAACCAAATAGACACTCGCCAAGTTTATAAACCAAATAGACACTAGCCAAGTTTATAAACCAAATAGACACTCGCCAAGTTTATAAACCGAATAGACACTAGCCAAAATTATAAACAAATAGACACTCGCCAAGTTTATAAACCAAATAGACACTCGCCAAGTTTATAAACCAAATAGACACTAGCCAAGTTTATAAACCAAATAGACACTAGCCAAGTTTATAAACAAATAGACACTAGCCAAGTTTATAAACCAAATAGACACTCGCCAAGTTTATAAACCGAATAGACACTAGCCAAAATTATAAACAAATAGACACTCGCCAAGTTTATAAACCAAATAGACACTCGCCAAGTTTATAAACCAAATAGACACTAGCCAAGTTTATAAACCAAATAGACACTCGCCAAGTTTATAAACCAAATAGACACTAACCAAATTTTTAAAACCAAATAGACACTAGCTAAGTTTATAAACCAAATAGACACTAACCAAGTTTATAAACCAAATAGACACTCGCCAATTTTATAAACCAAATAGACACTAGCTAAGTTTATAAACTAAATAGACACTAATCAAGTTTATAAACCAAATAGACACTCGCTAAGTTTATAAACCAAATAGATACTCGCTAAGTTTATAAACCAAATAGACACTCGCCAAGTTTATAAACCAAATAGACACTCGCCAAGTTTATAAACCAAATAGACACTCGCCAAGTTTATAAACCAAATAGACACTAGCCAAGTTTATAAACCAAATAGACACTCGCCAAGTTTATAAACCGAATAGACACTAGCCAAAATTATAAACAAATAGACACTCGCTAAGTTTATAAACCAAATAGACACTCGCCAAGTTTAAAAACCAAATAGACACTCGCCAAGTTTATAAACAAATAGACACTCGCCAAGTTTATAAACCAAATAGACACTAGCCAAGTTTATAAACCAAAAAGACACTAACCAAGTTTATAAACCAAATAGACACTCGCCAAGTTTATAAACCAAATAGACACTAACCAAGTTTATAAACCAAATAGACACTCGCCAAGTTTATAAACCAAATAGACACTCGCCAAGTTTATAAACAAATAGACACTCGCCAAGTTTATAAACCAAATAGACACTCGCCAAGTTTATAAACCAAATAGACACTATCCAAGTTTATAAACCAAATAGACACTCGCCAAGTTTATAAACCAAATAGACACTAACCAAATTTTTTAAACCAAATAGACACTAGCTAAGTTTATAAACTAAATAGACACTAACCCAGTTTATAAACCAAATAGACACTCGCCAGGTTTATAAACCGAATAGACACTAACCAAGTTTATAAACCAAATAGTAACTCGCTAAGTTTATAATCCAAATAGACACTCGCCAAGTTTATAAACCAAATAGACACTCGCTAAGTTTATAAACCAAATAGACACTCGCCAAGTTTATAAACCAAATAGACACTAGCCAAGTTTATAAACCAAATAGACACTCGCCAAGTTTATAAACCAAATAGACACTCGCCAAGTTTATAAACAAATAGACACTCGCCAAGTTTATAAACCAAATAGACACTCGCCAAGTTTATAAACCAAATAGACACTAGCCAAGTTTATAAACCAAATAGACACTCGCCAAGTTTATAAACCAAATAGACACTAACCAAATTTTTTAAACCAAATAGACACTAGCTAAGTTTATAAACTAAATAGACACTAATCAAGTTTATAAACCAAATAGACACTCGCTAAGTTTATAAACCAAATAGATACTCGCTAAGTTTATAAACCAAATAGACACTCGCCAAGTTTATAAACCAAATAGACACTCGCCAAGTTTATAAACCAAATAGACACTCGCCAAGTTTATAAACCAAATAGACACTAGCCAAGTTTATAAACCAAATAGACACTCGCCAAGTTTATAAACCGAATAGACACTAGCCAAAATTATAAACAAATAGACACTCGCCAAGTTTATAAACCAAATAGACACTCGCCAAGTTTATAAACCAAATAGACACTAGCCAAGTTTATAAACCAAATAGACACTAGCCAAGTTTATAAACAAATAGACACTAGCCAAGTTTATAAACCAAATAGACACTCGCCAAGTTTATAAACCGAATAGACACTAGCCAAAATTATAAACAAATAGACACTCGCCAAGTTTATAAACCAAATAGACACTCGCCAAGTTTATAAACCAAATAGACACTAGCCAAGTTTATAAACCAAATAGACACTCGCCAAGTTTATAAACCAAATAGACACTCGCCAAGTTTATAAACCAAATAGACACTAACCAAATTTTTAAAACCAAATAGACACTAGCTAAGTTTATAAACCAAATAGACACTAACCAAGTTTATAAACCAAATAGACACTCGCCAATTTTATAAACCAAATAGACACTAGCTAAGTTTATAAACTAAATAGACACTAATCAAGTTTATAAACCAAATAGACACTCGCTAAGTTTATAAACCAAATAGATACTCGCTAAGTTTATAAACCAAATAGACACTCGCCAAGTTTATAAACCAAATAGACACTCGCCAAGTTTATAAACCAAATAGACACTCGCCAAGTTTATAAACCAAATAGACACTAGCCAAGTTTATAAACCAAATAGACACTCGCCAAGTTTATAAACCGAATAGACACTAGCCAAAATTATAAACAAATAGACACTCGCCAAGTTTATAAACCAAATAGACACTCGCCAAGTTTATAAACCAAATAGACACTAGCCAAGTTTATAAACCAAATAGACACTAGCCAAGTTTATAAACAAATAGACACTAGCCAAGTTTATAAACCAAATAGACACTCGCCAAGTTTATAAACCGAATAGACACTAGCCAAAATTATAAACAAATAGACACTCGCCAAGTTTATAAACCAAATAGACACTCGCCAAGTTTATAAACCAAATAGACACTAGCCAAGTTTATAAACCAAATAGACACTCGCCAAGTTTATAAACCAAATAGACACTAACCAAATTTTTAAAACCAAATAGACACTAGCTAAGTTTATAAACCAAATAGACACTAACCAAGTTTATAAACCAAATAGACACTCGCCAATTTTATAAACCAAATAGACACTCGCCAAGTTTATAAACCAAATAGACACTAACCAAGTTTATAAACCAAATAGACACTCGCCAAGTTTATAAACCAAATAGACACTCGCTAAATTTATAAACCAAATAGACACTCGCTAAGTTTATAAACCAAATAGATACTCGCTAAGTTTATAAACCAAATAGACACTCGCCAAGTTTATAAACCAAATAGACACTCGCCAAGTTTATAAACCAAATAGACACTCGCTAAATTTATAAACCAAATAGACACTAGCCAAGTTTATAAACCAAATAGACACTAGCCAAGATTATAAACCAAATAGACACTCGCTAAGTTTATAAACGAAATAGACACTAGTCACGTTTATAAACCAAATAGACACTCGCTAAGTTTATAAACCAAATAGACACTAGCCAAGTTTATAAACCGAATAGACACTCGCCAAGTTTATAAACCAAATAGACTCTCGCCAAGTTTATAAACCAAATAGACACTAGCCAAGTTTATAAACCAAATAAACACTCGCCAAGTTTATAAACCAAATAGACACTCGCCAAGTTTATAAACCAAATAGATAATCGCCAAGTTTATAAACCAAATAGACACTAACCAAGTTTATAAACCAAATAGACGCTAGCCAAGTTTTAAACCAAATAGACACTCGCTAAGTTTATAAACCAAATAGACACTCGCCAAGTTTATAAACCAAATAGACACTCGCCAAGTTTATAAACCAAATAGACACTAACCAAGTTTTTAAATCAAATAGACACTCGCCAAGTTTATAAACCATGGAGACCCTCGCCAAGTTTATAAACCAAATAGACACTCGCTAAGTTTATAAACCAAATAGACACTCGCCAAGTTTATAAACCAAATAGACACTAGCCAAGTTTATAAACCAAATAGACACTCGCCAAGTTTATAAACCAAATAGACACTCGCTAAGTTTATAAACCAAATAGACACTAACCAAGTTTATAAACCAAATAGACACTCGCCAGGTTTATAAACCGAATAGACACTAACCAAGTTTATAAACCAAATAGTAACTCGCCAAGTTTATAATCCAAATAGACACTCGCCAAGTTTATAAACCAAATAGACACTCGCTAAGTTTATAAACCAAATAGACACTCGCCAAGTTTATAAACCAAATAGACACTAGCCAAGTTTATAAACCAAATAGACACTCGCCAAGTTTATAAACCAAATAGACACTCGCCAAGTTTATAAACAAATAGACACTCGCCAAGTTTATAAACCAAATAGACACTCGCCAAGTTTATAAACCAAATAGACACTAGCCAAGTTTATAAACCAAATAGACACTCGCCAAGTTTATAAACCAAATAGACACTAGCCAAGTTTATAAACCAAATAGACACTCGTCAAGTTTATAAACCAAATAGACACTAGCTAAGTTTATAAACCAAATAGACACTAACCAAGTTTATAAACCAAATAGACACTCGCCAATTTTATAAACCAAATAGACACTCGCCAAGTTTATAAACCAAATAGACACTAACCAAGTTTATAAACCAAATAGACACTCGCCAAGTTTATAAACCAAATAGACACTCGCTAAGTTTATAAACCAAATAGACACTCGCTAAGTTTATAAACCAAATAGATACTCGCTAAGTTTATAAACCAAATAGACACTCGCCAAGTTTATAAACCAAATAGACACTCGCCAAGTTTATAAACCAAATAGACACTCGCCAAGTTTATAATCCAAATAGACACTCGCCAAGTTTATAAATAAATAGACACTAACCAAATTTTTTAAACCAAATAGACACTAGCTAAGTTTATAAACTAAATAGACACTAATCAAGTTTATAAACCAAATAGACACTCGCTAAGTTTATAAACCAAATAGATACTCGCTAAGTTTATAAACCAAATAGACACTCGCCAAGTTTATAAACCAAATAGACACTCGCCAAGTTTATAAACCAAATAGACACTCGCCAAGTTTATAAACCAAATAGACACTAGCCAAGTTTATAAACCAAATAGACACTCGCCAAGTTTATAAACCGAATAGACACTAGCCAAAATTATAAACAAATAGACACTCGCCAAGTTTATAAACCAAATAGACACTCGCCAAGTTTATAAACCAAATAGACACTAGCCAAGTTTATAAACCAAATAGACACTAGCCAAGTTTATAAACAAATAGACACTCGCCAAGTTTATAAACCAAATAGACACTCGCCAAGTTTATAAACCGAATAGACACTAGCCAAAATTATAAACAAATAGACACTCGCCAAGTTTATAAACCAAATAGACACTCGCCAAGTTTATAAACCAAATAGACACTAGCCAAGTTTATAAACCAAATAGACACTCGCCAAGTTTATAAACCAAATAGACACTAACCAAATTTTTAAAACCAAATAGACACTAGCTAAGTTTATAAACCAAATAGACACTAACCAAGTTTATAAACCAAATAGACACTCACCAATTTTATAAACCAAATAGACACTCGCCAAGTTTATAAACCAAATAGACACTAACCAAGTTTATAAACCAAATAGACACTCGCCAAGTTTATAAACCAAATAGACACTCGCTAAGTTTATAAACCAAATAGACACTCGCTAAGTTTATAAACCAAATAGATACTCGCTAAGTTTATAAACCAAATAGACACTCGCCAGGTTTATAAACCAAATAGACACTCGCCAAGTTTATAAACCAAATAGACACTAGCCAAGTTTATAAACCAAATAGACACTCGCCAAGTTTATAAACCAAATAGACACTCGCCAAGTTTATAAACAAATAGACACTCGCCAAGTTTATAAACCAAATAGACACTCGCCAAGTTTATAAACCAAATAGACACTAGCCAAGTTTATAAACCAAATAGACACTCGCCAAGTTTATAAACCAAATAGACACTAACCAAATTTTTTAAACCAAATAGACACTAGCTAAGTTTATAAACTAAATAGACACTAATCAAGTTTATAAACCAAATAGACACTCGCTAAGTTTATAAACCAAATAGATACTCGCTAAGTTTATAAACCAAATAGACACTCGCCAAGTTTATAAACCAAATAGACACTCGCCAAGTTTATAAACCAAATAGACACTCGCCAAGTTTATAAACCAAATAGACACTAGCCAAGTTTATAAACCAAATAGACACTCGCCAAGTTTATAAACCGAATAGACACTAGCCAAAATTATAAACAAATAGACACTCGCCAAGTTTATAAACCAAATAGACACTCGCCAAGTTTATAAACCAAATAGACACTAGCCAAGTTTATAAACCAAATAGACACTAGCCAAGTTTATAAACAAATAGACACTAGCCAAGTTTATAAACCAAATAGACACTCGCCAAGTTTATAAACCGAATAGACACTAGCCAAAATTATAAACAAATAGACACTCGCCAAGTTTATAAACCAAATAGACACTCGCCAAGTTTATAAACCAAATAGACACTAGCCAAGTTTATAAACCAAATAGACACTCGCCAAGTTTATAAACCAAATAGACACTAACCAAATTTTTAAAACCAAATAGACACTAGCTAAGTTTATAAACCAAATAGACACTAACCAAGTTTATAAACCAAATAGACACTCGCCAATTTTATAAACCAAATAGACACTAGCTAAGTTTATAAACTAAATAGACACTAATCAAGTTTATAAACCAAATAGACACTCGCTAAGTTTATAAACCAAATAGATACTCGCTAAGTTTATAAACCAAATAGACACTCGCCAAGTTTATAAACCAAATAGACACTCGCCAAGTTTATAAACCAAATAGACACTCGCCAAGTTTATAAACCAAATAGACACTAGCCAAGTTTATAAACCAAATAGACACTCGCCAAGTTTATAAACCGAATAGACACTAGCCAAAATTATAAACAAATAGACACTCGCCAAGTTTATAAACCAAATAGACACTCGCCAAGTTTATAAACCAAATAGACACTAGCCAAGTTTATAAACCAAATAGACACTAGCCAAGTTTATAAACAAATAGACACTAGCCAAGTTTATAAACCAAATAGACACTCGCCAAGTTTATAAACCGAATAGACACTAGCCAAAATTATAAACAAATAGACACTCGCCAAGTTTATAAACCAAATAGACACTCGCCAAGTTTATAAACCAAATAGACACTAGCCAAGTTTATAAACCAAATAGACACTCGCCAAGTTTATAAACCAAATAGACACTAACCAAATTTTTAAAACCAAATAGACACTAGCTAAGTTTATAAACCAAATAGACACTAACCAAGTTTATAAACCAAATAGACACTCGCCAATTTTATAAACCAAATAGACACTCGCCAAGTTTATAAACCAAATAGACACTAACCAAGTTTATAAACCAAATAGACACTCGCCAAGTTTATAAACCAAATAGACACTCGCTAAATTTATAAACCAAATAGACACTCGCTAAGTTTATAAACCAAATAGATACTCGCTAAGTTTATAAACCAAATAGACACTCGCCAAGTTTATAAACCAAATAGACACTCGCCAAGTTTATAAACCAAATAGACACTCGCTAAATTTATAAACCAAATAGACACTAGCCAAGTTTATAAACCAAATAGACACTAGCCAAGATTATAAACCAAATAGACACTCGCTAAGTTTATAAACGAAATAGACACTAGCCACGTTTATAAACCAAATAGACACTCGCTAAGTTTATAAACCAAATAGACACTAGCCAAGTTTATAAACCGAATAGACACTCGCCAAGTTTATAAACCAAATAGACTCTCGCCAAGTTTATAAACCAAATAGACACTAGCCAAGTTTATAAACCAAATAAACACTCGCCAAGTTTATAAACCAAATAGACACTCGCCAAGTTTATAAACCAAATAGATAATCGCCAAGTTTATAAACCAAATAGACACTAACCAAGTTTATAAACCAAATAGACGCTAGCCAAGTTTTAAACCAAATAGACACTCGCTAAGTTTATAAACCAAATAGACACTCGCCAAGTTTATAAACCAAATAGACACTCGCCAAGTTTATAAACCAAATAGACACTAACCAAGTTTTTAAATCAAATAGACACTCGCCAAGTTTATAAACCATGGAGACCCTCGCCAAGTTTATAAACCAAATAGACACTCGCTAAGTTTATAAACCAAATAGACACTCGCCAAGTTTATAAACCAAATAGACACTAGCCAAGTTTATAAACCAAATAGACACTCGCCAAGTTTATAAACCAAATAGACACTCGCTAAGTTTATAAACCAAATAGACACTAACCAAGTTTATAAACCAAATAGACACTCGCCAGGTTTATAAACCGAATAGACACTAACCAAGTTTATAAACCAAATAGTAACTCGCCAAGTTTATAATCCAAATAGACACTCGCCAAGTTTATAAACCAAATAGACACTCGCTAAGTTTATAAACCAAATAGACACTCGCCAAGTTTATAAACCAAATAGACACTAGCCAAGTTTATAAACCAAATAGACACTCGCCAAGTTTATAAACCAAATAGACACTCGCCAAGTTTATAAACAAATAGACACTCGCCAAGTTTATAAACCAAATAGACACTCGCCAAGTTTATAAACCAAATAGACACTAGCCAAGTTTATAAACCAAATAGACACTCGCCAAGTTTATAAACCAAATAGACACTAGCCAAGTTTATAAACCAAATAGACACTCGTCAAGTTTATAAACCAAATAGACACTAGCTAAGTTTATAAACCAAATAGACACTAACCAAGTTTATAAACCAAATAGACACTCGCCAATTTTATAAACCAAATAGACACTCGCCAAGTTTATAAACCAAATAGACACTAACCAAGTTTATAAACCAAATAGACACTCGCCAAGTTTATAAACCAAATAGACACTCGCTAAGTTTATAAACCAAATAGACACTCGCTAAGTTTATAAACCAAATAGATACTCGCTAAGTTTATAAACCAAATAGACACTCGCCAAGTTTATAAACCAAATAGACACTCGCCAAGTTTATAAACCAAATAGACACTCGCCAAGTTTATAATCCAAATAGACACTCGCCAAGTTTATAAATAAATAGACACTAACCAAATTTTTTAAACCAAATAGACACTAGCTAAGTTTATAAACTAAATAGACACTAATCAAGTTTATAAACCAAATAGACACTCGCTAAGTTTATAAACCAAATAGATACTCGCTAAGTTTATAAACCAAATAGACACTCGCCAAGTTTATAAACCAAATAGACACTCGCCAAGTTTATAAACCAAATAGACACTCGCCAAGTTTATAAACCAAATAGACACTAGCCAAGTTTATAAACCAAATAGACACTCGCCAAGTTTATAAACCGAATAGACACTAGCCAAAATTATAAACAAATAGACACTCGCCAAGTTTATAAACCAAATAGACACTCGCCAAGTTTATAAACCAAATAGACACTAGCCAAGTTTATAAACCAAATAGACACTAGCCAAGTTTATAAACAAATAGACACTAGCCAAGTTTATAAACCAAATAGACACTCGCCAAGTTTATAAACCGAATAGACACTAGCCAAAATTATAAACAAATAGACACTCGCCAAGTTTATAAACCAAATAGACACTCGCCAAGTTTATAAACCAAATAGACACTAGCCAAGTTTATAAACCAAATAGACACTCGCCAAGTTTATAAACCAAATAGACACTAACCAAATTTTTAAAACCAAATAGACACTAGCTAAGTTTATAAACCAAATAGACACTAACCAAGTTTATAAACCAAATAGACACTCGCCAATTTTATAAACCAAATAGACACTAGCTAAGTTTATAAACTAAATAGACACTAATCAAGTTTATAAACCAAATAGACACTCGCTAAGTTTATAAACCAAATAGATACTCGCTAAGTTTATAAACCAAATAGACACTCGCCAAGTTTATAAACCAAATAGACACTCGCCAAGTTTATAAACCAAATAGACACTCGCCAAGTTTATAAACCAAATAGACACTAGCCAAGTTTATAAACCAAATAGACACTCGCCAAGTTTATAAACCGAATAGACACTAGCCAAAATTATAAACAAATAGACACTCGCCAAGTTTATAAACCAAATAGACACTCGCCAAGTTTATAAACCAAATAGACACTAGCCAAGTTTATAAACCAAATAGACACTAGCCAAGTTTATAAACAAATAGACACTAGCCAAGTTTATAAACCAAATAGACACTCGCCAAGTTTATAAACCGAATAGACACTAGCCAAAATTATAAACAAATAGACACTCGCCAAGTTTATAAACCAAATAGACACTCGCCAAGTTTATAAACCAAATAGACACTAGCCAAGTTTATAAACCAAATAGACACTCGCCAAGTTTATAAACCAAATAGACACTAACCAAATTTTTAAAACCAAATAGACACTAGCTAAGTTTATAAACCAAATAGACACTAACCAAGTTTATAAACCAAATAGACACTCGCCAATTTTATAAACCAAATAGACACTCGCCAAGTTTATAAACCAAATAGACACTAACCAAGTTTATAAACCAAATAGACACTCGCCAAGTTTATAAACCAAATAGACACTCGCTAAATTTATAAACCAAATAGACACTCGCTAAGTTTATAAACCAAATAGATACTCGCTAAGTTTATAAACCAAATAGACACTCGCCAAGTTTATAAACCAAATAGACACTCGCCAAGTTTATAAACCAAATAGACACTCGCTAAATTTATAAACCAAATAGACACTAGCCAAGTTTATAAACCAAATAGACACTAGCCAAGATTATAAACCAAATAGACACTCGCTAAGTTTATAAACGAAATAGACACTAGCCACGTTTATAAACCAAATAGACACTCGCTAAGTTTATAAACCAAATAGACACTAGCCAAGTTTATAAACCGAATAGACACTCGCCAAGTTTATAAACCAAATAGACTCTCGCCAAGTTTATAAACCAAATAGACACTAGCCAAGTTTATAAACCAAATAAACACTCGCCAAGTTTATAAACCAAATAGACACTCGCCAAGTTTATAAACCAAATAGATAATCGCCAAGTTTATAAACCAAATAGACACTAACCAAGTTTATAAACCAAATAGACGCTAGCCAAGTTTTAAACCAAATAGACACTCGCTAAGTTTATAAACCAAATAGACACTCGCCAAGTTTATAAACCAAATAGACACTCGCCAAGTTTATAAACCAAATAGACACTAACCAAGTTTTTAAATCAAATAGACACTCGCCAAGTTTATAAACCATGGAGACCCTCGCCAAGTTTATAAACCAAATAGACACTCGCTAAGTTTATAAACCAAATAGACACTCGCCAAGTTTATAAACCAAATAGACACTAGCCAAGTTTATAAACCAAATAGACACTCGCCAAGTTTATAAACCAAATAGACACTCGCTAAGTTTATAAACCAAATAGACACTAACCAAGTTTATAAACCAAATAGACACTCGCCAGGTTTATAAACCGAATAGACACTAACCAAGTTTATAAACCAAATAGTAACTCGCCAAGTTTATAATCCAAATAGACACTCGCCAAGTTTATAAACCAAATAGACACTCGCTAAGTTTATAAACCAAATAGACACTCGCCAAGTTTATAAACCAAATAGACACTAGCCAAGTTTATAAACCAAATAGACACTCGCCAAGTTTATAAACCAAATAGACACTCGCCAAGTTTATAAACAAATAGACACTCGCCAAGTTTATAAACCAAATAGACACTCGCCAAGTTTATAAACCAAATAGACACTAGCCAAGTTTATAAACCAAATAGACACTCGCCAAGTTTATAAACCAAATAGACACTAGCCAAGTTTATAAACCAAATAGACACTCGTCAAGTTTATAAACCAAATAGACACTAGCTAAGTTTATAAACCAAATAGACACTAACCAAGTTTATAAACCAAATAGACACTCGCCAATTTTATAAACCAAATAGACACTCGCCAAGTTTATAAACCAAATAGACACTAACCAAGTTTATAAACCAAATAGACACTCGCCAAGTTTATAAACCAAATAGACACTCGCTAAGTTTATAAACCAAATAGACACTCGCTAAGTTTATAAACCAAATAGATACTCGCTAAGTTTATAAACCAAATAGACACTCGCCAAGTTTATAAACCAAATAGACACTCGCCAAGTTTATAAACCAAATAGACACTCGCCAAGTTTATAATCCAAATAGACACTCGCCAAGTTTATAAATAAATAGACACTAACCAAATTTTTTAAACCAAATAGACACTAGCTAAGTTTATAAACTAAATAGACACTAATCAAGTTTATAAACCAAATAGACACTCGCTAAGTTTATAAACCAAATAGATACTCGCTAAGTTTATAAACCAAATAGACACTCGCCAAGTTTATAAACCAAATAGACACTCGCCAAGTTTATAAACCAAATAGACACTCGCCAAGTTTATAAACCAAATAGACACTAGCCAAGTTTATAAACCAAATAGACACTCGCCAAGTTTATAAACCGAATAGACACTAGCCAAAATTATAAACAAATAGACACTCGCCAAGTTTATAAACCAAATAGACACTCGCCAAGTTTATAAACCAAATAGACACTAGCCAAGTTTATAAACCAAATAGACACTAGCCAAGTTTATAAACAAATAGACACTCGCCAAGTTTATAAACCAAATAGACACTCGCCAAGTTTATAAACCGAATAGACACTAGCCAAAATTATAAACAAATAGACACTCGCCAAGTTTATAAACCAAATAGACACTCGCCAAGTTTATAAACCAAATAGACACTAGCCAAGTTTATAAACCAAATAGACACTCGCCAAGTTTATAAACCAAATAGACACTAACCAAATTTTTAAAACCAAATAGACACTAGCTAATTTTATAAACCAAATAGACACTAACCAAGTTTATAAACCAAATAGACACTCGCCAATTTTATAAACCAAATAGACACTCGCCAAGTTTATAAACCAAATAGACACTAACCAAGTTTATAAACCAAATAGACACTCGCCAAGTTTATAAACCAAATAGACACTCGCTAAGTTTATAAACCAAATAGACACTCGCTAAGTTTATAAACCAAATAGATACTCGCTAAGTTTATAAACCAAATAGACACTCGCCAAGTTTATAAACCAAATAGACACTCGCCAAGTTTATAAACCAAATAGACACTCGCTAAATTTATAAACCAAATAGACACTAGCCAAGTTTATAAACCAAATAGACACTAGCCAAGATTATAAACCAAATAGACACTCGCTAAGTTTATAAACGAAATAGACACTAGCCACGTTTATAAACCAAATAGACACTCGCTAAGTTTATAAACCAAATAGACACTAGCCAAGTTTATAAACCGAATAGACACTCGCCAAGTTTATAAACCAAATAGACTCTCGCCAAGTTTATAAACCAAATAGACACTAGCCAAGTTTATAAACCAAATAAACACTCGCCAAGTTTATAAACCAAATAGACACTCGCCAAGTTTATAAACCAAATAGATAATCGCCAAGTTTATAAACCAAATAGACACTAACCAAGTTTATAAACCAAATAGACGCTAGCCAAGTTTTAAACCAAATAGACACTCGCTAAGTTTATAAACCAAATAGACACTCGCCAAGTTTATAAACCAAATAGACACTCGCCAAGTTTATAAACCAAATAGACACTAACCAAGTTTTTAAATCAAATAGACACTCGCCAAGTTTATAAACCAAATAGACCCTCGCCAAGTTTATAAACCAAATAGACACTCGCTAAGTTTATAAACCAAATAGACACTCGCCAAGTTTATAAACCAAATAGACACTAGCCAAGTTTATAAACCAAATAGACACTCGCCAAGTTTATAAACCAAATAGACACTCGCTAAGTTTATAAACCAAATAGACACTAACCAAGTTTATAAACCAAATAGACACTCGCCAGGTTTATAAACCGAATAGACACTAACCAAGTTTATAAACCAAATAGTAACTCGCCAAGTTTATAATTCAAATAGACACTCGCCAAGTTTATAAACCAAATAGACACTCGCTAAGTTTATAAACCAAATAGACACTCGCCAAGTTTATAAACCAAATAGACACTAGCCAAGTTTATAAACCAAATAGACACTCGCCAAGTTTATAAACCAAATAGACACTCGCCAAGTTTATAAACAAATAGACACTCGCCAAGTTTATAAACCAAATAGACACTCGCCAAGTTTATAAACCAAATAGACACTAGCCAAGTTTATAAACCAAATAGACACTCGCCAAGTTTATAAACCAAATAGACACTAACCAAATTTTTTAAACCAAATAGACACTAGCTAAGTTTATAAACTAAATAGACACTAACCAAGTTTATAAACCAAATAGACACTCGCCAAGTTTATAAACCAAATAGACACTCGCCAAGTTTATAAACCAAATAGACACTAACCAAGTTTATAAACCAAATAGAAACTCGCCAAGTTTATAAACCAAATAGACACTCGCCAAGTTTATAATCCAAATAGACACTCGCCAAGTTTATAAACCAAATAGACACTCGCCAAGTTTATAAACCAAATAGACACTCGCCAAGTTTATAAACCAAATAGACACTCGCCAAGTTTATAAACCAAATAGACACTAGCCAAGTTTATAAACCAAATAGACACTCGCCAAGTTTATAAACCAAATAGACACTAACCAAATTTTTTAAACCAAATAGACACTAGCTAAGTTTATAAACCAAATAGACACTAACCAAGTTTATAAACCAAATAGACACTCGCCAATTTTATAAACCAAATAGACACTCGCCAAGTTTATAAACCAAATAGACACTAACCAAGTTTATAAACCAAATAGACACTCGCCAAGTTTATAAACCAAATAGACACTCGCTAAGTTTATAAACCAAATAGACACTCGCTAAGTTTATAAACCAAATAGACACTCGCCAAGTTTATAAACCAAATAGACACTCGCCAAGTTTATAAACCAAATAGACACTCGCCAAGTTTATAATCCAAATAGACACTCGCCAAGTTTATAAACCAAATAGACACTAACCAAGTTTATAAACCAAATAGACACTCGCCAAGTTTATAAACCAAATAGACACTCGCCAAGTTTATAAACCAAATAGACACTCGCCAAGTTTATAATCCAAATAGACACTCGCCAAGTTTATAAACCAAATAGACACTAACCAAGTTTATAAACCAAATAGACACTCGTCAAGTTTATAAACCAAATAGACACTCGCCAAGTTTATAAACCAAATAGACACTCGCCAAGTTTATAAACCAAATAGACACTCGCCAAGTTTATAAACCAAATAGACACTCGCCAAGTTTATAAACCAAATAGACACTAACCAAGTTTATAAACCAAATAGACACTCGCCAAGTTTATAAACCAAATAGACACTCGCCAAGTTTATAAACCAAATAGACACTCGCCAAGTTTATAAACCAAATAGACACTAGCCAAGTTTATAAACCGAATAGACACTCGCTAAGTTTATAAACCAAATAGACACTCGCTAAGTTTATAAACCAAATAGACACTAGCCAAGTTTATAAACCGAATAGACACTCGCTAAGTTTATAAACCGAATAGACACTAGCCAAGTTTATAAACCAAATAGACACTAACCAAGTTTATAAAAAGTATTTGCCGTTCTGTTGTTGTTTTACCTACAATAAGTGACAAGCAATATCCAATAGGGGCTTGGGTCCATACCAGGCCACTATAAGCAGCACTTTCTGCCGATCCATTGATATAACCTCCACCAACCAACGTGGCTGTAAACAAAATGTAACAGGAAATTGAAGTATAAGTTAACATGGTAAATACATACATAAATAAATAAATAATTATGTCTTATTAAAATAGATACACACAGTTTTTTTTACTTTTGACAGCAAAGACACACACACACCCAGACACGTAAACACACACACATACACAACCTCTTACCTGTAACAGTAAAGGCAGAAACACACCAAGACAAGTAAACACACACACAAACACACACTCTCTTACCTGTAACAGTAAAGACAGACACACATTCAGACAGTAAACAAACACACACCCATACATAATCTCTTACCTGTAACAGTAAAGACAAACACACACCCATACACGTAAACACACACACATACATAATCTCTCACCTGTAACAGTATAGACAGACACACATCCAGACAGTAAACAAACACACACACAATCTCTTACCTGTAACAGTAAAGACAGACACACATCCAGACAGTAAACACACACATACACAATCTCTAACCTGTAACAGTAAAGACAAACACACCCATACACGTAAACACACACACATACATAATCTCTTACTTGTAACAGTAAAGACATACACACACCAGACACGTAAACACACAAACACACATACACAATTTCTTACCTGTTACAGTAAATACAGACAGACACACACACACATTCTCTTACCTGTAACAGTAAAGACAGACACAAATCCAGACACGTAAACACAGACACACATACATAATCTCTTACCTGTAACAGTATAGACAGACACAATTCCAGACAGTAAACACGCACACATATACAATCTCTTACCTGTAACAGTAAAGACAGACACACACCCAGACACGTAAACACACACACATACACAATCTCTTACCTGTAACATTAAATACACACACACACACACCTAGACACGTAAACACAGACTCACATACAAAGTCTCTTATCTGTAACAGTAAAGACAGACACACATCCAGTCAGTAAACACACACACACATACACAATTTCTTACCTGTAACAGTAAAGACAGACAGACAAACACACACATACACAATCTCTTACCTGTAACAGTAAAGACATACACACACCAGAAATGTAAACACACATACACAATTTTTTTACCTGTTACAGTAAAAACAGACAGACAGACACACACACATATACATTCTCTTACCTGCAACAGGAAAGACAGACACACACCCAGACACGTAAACACAGACACACATACACAATCTCTTACCTGTAACAGTAAAGCAGACACATATCCAGACAGTAAACACACACATACATATATAATCTCTTACCTTTAACAGTAAAGACAGACACACAGACACACATACACAATGTCTTACCTGTAACAGTAAAGACAGACACAAAAAGATTTAAACTTCTATCAGCTACCAGCAATGCATTTTTGGAACTGTTCTTAGAAGTTTTTCGGCCGGCTATCACTCCAAGGATCAGAATGGCCACATAGAAGAGAGCCACGGACACAATGCCTGGTATATTGACGGACATGACAAGTAGAGGATCCACTGGCCGAACAGTTTTTCGATTAGTCTGAAATAATAGAACGTGTTCCAAGTTACAGTTTATTTGCAAAGTCGCTTAAAGACAAATTGAAAATACAACATTGTGATCAATAGCTTGGGCTTTGTTTACCATTTACATAGACATGTTTTTTTTTAAACTAGCCTTCTGAACAAACATATAAAGAAGTTAAACAGCTTTTTTACGAAGCTTATATCGATTCACTCTGTCTGTCTGGTAAATAGTTTGAGCATGTTATATTTTCCACACCTAATCTCGGATTTAACTGAAATTATTTCTTTTACCTGACAACACAATAATCGAACAATGGAAAGAAATTGTACTTGACTGATGTGGTGGTATACGTTGAATTAGTTCCCTTTAAACAGTTTAGAAAGAAATAGATGGCCGGCTTAAAGTTTGAAAACTAGCAGTGGATTACTATAAACCATTCTATTTTCATAAGCACAGCCCTGGCACAGTGGTTGGTGTCATTAATTGAGGTTAGAGAGAAATAAATGGCCGCTTTAAAGTTTGAAACTAGATATAGATAACTATAAAACATTCCATTTTCATAAGCACACCTCTGGCACAGTGGTTAGCGTGTTGGCTTGAGGAGGCTTATATTAGCTTGAGCCATCGAGTTCGAAGTCAGATCGTTCCAATTTAAAAAAGAAAATTAATGTAACCGAGTTTGCGTGTATGTGTGTTGATATGGTGACGGTGGGAAGAGGTTAGCGATTGGTTGTGAATGATGCAATATAGGCGGCGTTGTCTTCTTTTGGTGTTAGTTAGGGGAGACAACTCCAGAACGTGAGACTGAAAGGCTGTGTTATTGTAGTGAGTTAGATTTTGTTAAAAACAATTTGTACTTAAGTCTACTACATCTATTTCATTTATCACAGCTTCATTTTGTCTATATTATACATAAAGTTCTATATAGTGTTCACAAAAGGAAGTTATTTGAAGTTGTATTAGTTAAGATATATAACGCCTAGAACGGTTTAGTTGTGTATAAGTATATATTCACAGTAGAACACCAATGGTAATAACAATACATGCATTTAAAAAGCGATCATGGTAACCTTTATAATACATCTACTTTTTTTCTCCACACACTCCTTTACCAACTGGTCCAGAGAAGTGATAAGATCATAGAGTATTGAGAAAGCTAAAAGCATGAAATTGCGCAAAGCTAAAACAATTGGTACAGATATTTCTAATCGCACAAATTTATTATTGCTAGTCTAGATCAATTTCAAATTTAATTGCATGACCGATTCAAACTAATTGATACAACTACGTTTAATTTAAGCTTTTTTTTTTTTTAATGTATTTTAAATATTTTTCTTGTTTAGAATCAGATCAAATTAAAAAAAAAATTTTCTTAATTTAAAAATTTACTTAACAATAGGAGTCACTATCATTGTTAACACACACACACACACAAACTCAAAGGTTTAATGACCCAGTGAAATAGTACGAAACATTTAGGGAAATTCTTAAAGACACAGATTTAATCCAATAAAGAAACGAAACACAATAAAAATTTCACCACAAAAAAGATCAAGCGTACTAAAAGAATGCTAAGTACTGAATATCATAGTTGACTTGTGTCCAGAAGTTGACTTGTGTCCAGTGTCCAGAAGTACATCAATAATTTCACTGAACTAAGAAACGATATTCACTATCCCCCCTCCCCTAAAAAAATCACTTTCTACCAAGTTCAATTTCTCTCTAAATTCTATTCTGACAACTCTCTCCCCTCCCCCAGCCACATGTCATGACATTTAGCAGACATTCAGTCCTGACATTTTCAAACCACACTTTCCAATTGTGTCTATTTTGGCAAACTTCAACAAGAGCTTTCAACCAAAATGTACATCTATACATAAAACATACAGACGTTTTAAATGTCATCATTTGATTTACTTTCTCTTATCTTTTGCAAGTGGGCCCCACAATGACCTGCTGACCAAAATCAGAAAACGCAAACTTAGTTGTATGGCCAAATGACCTTCCTGCATAGAACAGTACCAGGGAAAAGAAGAGAGTCAGAGAAAGCGATGGGAAGACATCACAGAATGGATTGTCAAAGAAAGAAATTCTAGTCAAGGGGAAGGACATAGGAAATGGAGAAAGACGGTAGACAGATCAAAAGTGGTGCTCCAACGGTCCAACAGACTTAGAAATACATGAAGCTAGTGAAGTGAATCTTTTGCAACCTCCTTGAGAAGAAGTGTGGAATACAGGAATAGGTAGATATCCGGAGAAGAACTAATTGGCCTGAAATGTGTAGATGTGCCAAGTGTATGTATGATTCTATGGTGACGTTGGAAAGATGTTAGCGATTGGTTGAGAATGATGAAAGATAAACGGCATTGTCGTCAGCGACAGGACAGACAACTCCAGATTGTCAAAGTGAAAAGACGTGTTTTTGTAGTTAGATTGTGTTCAAAATACCATTTTTATATTATGACTAAAGTCTACTACACTTATTATATTATGACTAAAGTCTACTACATTTATTTATTTCATCTCAAGTTAAAATGTGTCTATATATTAATAAAAGTTGTATCTAGTTCTGTTTTGTTACTCAAGGTATTTCAAGTTTTATAAGTTAAAATAAAATATGCCTACAGCGGTTTCATTGTCTGCTCGCAGTTTGGTGCTACAAGTAAACGACTGCCAACGTCACCAAGTCACTGTATGTTATACTTATTTTTACCTATCTTTTCCCCCGACCACTGTTTGGAGTAGAACTGGCAAGTACTAACCAGAAGGTCATGTTTGAATCCAACTTTATATTATCCAGTTGTGTTAAAGTGCACTGGCGATTGCGTATGGTATTATTGTTGAGTTTGTATAGCAAGGCTTAAGTTATTTGCCTCCCCCCCCCCATCCGAAGCACCCTGAATTGTTCGGTATTCCAAGACTCTTAGCATAGTTCTAGAAGCTCCAAGGCTTTTAAATTATGAGTTCCATGACCCTTAACATATTTTTAGAATTTCCCTCTTTGGAACCCTCACTTGCTCGTCTGTGAGAAGCAATGCTAAATGAATCATTTTTTTTTCGCCTTTACTATTATGTAGAGATCCCCCCCCCCCCCCCATATTACAAACAATATTCATTTTTTTTTTAATCAACCTCATTGCTACAAAACTATGTAAAAAAAAAAAAAACTAAATTGAATATGTTCTATTTCAATCTCTAGAAGACACCGATATCTCAATAGCAAAGCTAAACGCTGGTACTCACCACTGCTGTTATTCCGAGTAGATTCACAACAGTTATGCAACTATCCACATGACAAAGTTAATGTTCGGCTACAGGCTAGAATTTCAGCGCTTATGGGATAACTCATTTACGACTTCTGCACACAATTTACGTGAAAATAGGCGGGCGTAATGTAATGGAGAAAACATTATTTTAGAAGCACTCCCCTGCTCGCGTGTGTGTGTGTGCTCCACAATAATGCGTGTGTGTGTTAGTAGAGTTCGCATTCATCTGACTCCCAGTGCACAGCTAAGAGGAGGCATCATTTTAACTCCTTATCTCCCCCTTCCATTAAATGAAGGACCACAAATCAGCTGTTGCCAAATAAATACAATGTATGAGTTAGTTTACACTATTAAGTTTTCTAATTAATCCTGTCCATGTATTTACACTCCCACCGGAAGCTTACATTTCTACAGACGGCGAATGGCCTACTTTCATTTTTATCATGGTTATTTGAAGACTCAATATCTTTGCAGTACGCTAAAATTTCAACTCACTTAAATCGAAGCGACATCAAGCAATGGCCCCGTCAAAGTTCACTAAGAGTTTAATGTTGTTTTTTAGAATGAAAAAAAAAACCCACAACCTTTTTATTCCAATATCTTTTTAAATTTTAATTCCTAATTCTTTCAAATTAAATTTTAATTTAAAAAAAAAATTGTTCCATTTATCTTATTTTGTGTTGTTGTTTTGTTACTTGAAATAAAGAAGAGCTTCGATTCCAAGAGAGAGAATCGAGAATGGATTCTGATCATAGACATTTATTCTGATATTTCAGTAAGGGCCTAACAATTTATAAAATGCGCTTTCTGTGTCACACACACACCTACACGTAAATTCAGACACACACACACACCAACTCAAACACACACACACACACTAATTTCCGCTGCAGACTTTCAAAAGAAAATTTGGTGTCATTCCGGCCGTTGTTCCCAGCGCAGTGGTGAGATTTAAATGTCAAGCCCACACTAGCATTCAACACTTAGCATGACACGCTCTATGATCCTGCAATCCTAGCCCAGAAATGAGTCTCACGGAAATGTTTGACTTTAGCCCCCATTCAGTGATGCTCAAACTATGAAGTCACTACACTCGACCATTTTGTTGTTGTTGTTGTTGGGATGTGAGCCATGACAAAAAGTCGGAAATTGTTGTGCTTCTCAAGCGTGAAGCTGTGAGTCTCGGAGTCTCAAGATTTAAAGCAAGAAGAGTGGCTAAGGCGAATGAGCGCCGAACCAACAAAAAGCTGAGAGAAGAATCAGGCCTATCTACAACTGACCTAACCCACCCATGCCACGTATGCGGCCGGCTTTTTAATTAAAGCGAGGATTAGACTTTACAGCCATCTTTTAGTCCATAGGAAATGAGAAATGTGCTCAATTTCAACCACGAAGGAGGAACTATAGATACAGGCTCCTAATCACTGAGTACCGCAACTATTTTTTTTACAAATATATATATATATAAGTATAGCAATGACACAACATCTTACAGAGCAGCTCCTTCTTCCCTATTGCCATTAGGGCATTTAATGGGTTGCTTGAATCAGCCAGAAATAACAGAGTTAAGTCTCTAATTAACATGAATCAGTAGATTAACATTGTTACGCGTAGGTCGTAATTCTCTTTTGAATAAACCTTTTTAATTTATAAAATAAAGCAGATGTTAGAATTTACTTAAAAGAAAAGTAAAGTTCCACTTTCAGACCTTGCGATCTATAGGGCGGATGACGTAAAGGTCATCTGTTTTTGTGACCCACGGTTAACGAGGGTGTCATGTGGCTAGCATAACGACCAACCACCTTTACTTTCCCCTAACTAAAGCTTTAGAACACTATAAAATGGCAGTTTTGAAGCAGCGACGATAATTGTTTTGGTTCATCACAAGAGACAGATACATTTGAGTTAAAAGTCCAGGCCTTTGGAAAGTTGGGAACCACTCATCTAGAGTATTTTGTATACCAGAAATACGAACCACTATGACGGGTCTATACATTGAAGCACGTCCTGAGCAGCAAGTCATGAATGTATGTCTGAACTTTGGATACTATGGATCATGGCGTACTTTCTGTCAGAGGCAATAGAACTAAAACGTTACCTGCCTAGAAAAGCAACTTCAGCAAGCACCTTTGATTTCTAGTTCACTGAGAATAAGATCCAAGAATAGAGTTTCAATTGTGATCTTGACACGTTTTAATTAACATTTTCCACGTTCAAAGTACACGGGAACTTTAAACAAAAGAGTAACTCGAAGTATCAACATTAAAGTAAACTTCCAAGCTGATGTTGTTACTTTGAACTGAATATAGAAAGCCGCGCAACATACTGGCCAGATTTACTCGTGTACCGTACTTGTAGTTACATCGGTTGTGACCAGAGACATGGACATTGATATTTTACGCTGTGCACTTTTCCGCTATTTACCTATAAGTGAATGGGCTGCAAGACTTGTGTTTATTATAGACTTAGCTGAAATCACTATTTATTTGACCAACAAGCTACACTTCTCTCTCTCCTCTCTCTATCTCTCTGTCTCACTTCTCACTATCTCTTTGTCTCTCCTCTCTCTCCTCTCCCACCATCTCTCAGTCTCTCTTCTCACTCTCTCTCTCCTTTTTCTCTCTCCTTTCTCTCTCTCTCCTTTCTCTCTCTCTCTCTCTCTCTCTCTCACTTCTCACTATCTCTCTCTCACTTTCCACTATCTCTCTCTCCTTTCTCTCTCTCACTTCTCACTCTCTCTCTCACTTCTCACTATCTATCTCTTTCTCCTTTCTCTCTCACTTCTCACTATATATATATATATATATATCTCATTTTTCTTTCTCACTCACTTCTTACTATTTCTCTGTCTCCGCTCTCCCTTTTCACTCTCTGTTTCTCCTCTCACTTCTCACTTGGTGATGGTAAGGTTTATTGGGCCTCTATGTAGGTGATGGTAAGGTTTATTGGGCCTCTATGTAGGTGATGGTAAGGTTTATTGGGCCTCTATGTAGGTGATGGTAAGGTTTATTGGGCCTCTATGTAGGTGATGGTAAGGTTTATTGGGCCTCTATGTAGGTGATGGTAAGGTTTATTGGGCCTCTATGTAGGTGATGGTAAGGTTTGCTGGGCCTCTATGTTAGTATACGACTATAGGTGATGGTAAGGTTTGCTGGACCTCTTTGTAGGTGATGGTAAGGTTTGCTGGGCCTCTATGTAGGTGATGGTAAGGTTTGCTGGGCCTCTATGTAGGTGATGGTAAGGTTTGCTGGGCCTCTATGTAGGTGATGGTAAGGCTTGCTGGGCCTCTATGTAGGTGATGGTAAGGTTTGATGGGCCTCTATGTAGGTGATGGTAAGGTTTGCTGAGCCTCTATGTAGGTGCTGGTAAGGCTTGCTGGGCCTCTATGTAGATGAAAGTAAGGTTTGCTGGGCCTCTATGTTAGTATACGACTATAGGTGATAGTAAGGCTTGCTGGGCCTCTATGTAGATGAAAGTAAGGTTTGCTGGGCCTCTATGTAGGTGATGGTAAAGTTTGATGGGCCTCTATGTAGATGAAAGTAAGGTTTGCTGGGCCTCTATGTTTGTCTCTCCTCTTTCCCTTTCTCTCATTCTCAATCTGTTTCTTCCCCATTAAGACAAACACTCACCAATTAAATGCATATCATGTTTGAGTTCCCTTGGGTATACCACACTGTTAATTAGTGTTAGAACTTCCTAATTACATAAATCTCCATTAGTCTCTAAATCTGACAAAACTTGTTGATATTAAGCCTATATTATAACCTATTATAAAATAAGCGAGTTTGATATAAAGAGGTTTGACATAATATGATCAACATTTTTTGTTTGTTTCTTAGGACAGAAAAGAAAGCAGCCAAGTTGTATTTCTCCTACAATGAAGACTGGTGTTCTTCAATCATCTTATCACAACTCGTGCGAAAGCATAAAATTCTGGGACAGTAAACAAGATTCCAGCGTAAACATTACGACTGCAGCAATCAGAAGTGTCAGAGAAACATCGCATCTCACCTTCAAGGGTTCTCATTCTGTCCAGCTCCACACGAAAAGAAGACGTTGACAGTACACTGCCGTGCTTTGATAGGCGTACATGTAATTACCCCCCCCCCCCCCACCGCAGTGTATTTTTTTAAAGATTTTTAGTAGATCTAGATTTAACACTTAAACTAGACAATTTCTATTATTTTCTATACAAATTTTACTTAGCTAACTTAATAACTAAATAGTAACTATTAATTTATTTCTATGTCTGAATACCTAGATCTGTGATAATTTTGTGCTTTTTCAAAAATCGCATTCTGAAACTTTACTCTGGTACTCTTTTAGTCCATTATCTTACAACAAGACCAATCAGTTAAACGTTTGCTATGGAGACTTTACCATCTAGATTTAGAATGATACTGATAGACTTGATTTCATTATGTAGATGTATATTCGCCATTAGGTCTATTAGATAAGTCATTATATCATTAGATAGATATCACTATGATGAACTATTGTACTCTTTATTACATAAATCTCTATTGGCCTTTACATTTAATAAAACCGACTTGACATCAATTTCTAAAAATATTTAGATGCACTTAGGCTCTATGTTTGTGTACGACTTTAGATGATGGTAAGGTTTGCTGGGCCTCTATGTTTATGTAGGCCTGTAGGTGATGGTAAGGTTTGCTGGGCCTCTATGTTTATGTACGACTTTAGATGATGGTAAGGTTTGCTGGGCTTCTATGTTTATGTAGGCCTGTAGGTGATGGTAAGGTTTGCTGGGCCTCTATGTTTATGTAGGCCTGTAGATGATGGTAAGGTTTGCTGGGCCTCTATGTTTATGTAGGCCTGTAGATGATGGTAAGGTTTGCTGGGCCTCTATGTTTATGTACGACTTTAGATGATGGTAAGGTTTGCTGGGCCTCTATGTTTATGTAGGCCTGTAGGTGATGGTAAGGTTTGCTGGGCCTTTATGTTTATGTACGACTTTAGATGATGGTAAGGTTTGCTGGGCCTCTATGTTTATGTAGGCCTGTAGGTGATGGTAAGGTTTGCTGGGCCTCTATGTTTATGTAGGCCTGTAGATGATGGTAAGGTTTGCTGGGCCTCTATGTTTATGTACGACTTTAGATGATGGTAAGGTTTGCTGGGCCTCTATGTTTATGTAGGCCTGTAGGTGATGGTAAGGTTTGCTGGGCCTCTATGTTTATGTACGACTTTAGATGATGGTAAGGTTTGCTGGGCCTCTATGTTTATGTAGGCCTGTAGGTGATGGTAAGGTTTGCTGGGCCTCTATGTTTATGTACGACTTTAGATGATGGTAAGGTTTGCTGGGCTTCTATGTTTATGTAGGCCTGTAGGTGATGGTAAGGTTTGCTGGGCCTCTATGTTTATGTAGGCCTGTAGGTGATGGTAAGGTTTGCTGGGCCTCTATGTTTATGTAGGCCTGTAGGTGATGGTAAGGTTTGCTGGGCCTCTATGTTTATGTAGGCCTGTAGGTGATGGTAAGGTTTGCTGGGCTTCTATGTTTATGTAGGCCTGTAGGTGATGGTAAGGTTTGCTGGGCCTCTATGTTTATGTAGGCCTGTAGGTGATGGTAAGGTTTGCTGGGCTTCTATGTTTATGTAGGCCTGTAGGTGATGGTAAGGTTTGCTGGGCCTCTATGTTTATGTAGGCCTGTAGGTGATGGTAAGGTTTGCTAGGCCTCTATGTTTATGTAGGCCTGTAGGTGATGGTAAGGTTTGCTGGGCTTCTATGTTTATGTAGGCCTGTAGGTGATGGTAAGGTTTGCTGGGCTTCTATGTTTATGTAGGCGTGTAGGTGATGGTAAGGTTTGCTGGGCCTCTATGTTTATGTAGGCCTGTAAGTGATGGTAAGGTTTGCTGGGCTTCTATGTTTATGTAGGCCTGTAGGTGATGGTAAGGTTTGCTGGGCTTCTATGTTTATGTAGGCCTGTAGGTGATGGTAAGGTTTGCTGGGCCTCTATGTTTATGTAGGCCTGTAGGTGATGGTAAGGTTTGCTGGGCTTCTATGTTTATGTAGGCCTGTAGGTGATGGTAAGGTTTGCTGGGCCTTTATGTTTGTATACGAATGTAGGTGATGGTAAGGTTTGCTGGGCTTCTATGTTTATGTAGGCCTGTAGGTGATGGTAAGGTTTGCTGGGCCTTTATGTTTGTATACGAATGTAGGTGATGGTAAGGTTTGCTGGGCCTCTATGTTTATGTAGGCCTGTAGGTGATGGTAAGGTTTGCTGGGCTTCTATGTTTATGTAGGCCTGTAGGTGATGGTAAGGTTTGCTGGGCTTCTATGTTTATGTAGGCCTGTAGGTGATGGTAAGGTTTGCTGGGCCTTTATGTTTGTATACGAATGTAGGTGATGGTAAGGTTTGCTGGGCCTCTATGTTTATGTAGGCCTGTAGGTGATGGTAAGGTTTGCTGGGCTTCTATGTTTATGTAGGCCTGTAGGTGATGGTAAGGTTTGCTTGGCCTTTATGTTTGTATACGAATGTAGGTGATGGTAAGGTTTGCTGGGCCTCTATGTTTATGTAGGCCTGTAGGTGATGGTAAGGTTTGCTGGGCTTCTATGTTTATGTAGGCCTGTAGGTGATGGTAAGGTTTGCTTGGCCTTTATGTTTGTATACGAATGTAGGTGATGGTAAGGTGATGGTAAGGTTTGCTTTGCCTCTATGTTTGTATACGAATGTAGGTGATGGTTAGGTTTGCTGGGCCTCTTAGTTTGTATACGAATGTAAGTGATGGTTAGGTTTGCTGGGCCTCTATGTTTGTATACGAATGTAGGTGATGGTAAGGTTTGCTGGGCTCTATGTTTGTATACCAATGTAGGTGATGGTAAGGTTTGCTGGGCATCTTAGTTTGTATACGAATGTAGGTGATGGTAAGGTTTGCTTGGCCTTTATGTTTGTATACGAATGTAGGTGATGGTAAGGTTTGCTGGGCCTCTATGTTTATGTAGGCCTGTAGGTGATGGTAAGGTTTGCTGGGCTTCTATGTTTATGTAGGCCTGTAGGTGATGGTAAGGTTTGCTTGGCCTTTATGTTTGTATACGAATGTAGGTGATGGTAAGGTGATGGTAAGGTTTGCTGGGCCTCTATGTTTGTATACGAATGTAGGTGATGGTTAGGTTTGCTGGGCCTCTTAGTTTGTATACGAATGTAAGTGATGGTTAGGTTTGCTGGGCCTCTATGTTTGTATACGAATGTAGGTGATGGTAAGGTTTGCTGGGCTCTATGTTTGTATACCAATGTAGGTGATGGTAAGGTTTGCTGGGCATCTTAGTTTGTATACGAATGTAGGTGATGATAAGGTTTGCTGGGCCTCTTAGTTTGTATACGAATGTAGGTCATGGTAAGGTTTGCTGGGCCTCTATGTTTGTATACCAATGTAGGTCATGGTAAGGTTTGCTGGGCCTCTATGTTTGTATACGAATGTAGGTGATGGTAAGGTTTGCTGGGCCTCTTAGTTTGTATACGAATGTAGGAGATGGTAAGGTTTGCTGGGCCTCTATGTTTTTATACGAATGTAGGTGATGGTAAGGTTTGCTGGGCCTCTGTGACAAGTCAAAAACTCGCTGTCAGAGTCACTCTAAATTATCACAGCATTAATTATTATTTTTCATCATTTATTTATTTTATTTTAATTATTTCTCCATCCTACCCCTAAATTATTCACCCGCCACACCTTTTCCTCTCTACCAGGCTAGACTTAGTCCACCACCTTGGAGAAAATTAGGCCAGTCCTTTCATTTATCTTCCCTTGACCGGGGCAAAGATACGCTCAGACTCTTTGATCTCATCGGCAGGATGTCTGACGCCGCAATTGACTCCCCCCCCCTCTTGGGTGGAAGGTAGGTCACTCTTCCCCCCCCCCCCCCACGTCTCTCTTTGATCTAAGAGATTACACGGGTCAACACACCGCGTGATACTCCAAGGTGCGGCTCTTGTCGGACTTCACCCACGTGTAAGCTAATTCTTAGCCTAGGACGTTTCCTGTGTCCGCCCACATTTCCCAGGCATATATAAGTAGATTCAAATCAAGCCAGACCCTTTCCACTCCTCTATCGCTGTCGATCGAGTCTGGACTATATCATTTATTCTCCCTCCTAGAGGAATACCTGGTGCCTCCCTCAGGTGTCTGCCTATTTATCCGATCACTTACCTGCCTATTTGCCTACTGGCCTATCTATGTGCTTAGTGCTAACCAGCGCTGCACTTGCCTAGTTGCTATCAAGAATCACCTATTGCCTAGTTACTGGATCAACGATCCATTTACCTGCAGTTGTGCTTGGTGCTATTCAGCGCCGCATTTGCCTACTGAGATCTACTCAACTCTACTACTTGGCGCTATCGGCATTGCCCGCCTATTCGACAGCCCACCTGTCAAGCTATTAGGTGCGACGTCCCTATAGACCAGATCTGTGTGAGACGTCATAGCTACGCCAACCCTCTGCAACTCACTGGACATATCCTGTCAACTACGCTGCCCACGGCAGATCAGCTCTGCCCGCAGTAACATTGTGCCCACGGTATCCGGCCACCCGCCATACTGTGCCCACTACAGATACTAGAACTTGGGACTGAGACTCCACAAGAGCTATATCGCCGGCGTCCCTCTATCCGCTAGAGCGCCACCTCCAGCTGCAGAACCTCAAGCCAGGACACAGCCAGCTGCGACATCAACAGGACAACCAGCTAAGTCAGAGGACAAAGTGACATACTCTCTTATTATGTGCAAGAGTGATGATTAAACATAGAATATACTAGAGATAGATGCAAACCCTCCCCCTTTTATTATTATATGTATATTTATGTAAATAAATATCCTTTATTTTAACTTTGGTATCTATCTTTCATTGCTTTGTCTCGTTGCGTGTCTGCTCCCGATTCATATGCTGATAAGTGGGGGTGTGATAGCATTAAAAATAATCATCCCCTAGACATAAAACGTGCCAAACACACGTCACATTTCCCCACCTGTCACAGCCTCTATGTTTGTATACGAATGTAGGTCATGGTAAGGTTTGCTGGGCCTCTATGTTTGTATACGAATGTAGGTCATGGTAAGGTTTGCTGGGCTTCTATGTTTGTATACGAATGTAGGTCATGGTAAGGTTTGCTGGGCCTCTATGTTTGTGTAGATCTGTAGGTGATGGTAAGGTTTACCACTTTCGTCTAATTTACCAATGCCGGATTTTAGTAAGAGAAGGCCCTCAACACAATTTTTGTGGAGGCCCAAACATTCTTCAAACTTGAAAATAAAAACATTTGATAATATTCATAAATCTAAATGCATGTCCTATTTATAAAGAAAGAACAACTTGCTTGTAAATTTAATCTCATTTTTTCGTATGTACGTACTGTTGCTCAGACGTAGGCCATGTACTCACTTCTTCTTTTTGCTCTAGTCCTATTTTGGAGAAAACTTTCCACCCAGATAAATCACAAAACACAAATAAAAGATGCGTCTATTGGGGTGTTATTAAAGTCAGACATTTTTAGATTTGCTCGCTTTTCTTTCAAGGCTGGAGTCCTCTTTTCCATTGGCGATGTCTCCTAAGTATTCTGAAATGTACAAAGCAAGAAAGAGTGTTAACGGGTGTCACCAGAATATTCATCATCCTCAAACAACGCCACGAGATCGCTTGGTCACCCCATGCAGGGACTAACGTATTTTCAAAGTCATCCTCTATGGACAACATGAGATGGACACAGAGAAAAAAAATGTCGCCTCCCACTATCTATGTTTGAGTGTAATCAGACGGGATCTCAAAGCGGAGGACATCGAAGACTTAGAAGACATAGCCCTAAACAGAAAGAGACAGAAAGCTTGTGGGAGAAGGACTACACTTAAGCTTCCTAAACAGAACCCAAGACTGTCATCTAAAGATTGCCGAGGACACACGTAGCGAAAAGAGAACCTAAACTGACCACCGGCAAAATATGTAGATCACTGCTAGGACAGCGTAGCCACGTGAAATACTGCACTCTTCGGAAAAGAAGACAATATAATAAAATAGTAGACCAAAGTTGTAACAAAGATAAAATACTTACATCAAGTAGTGAATTAAAATAACTAAGATTCGCAGTTGGACCATCAACTCATGACTAGTTTGTAAATCTATATAAACACTATATAAACTACAACCGGAAGCTCCATGAGTATGGGTTGTAGAAACAAAAAATGGTAGAACCATTTTGCGAGAATTAGCCAAGATGGCCTTTAAATTGTGAAGTTGCATTGATGTTACTTTACTTTCCCCAAGCAAAGTATATTAAGTGTATCAAGTCACTCATGTAATTAAATTTGAGTTAGACAATCTAGATGTATGTGGTATAGTTCCATGTTTAGATCTAGATCTTAATTCTAAATCTAGTTTTATTTTATATTTTATTTTATTATAGGTGCCTGACATTGTAAATATCTCTCTAGTTCTAGATCAAGTCTAGATGAATTAGAACTAATCAATTAATTCCCAATCAGTTTGATGACTTCATATAAACTGACACATTGAAAGGAACTCCGCTCTATTTAGATCAGTAAAATGTAGTAAGCATTTAAATCTGCGCGTTCGAAAAAAAAGTGATAGGCTATCTCATGGTAGATCTAATAAGAATAGCCGAGTCCAGGCATTGACGCCCTGATCTATATAATTTATTTATTTATTTTTTTGCTATAGAGGGAGAAATGCGTATTTTCAAATGATAAACCGTACTCGCGTATTTTCGTGTCCATTTGCGTACAAAATACGCGAGCTACGGACTTGTAGGTAACTGTGTGTAATAGTGTTTTTAAAACGTAGGCTCAGTGATGCATACATTATGATTAGATTTGTGTTATTCCTACTAAGTCCATCATATTCTTGAACCCGTCCCACGAGTATCTATAGGCCACTGTGTCAGGATTGAAGCACGAAGGATGACCTTCTCTACATTTTAGCACTCCAGCATATAATACAGGAAGAAATCAAGTTGAATAATGGCACAATTTTATTACAGATCTCTTTCAATTTGATGCGGACATTTCTAGCCACTATGGCCCTTTAACAGCATCCAAACCTCACACACACACACACACACACTAACTCTTATACTATCTAAAGTTTCTACAGAAAAGTGATGTCGTAATTTATATGTAACAGAGAAACCTAAACAACTATTTAAACTAAAATGTCTGATACATTTTTTTTAAATCATTGAAAGCGTTTTTTTTTTATGTTATGCGCAAACGATTTATTTAATGGGAGGTAACTGGACTCACTATTATATTTTTTAGTTTTTGAAATGAGTTGTCTCCTTCACACGCGTTCTGATATGGTCTGACTAGCTTTCCGTTTTGATAGTTACCCATAGTGTACATTCACTGGTAAGTGTCGCCTTGAAAAAAGGAAATAGTGCTGGCTTGAATATGAAACTATTATCTATTTCAGTAAAAACAAGGTAATAGTAAAAACATTAAAAATACTTGTTTAAAAAAGAGAATACCTTCTTTAAAGAAGTGTTTTTCTCTTAATAACTAATGAAGGTTATATTAAAAAACAACGGAACATCTTTATCCCCGCACCATATCCCCCTGCTCCCGAGAAAGAATCCTGGGTAAGCGAATGTTCCAATGACAGGCCTTTAGACTTAGAAATAAACAAAAAAAAAAAAAATAAAGTTCCCCTTTCATACGAGGTGATGTTAAGGTCATCTGTTTCTTTGGCCAACGGTTAATGAGCTGGGTGTCATGTGGCCAGCACCACCACCAACCACCTTTACTTTTCTCAAAGTCAGGTACCCACTTTGCCCGCCCAGAAGAATTTTGTTTCCACAAAGTTACAAATCGAATAGAGACATTGTAACAACAAAAACAGTAGAAAATACTTTTATAAAAAGAAAATATCTCCTTTATACATCTTATACTATAGTGCGATAATTGTGCTCTTAATAACGAATAAATGTTAGATTTAACAAAAAAAAAAAAAGGAAACTTTTTACCCCCCTTATCCAGGGAGAAAAAAATCCTTGTTTAGCGAATGTAGGCCTATACATTTACTATACTTTATAGTTTATACTATTGTAATGATGGACCTTTAGATCTAGAATTACGAGACGGTGCATAAAATGTTCCTGAACATTGATTTATTAAACTTAGTATAGTTCCATGGTTTAATCTCTTGAATAAAATAATGCCTACATAGGAAATACCTGAAGATGTTTAATAAGCCTACGTTTAAGATTTTAAGCCAAATTTAATTAATTTTTTATTTTACTTTGAAAAATTATAATGGTCAAACTAGAGTTTTCCCCAGTATGGCCAACCAGCTAGTAATTCTTTTCCCAACGATATACAGTAACTTTCAAATTTTCGGAAACCTCAAAGCTGTTTTCAAGATCCGTATCCAGGATTTTCCCACCGAACCAGAAGGTTCCAGGTTCTACGAAGCTATGAGTTGAATAGAGGTATTGTAAAAAGTAATACGTTTTAAAGACGAGTTCGTAAAAAAATTTTTAAAACAACAACAATATTTGTATGAGCATTTTTTAATTCTATCTGTCAGAAATGAAGCATTAATATTTTTTTCGATTTTGACCTTAGAAGCAATTTTATTTTTGCACTAATCCGGGAATCTATATTGAAGCCAAAGTTTTTAATGAAGAAGTTTATGACCTTTTATAAAGACTTACCTCCTCTGAAGTTTTTTTAAATTATAAATCTGGTGTAGTTTAAGAAAGAAATGCTTGCATATTCATTTGTTAGAAGTAAACGTTTCGCTTTGAAGAAACACAAAAGTAGCCGGTGCATCAGAGCTTTGCAACAACTGAAATATTCTAAAGTATCATGGTCTATGAGTTGCAGTTTGCAATATCTTTTCTTGTTTTCGCGACGGGACAGACGGCTTTAGGGGCTCCGCTTAAAAACATAATTCATGTCTGTGTAACTCAGTGTTTCTCAAACTTTTTTGTCTGGCGGCACAGTAAAAAAACTTGAAAATTTTCGCGGCACACCACAAAGAGCAACAGATGTTTTATAATAAAAAGGAAAAAAGATTTTACTTGTTTTTAAGTATTACATTTAATGTGAAGGGTGTGCCTGTTGTTGAGAGCAAATGCGATCTAATCGAGGCTCCAGAGTCGACAAACAAACTCGCATTTCATCGTCTATTGTAAGAAGTCTCTCTCTTTTCTTAGACTTGATTTCAGTCAGTGCTGAAAATCCAAACTCACAAAACCATGAAGATGCAAATGTAAGAATTATTTTGATTGCTTTTAAACTGATTGCAGGATATAACTTGTTGATTGAAATCCAAATCACATCCAGGCTTTTCTCGGCAAAACTTGACTTAAGAACTGCAACGTTTTTAAATCCATAAGCTGCTCTGCTTCTTCAGTTGTAAGATTTGTAGCTTCATTGTTTCCAAATAGATAGCTAACCCATCCATACTCATTACTTCCAACTGTTGGGAAGTAATACTGCAGGTGTGTCAAAGTGAGCAGAATTTCGGGAGTGATTTCTTTATTTAAAGCACATTCATTGAAAGTAGGAAAGCAGTCGAAGACTCCTTTCGAGATCTTATTTTGACACAAAATGACTTCAGTTTTGAGGATGCAGTGATGATGGTTTCCAATGGTCATTGAAGACGTAAATTCAATGAATTTCATTTGTCAAATAAATCAGAAAGAAATGTCACCCTAACCCACCAGATCTCGTCATGAATAGAAAATCCAAAGTCTTTTTTTTCAGCCTCCAAGAATGAAATCAACTCAGCCTTGAGTTGCATGCTACACTTTAACACTTTTCCCTTGGAGAGCCAACGAACGTTGGTGTGATACAGGAGACATTTGTAGTCTGAATCCATTGCTTCACAAAGCTCTGAGAAAAGTCGGGATGCAAGCGGTCGAGATTTGATGAAGTTTAAAACTTCAATCACTTGATCCGGAACAGACATCCAAACTTTCGGCAAAGATTTGAAGGCAAGAGCTTCTCTGTGGATCATGCAGTGAACAACTAATACATTTGGATTTTCTTGAAGCACAAGAGTGACGAATCCCTTTCTATTTCCCTGCAAGGAAGGACAGCCATCGGTGCAAACGATGACACAGTTTTTCCACTGTAGTTTGAATAGCAAAATGTTTTCGTTCACCACTTTGAAAATATCTTCGCCTTTGGTTGTAGTTGGAAAGTCTTTGCAAAATAAGAATTCGTTGACACATTTTTCATCCTTTATGAATCGAATAAAAGCTAGCAGCTGGGCTTTGCCGCTAACGTCAGTGGATTCATCAACTTGACGAGACCACAACAGAGACACTTCATCGTCAGTCACGTCGAAGTGTTCGCAGATTTGATCTTGTATATCTGAGGATAAGTCTTCAATTCTGCGCGAGATAGTATCATTTGACAAAGGAACTTTTTTAACTTTTTCGGCGGCATCGGGTCCAAGGATAGTCTCAACAACTATAGCTAAAGCTGGTGCAATAACTGATTCAGCCTCTGTGTGTGCTTTCTTGCGTTTTGCTAATAGCTGAGCAACCTTTTAACTTGCAATCAATCCCTTTTCTGGCAGCTTTAGGTAGTTCGTAAGTTTCTTAGCTTGTTTATTTTGTTAAGCCATGATGTTTTCCAAGTATTCCTTCGGTTACGCTTTTAGAGCTGGATGTTTTGTTTCCAAGTATCTTTCAATTTGCTTCGAACAAGCGCCTCATTCGATAGAGTAGCATTGCAGATCAGAAAGAATGACAATGGAGAATTTTCAGGTCCCGAAGATATGAAACCATTTCCGATGTAATCTTCTTTGTACCTTCGTTTGGTTCCTTGCTTTTCATTTAACGCTTTCGTAGTTTCATTCTTGCTAACGTATTTCTCCATGGATAACAATGAATAAGGCTTAGTGATATTTTGTTATTATTAGCATACACATAAACAATTTACATGAAACACATCGCTTATTATTATCGTTACCAATTCAAGAACTGCTGTGCGTCTGCTAAGGCGGCCTACATTTGAGTCAATATATATATAGTGGACAATTCCATAACTTGAATAGCTAAACACCCCTTTCCGTCATAATGGAGCGATCCACTACTATTACTGGTCGTTTTAAGTAGCAATGTCATCGCAGCGTAAACTAAACATTTAATAGTATGCAGACCTGTGTAACGCTGCACATGTGGCGTTCTGAAAACTCCCGCGGCACACCTGCAAAGGGCACACTAGTGTGCCGCGGCACACAGTTTGAGAAACACTGGTGTAACTACTAACTTTATTCGTCTATAACTATATGTACTTTCTACAGACGTACCATAGTTTCAGTAAGCCAGCCTCCAGGTCAGCTAACATTCCATCAGTTCATTCATTCAACCTAGATAACAGAGTTAGTCAATATACTACAGGCCATTCAAAACAAGCACATTTACTATAGCATTGTGTTTCACAAAACATAAACAGATTAGTTAACACCAAGTTTTGTATAGACCAGACTCGTACATTTCCGACATGCCAGTCACGAGCAGCACCACTGGATGGCTGCCTGATCGTGGGTTATTTGCGCTCTAGTCACCATGGTCCTGTCTGTCCTGCGGGAGGTTTGGGCAGAAATCTGAAGGAACGTCTAAAACTAACAAAATCGCCGAGTCCAATGGAACCGATCGTCTACAGTCTACGCCTTCATTATACACTTTGGGTAGAAATGTGTTTTTGTCACGTGGCATAGATAAACAGTTTTCAACTTGGCTTGTCTAATTTTATGATAATGTGCTACTTGTCATCTGAAAGTAGAGATGCGATTGGCCCTGTTTTATATGTGCCAAACAATTCTGTCTCAAAAGATGAACACGTAATGTGATGAGAAACTAACTAGATCTCGGCCCTGTTGTATTTTGATCACGTGACACTGTCTAGTGAATGACTTTGTACGTTTTCCAACGTATTTCAGAAATACAGATTTATTTGTCCTTGATAAAACCTCCAGCATGACGGCAGGGGGTGGCACGGGCGAGACCATTTGTTATAGAAGGCCTCAACACT